>NC_068367.1:63611444-63941444 GCF_020536995.1 Dreissena polymorpha | reverse complement strand
AACAGACCATTATGAATTTCAAACCACATACATCTAAAATCATTATAATAAAGTTCATATCATCATCAATGTCATTGTTATCATTATTAACACCAAAAACAACAACATTATCATGATCATCAACCAAGAATGATTCACAGAATTATGTGTCACATCATTGTGTGTATTTCCAAGTCTATGAGTCTTTCCATGCCTGAGGTTGTAGTAAGTCAGGACTCACAGAGTATTCCAATACCGAATTAACTTACTTAAACCAAGGAAGTAAAAACTTATTATGAGCTATTTTGGTTTAACTGAATTTGGTAAATTTTGGTGTGATGTTATGCTGTATATGGAGGGGGGGGGGGGGGGGGGGTAGAGAGTATGTTTATTCTTCATCACCGAAAATGTTACTTACACAGTACTAAAAGTTGTAGTGTACCTTTTTTGAGGTAGCGAATAAGATGGCAGGTTACATTCCACTCGACTCTATCCAGCTGCCCGTCCCGATTCACGTCCGACAAGTCCCAAACATGAGACAACTCTTCCTGTGGTAGCTGAGACTCCAACAAGAGTTGCCTCCCTTGTAATGCTAAACAAAACAAGAGATTGCCAAGCAATATGGTCCCCTACCGGTGAAACTCCACCATTGTAAGTATTTATTTATTTTTATTTTTTTTATTTGTTGCCAGAATTTTTGACATAGGAACAAAATGAAATTACGTGCATAATCTCCATATTTCCATCCATCCATTTTTCAAGTTTCATGAAAAAATATGTAGAACTTTTAAAGTTATCGCAGGATCCAGAAAAGTGTGACAGACTGACAGACAGACAGACTGACAGACGGAGTGCAAACCATAAGTCCCCTCCGGTTTCACCGGTAGGGGACAATAACTGCATTACTTGAAAGGGTTATTACTTCCAAAAAATATATATAATTATATATTGCATTGTTTACATTCTTATAAATGTTTATGACATGTTATAAATATCATAAACATGGTCAGCAAAAATTCAACATTTAGAAAGCAGCCATTGCAATTTTCAAAGATATCGCATCATTGTAGGAAATGGGGGATCTTTTGGTTGCACTGATATGATATTTGCATTTTCTTTATTCCTTTACTACGACCTAGCAACTTTTTTACACTGCCTACTGCTTTGTTGTCACAACATAAACAAGAGCTGTTTGTAAAACATGCATGCCCCCATATGGGCTGTCAGTTGTAGTGGCAGCCAATGTGTGAATATTTTTTTTGTCACTGTTACCTTGACCTTTGACCTAGTGACCTGAAAATCAATAGGGGTCATCTGCCAGTCATGGTCAATGTTCCTATGAAGTTTCATGATCCTAGGCGTAAGCATTCTTGAGTTATCATCCGGAAACCATTTTACTGTTTCAAGTCACTGTGAGCTTTACCTTTGACCTAGTGACCTGAAAATTAATAGGGGTCATCTGCCAGTCATGATCAATGTTCCTATGAAGTTTCATGATCCTAGGCGTAAGCATTCTTGAGTTATCATCTGGAAACCATTTAACTACTTCGAGTCACTGTGACCTTGACCTTTGACCTAGTGAACAGAAAATCTATAGGGGTCATCTGCCAGTCATGATCAATGTAGTATGAAGTTTCATGATCCTAGGCCTAAGCATTCTCGAGTTATCATCCGGAAACCATTTTACTATTTCGAGTCACTGTGACCTTGACCTTTGACCTGAAAATCAATGAGGTCATCTGCCAGTCATGATCAATGTACTTATGAAGTTTCATGATCCTAGGCCTAAGCGTTCTTGAGTTATCCGGAAACCATCTGGTGGACAGACCGACGGACCGACCGACATGTGCAAAACAATGTACCCCCTCTTCTTCAAAGGTGGGCATAATAACTGGTGGGAACAGCATGATGAGTAGTGGTTATGACAAAACCAGTCAATCAGCATGCATGTTGTTAAACACTATTTTGGAATGGCTATACAAGGGGAGCTAACATAAGTTCAAATTACATGATGCAGAAAAACCATGCTTTTCAATGCTTTGAGAACTGAATGTCTTCTTATTGGTTAATTATGTCATGAGTTTTAATTATCTTGTTCTCATTACTTAACATGTCTTGGGAACAAGAGCACCGCATAATGGGTGCCAACGCTCGGCTGAGGGTGCAGTTTTGAATAAAAAAAAATAGATCTTTTTTTTTTTTAAGAGGTCACAGTGACCTTGACCTTTGACCTAGTGACCCAAAAATGGGTGTGGCGTGTAGAACTCATCCAGGTGCATCTACATATAAAGTTTCAAAAACGTAGGTGGAAGCACTTTGATTTTAGATAAATTGTTAAGGTTTTAGCACGCCGGACGGCGGAAAGACACAACAAGCTGGCTATGACAATACCTCGGGTTTTCTCCGAAAACAGCCTAGCTAACAAGTTACTAAGCCAACACAAATAAAAACATGCACATGTGATATAAGGGCCACAGTTGTTTCACTTACACTAGTAAAATGAATGTTAATATATAATATATGGTAAATTATAATTGACAGGACGGCCAGAAATAATGGAAATGTTCTAGACTTCTATTTGCTGTGATGATAAGTAGCAGAAACAACAAGAACAACCAAAATTAGTAGTACATGATATGACAAAAAATCTCACATTTGAAGAGCTACAAATTAAAAAACAAAACTTATTCAAAATCTGGATGCATCAAGGGCTCTACACAAAACTGCTGAATCTCAACTACACATTTTTAGCAGATACAAAAATTTGCAGGGAACTGCCCACATACCGTTGATGGTATCTTTTGATATTTTACTGAACACACTCTGGTATGCTGAACGTTCCCGCGGCGACATGTCCGGTACATCGCATGTAGCCAATGGGGAAGGGACTAGATGTTTGGGCAGGATTCTTGGAACTGCCAGACCCTCGCTCACCTTTTTGATATTTAATTTTTTATCTCCATGGTAAACATGATATTTAATATGCATATAACATATTCAGTCTAAAATACAACATATCAGTGTATTTGTTTCAGAAAGTTTATTGTTATGAATAATGGTACATAACATCTATGAAGACAATTGAGGAAAAATATGTGTACACCAATATTTATTGCATTGATTAACAAATATTGAAAAGCATCACACAAGTGAATATAGATACTGGCAAAGAAACAAAAACCACAATAAAACAAGAGGGCCATGATGGCCCTGAAACGCTCACCTGACTAACCAAATACAATCCCAACCCAGATTTCATCAAGATAAACATTCTGACCAAATTTCATAAAGATTAGATGAATACTGTGACCTCTATTGTCTACACAAGGTTTTTCTATTATTTGACCTAGTGACCTAGTTTTTGACCCCAGGTGACCCAAATACAATCCCAACCCAGATTTCATCAAGATAAACATTCTGATCAAATATTATAAAGATTGGATGAAAACTGTTACCTCTATAGTCTACACAAGGTTTTTCTATTATTTGACCTTGTGACCTAGTTTTTGACCCCAGATGACCCAAATACAATCCCAACCCAGATTTCATCAAGATAAACATTATGACCAAATTTCATTAAGATTGGATGAAAACTGTGACCTCTATTGTCTATACAAGGTTTTTCTATTATTTGACCTAGTGACCTAGTTTTTGACCTAGTGACCTAGTTTTTGACCCCAGATTACCCAAATTCAATCCCAACCCAGATTTCATCAAGATAAACATTCTGACCAAATTTCATAGATTGGATGAAAACTGTGACCTCTACTGTCTTCACAAACAAATTGTTGACGGTTTTTCTTTCATTTGACCTAGTGACCTAGTTTTTGACCCCAGATGACCCAAATACAATCCAAACCCAGATTTCATCAAGATAAACATTCTGACGAAATTTCATAAAGATTGGATGAAAACTGCGACCTCTATTGTCTACACAAGGTTTTTCTATTATTTGACCTATTATGTGACCTAGTTTTTGACCTAGTGACCTAGTTTTTGACCCCAGATGACCCAAATACATTCCCAACCCAGATTTTATCAAGATAAACATTCTGATTAAATTTCATAAAGATTGGATGAAAACTGTGACCTCTACTGTCTACATAAACAAATTGTTGACGGACACACGCACGCACGTACACACGCACATACGGACGCCGGACATCACAAGGTCACATAAGCTCACAATGTCACTTCGTGACAGGTGAGCTAAAAAGGAGTGTGTCTTGCTTCAAGTCACTATAACGCTCAAAATCAAGGAAAATTTCATTAAGTATTTCTTAAAATAAAGTTAACACCTTAACAATCAGTGTTCCTTATAGCAATAGCCAAAATTTCAACGCTAGATGTGGTATGATTACATAGATTTTTGTACATACAAAATGCATGTTTTTATTTATTTGTGGCCACAATTAATTCCCACGAATATATCTATTCATACGACACATGAACACCATTTTAGTGTTCATTTGTCGTATGAATAGATATGCAAAACAATAATAAAAACAAGCATTTTGTATCTACAAAATAATATCTATTTTACCAGACCACATCTGACGTTGAAATTTCAGCAATTGCCATAAGGAACACTGATGTTTAATTGGTTAAGTTTATTTTACGAACAATTGTACAAAATTTTCGTTGATTTTAAATAGTAATGTTACTTTAAGGTAGGTGTATTTATGATACAAAGTACATCTAACGACTACTTAAGTTAGGAGTACTAACATGAGCTTATTGTCTCTCGCTCACCTTGTGTATGAGGTACATCGCCAGTACAAACTCATCTTGCATATGAGGTACATCGCTAGTACAAACTCACCTTGCATATGAGGTACATCGCTAGTACAAACTCACCTTGTGTATGAGGTACATCACCAGTACTCACCATGCATATGAGGTACATCGCCAGTACAAACTCACCTTGCGTTTGAGGTACATCACCAGTACTCACCATGCGTACGAGCTACATCGCCAGTACAAACTCACCTTGCGTATGAGGTACATCGCCAGTACAAACTCATCCACACTCAGCACGTTGTCGTTGCTGACGTCGCACAGGTTCCTGGAAATGAAATGCATGAATCCTTTATAACTTAGATACGTATTTTGATGCATTTGAAGTCCCTTTAATTAACATTTAATTTAAGGCCTTTCTTACTAAATTCCAGTTTTAAAGGCTTCATTTCCAACCCTTGGATACTGATGAGCAGCAAACAGCATAAAACCTTAACAGACTGCGAGTTACTTGCAGGCTGTTCTGGTTTTATGCTGTTTGCACATAGCAATTTTCACTTTTCTTCTGAGTGGGAAAGGGTTAATAATATTACAATTGAACCTCACTCAGGAAAAAACGTACTTTATGCATGTACATACCGTAAAAGGTTGTCCCAATTAGCCTGTGCAGTCCCACAATCAGACTGATTAGGAACGACACATTCTGCTTTTATGAAATTTTGTGTTTAAAGAAAGTCTTTTCTAAATGAAAATACTGTCTCGACTGAAAGCGTTGTTCATCATTAGAAGGCACATTCCAATCTGGGACGATATTTTACGAACATTCATAAAGCCCCATTTATTATGTGAAATCGGAACTTCATGCTAAGCATAAAAGGTTGTCCCAGATAAGCCTGTGCAGTCCGCTCATCAGACTGATTTGAAACGACACTTTCCACTTTTATGGAAATTAATGTTTAAAGAAAGTCTTTTCTAACTGAAAATACTGTCTTGACTAAAAGTGTTGTCAATAATTAAAATTGAGCATTCCAATCCGGGACGACACTTTACACACATGCATTAAGCTCCATTTTCCCAAAGGGTGGCTCAATTGAAAAAAACATTATCTGGACTGCGTTGCTTAAGACTGATTAGCAAATGGCTACAATCTTGTCACTGCTGACATCACAAAAGATCATGGAAATAAAACGTATTATATGAAAATACATCTTTTAGTTCTTCATGCTGTCCCTATGGCAGGCTTGCTTTTGTAAACATTCAATATACTATGCTTCCAAACCTGTATTTTAAGCACTAGGCTCCAAACAACCCTGGGTTTGGTCAATTGTCATATCATGCCGAAACAAACAATCAATATTTCGATAAGAAGCCTGGTACTATGTGGGATCCTAGATCCCCTTGGTCAAATTTCAACTATACTTATCTAGTCCATCTTTTCAGGTAAAATGTAAGATGCGGTAATATAATACAATATGCTGATTGCATGTCTTTGTCAAGAGATTTGGTCACTTGTAAAATAAAAACAATTGCGAGCATATTCTCTGTGACAAGCTAGGATATAAGGAAACATGTTGTTAAAGAACAAAATAGCAGTACATAACAAGAATCTCTCCCCTGGTAAATGTCTCTAGAGTTTCATATTCCTATATTGGCCACCATTGGTTAAACCTTGAAGAAATTGTTCTGATCACAATATAATAAACAATGCTTACAATATTAATTCACCCTAAAAATAAAAGAGCCAAAGAAAGATAACTCTGTTACAAATTGGGTATTTCCCCAATAATTGTTTCCCTTACAATACATTGTATTCTGAATATTTCTTTTATGGCATCTGTGCAACAGCACATGCTTGTTGTTCGTAAATTAAAGAAATTATTCTCTCAGATAAGTCCTTTACATAGGTTAGAGTTCTTTTTTCATGATAAAACCATCATAGTCAAAATATTTAATTTCATGCCATATTTTTTATTTATTTAATGCAGATAGCAAATGTTACACAACAATAAAAACTAATTAAATAGATAAGAATACATATAATGGTATAAAAACATAGAATCTTTATTATTTTTCAATTTATTTATGTCATCCAACATTTTCACCGAATTCCATTAGTGAAATGAGGTCAAATACTAGATAAACAAAGACAGCAGTGAACTCAATAAAGCGATGACAGCCATGACATCATCAGCATGTCTCACTGTTTTTGCTTGGCAGATTTTCTCATTTGAATTTATATGCAAAACTAACAAAAAACACAACTGTCATTGGCGTGCATACATTAGACAGTTTCACATTCCCTACTTTAAAACATGAGATCTCTTTCTGAATCAGCTCATATTAGATGCTGAACAATGCATTAAAATGACATAAATGTCCAATAGGCCAACATGAACTTATTTATTTTTTAATAAAATTTTATTTCAGATGTAGTGATTGGAATAAAAAACAGACACCAAAAAGTAAATTAAACATCATGGTAAACAGAAACTTGGCAGAATTTATTTGAAGCTAATTCGTGACACAAATATTCGTACATAAAATTTTACAAGCTGACTTTTGTGAGTTTTTTCCTCATCCATTCAGATTTTACACCATATGAATTTTTGCAAGCAATTGTTGTTGGTCTGTTTGTAGCAACAAATATAAATAAACAGGTTTGCATAAATTGGTAAGTGATAAATAACAATGGATAAATAATCAAAATATTACAATTTTTTTTACAATAAATGAAATGGTTCTTTACTATTTTAAGATTTCTTAACAAGTATAAATTTGTATAAAGGCTAATTGCACGATTACAATTTTATTTGGGCACAGCTCCATGAAAAAGGGGTTTAATGCATGGGCATAAAGTGTCATCCTAGATTAGCATGTGCAGTCTGTGCAGGCTAATCAGGGACGACACTTTCCACTTTTATGGTATTTTTGGTTTACAGAAAGTCTCTTCTTAGCAAAAAACCAGTTTAGGCAGAAAGCGGACTGCACAGGCTAATATGGGATGACACTTTACGCACATGCATTAAACCCCTTTTTCAAAGAGCAGGGTCAATTAAAAACAGTTTTTTGTCAAACATGCATTCACCCTGACATTAGCAGCCATATTGTCAATATGTGCAATTGTTAAATGATATTTGTTTAACAATTAGTGTCTTTTTGACCTTATATATATTTATATATATGTCATATATTTTGTGTGGTCAAACAAATTTCAAGTTAAAATTTTAAGTCAGCGTGTGACTAAGAGATATAAAAATCAATCTGCTTATTTTCACTAATTAAAATCTAACCAATTTAGATCATTACAGGTCACTGCGTCATTTGTTTCACTTCAATAATAATATGCTTCAATGTATATGTAGATTGTACATAATGATATGATATCAATATTTTATTAATTATGTTGACTATTTAAAAGTTTTCTTAAAATATAAAAAGGATTCTTGTATTTATTAGGCCATGTACAAACTAATTGCATTCTTAAATTATAATTATGTATCTGGAAACATAATCTATTAAAACTAATGTATCTAAACAAATAATGAAATAAGACACTTATCCATCTCCATAAATGTACCAACTGTTTAAAAATCTGGCATTTTCACCATATTTTGTATTTTGTAAAAATATATTGCATGTTTAGGGAACATTATTAACAGTTACATTCCAACAGAATGGATCGGCAATTTAGACGGGGATCGCAATAAAATAAGAGAGACAGATTACTTAGATCTAACAACTTAGGATTGTAGAATTAGATTACACAACACTTTGTATGTGACATGTTTACTACTTGGGACACATTTTTGCCCCCATTTAATCAATGTAGATTTTTGAACATATTTTATTCCCTTCGTGAAATATGAGGTCACACAATTGTACAAGAACCTAGTGACCTAGTTTTTGACCCAGCATGACCCATATTTGAACTTGACCTAGATATCATTGAGACACAACTTCTGACCATATTTGGTGAAGATCGGATGAAAACTACTTTAATAAGAGAGCAGACACTATGCTAAATCCTTGAAATGCACTAAGTGACCCAGTGACCTAGATTTTGATCCGGCATGAACCATATTCTAACTTGACCTAGAATTGTCTAGATACAACTTCTGACCAAGTTTGGTGAAGATCAGATGAAAACTATTTGAATAAGAGAGCGGACACTGCTGTGGACGCCGCCCGCCAGCCTCGGCCGCCAAGGGTCATCTTATAATACGTTGAAAAACGGGCGTATAAAAAGGATAATGACATGGAAAACCATAAAAAAGTAAATGTGCTAAAGAAATACTCCACTTATATTCAATGTAATGTCAATATTATGCTATGTCTAGAAAAAAGAATGTTATATGGGCACTTAATTTGCCCTAACAAAATAATAAAAAGATTTTTTCATGAGCAAAGCAATCTAAATATTGCACAACATGCTACTTTCAATGCCAATTTCTATTTTAACTACTGAAAAATTTTAACACTCCATTGTTAAGGTATAATAGACATGCATCCAAGTGCAACTCAGATGAAATTGAAAAGCGCAGGAGTTTGAAAATTTCTCCAAGTCGTTAAAACTGTATAAAACTGAGACAAGTCTCAAAGAATGATTACAACCAATGTACAGTTTACAAACGATCACAAATCCCTAGCAATTCTTAAATTAACAAAGCTACCAAAATAATTTGATGCCATGTTAAAAACACCTGACATGCCTCTGTTTTATTCTATAAAGAGGATATTTGTTGGTTTCAGAGAGGTCTGATAAATCAATACGAGTGGTGAAGCAATGAGTGAAAAAAGGACCCCAAGCTGTTTAAAAATGATAATCTACCAAACACCAAAAATTTAGTTTCATTTAATGCTTTTCTACTGTATATCTACATTGAAAATAAAAAACTGGAGCATTGTTGCTGAAAAAAATAAGTCATGATGTCTGAAAACGCCGTCATTGCGATGTTAAAAAATGAACATGAATGTCTTAAAATAAAGTCATTTACCTTTCATACACAAATGTCTTAAGTCATTTACTTGTTAAAACCCATGTCTCAAGTCATTTTATACAATTGTCAAACCAATCTCTGAAGTCATTCACCTTGTGCACATCAATGATTTTAAGTAATTTACTTCTGCAGTACGTTTTCCCTTTCAAAAACAATGTCTTCGAAATTTACCTTTTATGAACAAATGCCCGATGTCATTTACCTTTAAGCTGTAAGCTTTTACAAACTGTTGTCTGTAGTAATTTATCTTTTACAAAACATGTCTTTAGTCATTTACAAATAACTATGTTTTAAAGACAATATGTCAAGTTAAGTATGTGGGGTTTAAATATTTTGAAATTACAAGTATAAGCAATGTCAGCAAGTTGTTCAACTAGTATGTCCTAATGGTTTACAATTTTAAAAAATGCCATTTTAAGGGTCACCTTTTCACATTTTTGTAAATTGACAAAATAAAAAAAAATGTTTCAGATTTGCAAGTTTTCATTGTAGTTATTATATTTTGTGAGGAAACAGTTATAATGAACATTTACCATGCTCCTAAATATCCATCATAATGCATCTTTTGACAATTTAAAAACCTGAAAATTATCAAGCGTTGCAACGCAAAACAATTAAATAATTTGGAGAGTTCTGTTGTTGTCATTATATTTAGAGACACTGTAACCAGCATTGCTTATAAAAAGTATACAATACATCACTCATTGTATGAGCACGGATGGCCAAGTGGTTTAAGTGATAGACTTTTAGTCCAGGGGTCAGTGGTTCGGGCCCTGTTGAGGGTACCTTTTTTTCTTTCTTAAATTTCATTCTTGTTTTTTAGGAGCTTTTTAGATCCAATGTTTACATTTATTATTATAAAGCATTTCATTGACAAACTTCAATACATGCCAAAATCTGTGAAAAGGTCCCTTTAAAGACTAACTTAAATTCTCATCACCAAAATGTCTCAAGAAGCATGTCACAAAATTATCTTAACTGTGACACTCAGCTTAAACAATGGGGTTTGTTCTTACATTTGGTTATGTATATGTTTCACCTGGTTTAAAAAAATTGCAGCCTGTCAACAACTAAATAATCTAGAGATAGTCGGTAGGGATATTTACTGTCAGTTTAGGAATGGAAGGTACACATAGCATACCATAACATGATATAATCTGCACAGACATGATATTACCCAACAATTTTAAATTCACATTAAGGCGATATATCTCTAGGGTTATCGCAGCACTGTCACTATCCTACCTGATAGCTTTGAGAAACAATTTCCTGTTTCTTGTTAAATATATAAGCAACCTTTACGTGCAATGCATCATAAATTTGTTTCAAATGTGGTTCATAACAAAACTGTCATATTTTATAAACAATTTAGAAAGTTAAAAAACATGAAAACCTTCTGAGTCATTATGACCATCTTTGCACTTTACAATGATTTGAATCGAACTTATTTTTCTCTTTGATAAGCTATTACTTATCAAAAATATATCTACATGTATACAGTAAAAACTCTATACAAACAGCCCGTCATTACAACCAACTCGCTACCACGACCCCAAATTTTTAGTACTGAATTCTACATTTCAATGGTCTTTACACTTACTCATGCTAACAACCCGGTAAACAGCTATTACAACCACTACGATCATTCAGTGCTTATCGGCAAAATTGCTATAAAAATTGCCCGCCGAACGACCAATTACTTTCCCGCTGTACTTGATTGAGGGTGATTATTTGATCTGCTTTGTGAACGAAGCCATAGCTACCAAATTAACCACAACAGTATTTGCATCAACTGCAAGGTATTAGATTTTCGGGCCTTGTTTTTTCCTTTGAACTCTTGATTCATGATTAATAATTAGCTAATACAGTCGAGTCTTTGATGGGTAAATTGGTAATTGTTTGGTACACACTATTATAATTAACATTAAAGACAGCAAATAATTTAACATTTAGGATAATGTAGTTAATGGTTATGTTCTAATGGATATAAAAACCAACCGGTCTGGAATATATTGTTATTAAAAATGGATAAGCGGAAACAGAAAAAGTTGTGTTTAAAAGATATTTAATATTTATTCAATCAATTAACCCCATCAGTGGGAAATCTCAATGTTAGTTGCCCCATCTATAAGGCATTGGAAGGATGCAGGTTTACTAATTTCTAAAATTTTACATACCCCCAAAACATCATTTTTTGGCCCCGTTCTTTCATTTGTTATTTGGACATTTATCTGCTCTATTAGATGTGTATGCAGCTGTTAACCTATTGACCAAGTTGTGACAATTTTTTTTCCATAAAAGTTGTTCTCCTTTTGTTCCATAATTTTATATGGATTCATTGTTGTGTTGGCTGGATCAGTGATTTAAAATAAAAACTGCTGTCAGATGTTAAATTTCGTCTGCAATGCTTACTTTAAATTTCATAACCAATTTTAAATGTTCTTATTTTTTCTTTGTAGGTTCAGATTTTTCTTCAAATTAAAGCTTAATATTAGACTGTTATGAACAGAATGAAGGCAAAAATACTTGAAAAACTATCTTTGCACAATGTTTTTATTTGATTACTGTTACATTGCAAGCAAACAGATTAAAGTTCATTGAATATTTACCATTTGTATTTTATGTCCATTCAAATTCACCATAGCTCAGCATTTAAAGACCACCTTATTAAGTTTTAAGAACACTATTAAAAAGTCCCACAGGTGGTCTTAATAGCCAGGTTTCACTGTAATTCTGATAGTCTTGTGGATATGGTGTTGGCCTAGTGATCAGGAGGTCCCAGGTTGGATCTCCACTATGGAAATTTCTCTTTAAGATTTAGGCTTTCAATGCAATATAAAAGTGATAATAAATAAGTATATTTTGTATATTTTTGTGTAAAACCAAATTTGATTATCAGTTTGCATTTGTTAGACTTTGTCTGACTCATAACAACAAAATTTACAGTGAGTCATCATAAATTAATGGAAATAAAACAATCGTTGTAGCATGTCATCTATTGTTTAATATAGTCCCTAAAAGAATCAGCAATAAAAACATATGAGAAAACTCAGCCCTTTTTCAGATTTACAAGCAGGTATGGTGGCCTGGAGTTGACATCCAAAATATTTGTGTGCACATGCATGTCATATGAAGACCTCACATGAGCACATGCATTTCTTCATTAGCACAGTTGGAACTCTACATGTGCAAGTGCTCAAGTCTGCAAGAATGACATATGAGCACCTTAAGAGTTGCATGTGAGCACATTAACCTATTTATGCCTTGTGGACTCTCCCATCCTTCTAATTTGGATTAATTTATTTCCAAAATAAGGGATTTCTAGTATACCTATTTCCATATTTAGAATATTTCTTACAAAAATTCCTTTTAGCAAATAGCGCAGACCCTGATGAGACGCCGCGTCATGCCGCATCTCATCTGGGTCTAAGCTGTTTGCCAAGGCCTTTTTTCTAGAGGTTAGGCATAAATAGGTTAAGACTTCCACATTTGCCCATGCACAAAACGTATTTTTGGATAACACATCCATGGCAGGTGATATTTAACAAGGCGTTTTTAAGCAGGCATTATTAACATCTCTTTAAGTGTGCAGTTAGTTGTAAAGCTTTATAAATACTTTCTCCTAAGAGGGTATTTATCTGCAATAAAGAGGGGTTGGACATTTCGTCTGAAAGGACTTCAGCACTACTGTTGTACTCTTGAGTGTTAAAACACCGAGTAATATGCCTACTTACCGGTAAGCCATATAAATGTATTTGATGGGGTAGGCAACAGTAGAGGGCTTTGTCAAGTGGGTTACATAGTTTTGACTGTTATATGATGCAATAATCAGCAGTTTCACTTCATGTTAGGAAAAGTGCATTTTATTTTCTTGCTTGTTTATAATGTTTGCTGCAAATGTTATGGCAGACATACAAACCAATGAAAGGTTAAGTCATTTGTTGACTGACAAGTTGCTATTGGTCAATATCAGAGGACTGACAGCTAGATAAGGTGTAGCTATTCAGACTCCACAGGGTAGTGCTTGTAGTGGAACAACTGTGCAAAAATACTGTCACAGAGTCCTCCAAGGTGGCCATCAATAATCTAATAAGCCATGGTCTGGGAAAACTGGGCTTAAGGCACATGTGTAAAGTGTCAACCCAGATTAGCCTGTGCAGTCTGCCTTTTTATCTTTTTTTATATCTGATACATGATTGGAATTATGTAAGTATAACAGTTGAGTGTTATGTTCCTGTTCCAACTTCTTATAAATTTCTGACCCTTAAACTCATAGTTAACATTACGATTGCCAATACACTTTTCAAGTTCCCTATTTCTCTTCACTTAATGTTTGCTATAGCTCATAAAGACAAATATTTTTTAAGAGTGATTGACTTTAGGTTTAAATAGCATTACATCAACCATCGACCTATTTCAGCCTATCAATGTTTGAAATATGTAAGTTGTGTATGCTCCCAATGTTGAGCGTCTTAAAGAGTCAGAGGCATTTTTGTTTAGACTTCTGTTGTCAATATTTGATCAATTTAAACAGCTGGCTTGACTTGAATGGAGTTCATAAGGTTTTGACCTTCTACATATAAGACAGTCAGTAAGCAAATTATTTGAATTCTAACATGCTCTGACCTCTTTTGAGTTATTAACCAGGTATTTAGCTCTTATAATATTGAATACTAAGGAACAAAACTATGTGTTTTGTTTTGTCATTAAGCACATCAAAACATAACCTTCAGGTTGCCATGGCATAGTGGATATGGTTTCCACCAAGCGACTGCGTTCCTTTAATCTCCCCAAAGACAAGTATTGGGTCTAGTCCCAGGAAATGGACTTAAGAGTGTTACAATAAGCCTAAGGCTTTCAGCGCAATTAGCTCAACAAATAGGTTTAAACTAAGCGGAACCTAATTAAATTACAAAAATCATTAACACTGTTCATCTATTATTAATGAGTATACCATGGACCTTGAAGTGTAATTTCTACATCTGCCATATAACCATTTTACCACTGAAATTTCATCCCATGAAGTAAATAATTAATGGGAAAAATATTTGAAGCATCCAATGTTTGACCAAGCATGTTATTAACTGGGGCCATCAAACATTTGCTACATGAGCTTTTTAGGACTTTAAACTTTAATTGTATTATTACACCTTTTAAGTAGGTACAGTACAGCCGAAGCGGCACAAACATAATCCGCGGCTACGCCACGGCCAGATTATTAGTCCACGGCGGCCAATCGTGTGTTCACGCGGCGTATCGCCGTGGCACTCGGCATCGATCCGGGCAACGACGCCGAGTCTGTATTAACCACGCGTACTTTCGCGGAGTAAATCCGCCGCATACGTACGCGGCGGATCGAGTGAAAAGATATCCACCTACATGTACATACATGTATGTGTAGCGTAGAATTAATTACGCGCAACTGTTTATGTTTCGTTCGATTATCATTATTAAATTTGTAATCCGAAACACACTTCCGAATTTTAATGCTAGCGCGTCCTTTGGCAAATTCTAGCGTCAAATAAACAGTGCTAAAATATCCTTTGTTTCATAAAAAGCGCGCGAAAATTATGCAGACATGTAGAACGTCGTTTGGAAAGTTTGGGTGTATTTTGTGTTGTATAAATACATGAACATCACGTCAGGCGTAAATCGCGTGTTCAGTGGACTAAAAAAACGCCCCGATTAGACGTTATTTCATCATCTCTATAAATAGTAACAAATGCCAAAATGTATTTGATACTTAAGGAAATATCGAGAATGTTTGTGTATCGTAAATATTAACCAGCATTTGCTTTAAAACTGGAATATACGGGATTATCGGGTAATTAGTAGCGATATTAACTGTATAGTATGAACAAAATAAAACGTGTTTATATACGCATATTCAAACAATAGTTATAATAAGCTGATAATTAACAAAACTACAAATACGTCGTCACTGTCTTGATTATTGATGTGGCTTCAAACTGCTAATTTTCTCAGCTAAAATATAATAGCGGAATCAACATGCAATTAATTTATAAATCCACCATATGCTGGAGCCTTGACCACTTGTATGTGCGAAAACATAATTACGTGACCTTGTTTATGTGTGAAATACATACGCTACGGGCGGGAAACAAACTTAATAATTGGCCAGACACATTAACCATGCTTACATGTATATGCTAATACAATCCGCGCACAATAAATTTATTATGATTTTAATTATTATTATAATTGTTCTTTAAAAATTTGTTAACTACATGTAACTAATAATTTTAAAAAATAATATTTCATGATCGCATTCGGACTCGGCATCATGTCGCGGACCGCGGCATGCCTCGGCGGACAGATGCGAAGTTTCGCGGCGAAATGCGACTTGCCGCCGCATACTGACGCGGCTTCAACGACTGACGCGGCATCGCCTCGTTTCGCCTTGCCGCTGCGGATCGCGAAATACGTTTGTTCCGCTTTGGCTGTACTGTATATGTTTGCTCTCCATTATTGAAATATAACTTACTTGACAGATCCTAACTCTCAGCCAACATGTTTTAAAATGTTTGCTTTATACAAAAAATAATTACCATTGTTTTAGGTTAAATAAACCAGAATGTAATTGTTTAATGCTGTGCTTACATAACAATTCTTGATTCATCACAGAACAATTATTGATTTATCATTATATTTATGTCAACACATTTGTAAATGACAAACAGCAAACTGTTATCAGTTTTCATAACCTCTTTTCTTTGTGCAGACATCATTATCGGATGCAACCACGAAAAACAATTTGCTTCACAATGGAGCTTCATAAAAACATTAACCAGTTCAATTACAACAGAAAATAACAAATCCATACAGGACAGCCATTAAAAGCTGTTGCCAAACAGCTCATCTTAAATATTGGCAGACTTAGGCAGCATCATTTTAATTAATTGTTTTCTTAATTCACATTATATCAGCTGTCACTTTAATTGATTGACTCGATTGAAACAGCACATAAAACAAACAGTAATGTTTAAACATCATCAATGGAAAGATGGTCTTATTTTAGATTGCAGAACATTAATGTCTTCCAGAGCATCATGCTTAACATGTTTTTAAAAACATTATTTTAAGCGCACTCCAAACTTGAAAAAATTTACTACATTTCCTACAGAGGATCAGTATCCTTTCCTAAAAGTCTAGGAATTCTAAACCCAATTTTAATATACCTAGTCAAAAATATAAAAAACACAAGAGCACTGCATATCAGGTGCCACACTTGGCTACGGGTGCAGTTTTGAATAAATGAAAGCTTGTCAGATTTTTTTTGATTTTTTTGGAGCTTACAGTGACCTTGACCTTTGACCTAGTGACCCCAAAATGGGTGTGGCGTGAAGAACTTATCAAGGTGCATCTACATATCAAGTTTCAAAGTTGTAGGTGGAAGCACTTTGATTTTAGAGCCAATGTTAAGGTTTTAGCAAGACGCAGACGGCGGACGACAGGACGAGCTGGCTATGACAATACCTCGGGTTTTCTCCGAAAACGCCCAGCTAAAAACAAGAAGGATTTATTGACTAAATGAAAATGCTCACAGCAACAGTAACTAAGTAATGTTAACCATAATTAACGCATTTGTGAACCAATTAATAAGCAAAGAATGGCCTTACATTCAGGACATGCAATGTTTCATGACCAAACGGTGGTAGTAACACATAATCAATAAATAAATGTGGTCTCCATTTATGGACTGTTTCAATATTCGTATCGAATTCTTGCAAATATTTTCACATTGACCTCAGGACGGTTGTTAGAGCCTTGGGCAGATAAGCATTCAATTTGGTCCATTCAATTATCGAATGTCTAACATGGGAATAGTGACCAGGTCAATACTGACCAGGTCAATGTCAATTTTAATAACCTAATGAACAGTTTACTGCATACATTTCTAAGGTTTCTGGCTGATTCTAAACATAATTTTCTATTAACAAAACTGTAAAAAGATCGTACATAGTAAAATAAAATATGCTCATCATTTCTGATACCAAGAAAGCAATAAAAAAGTGGCCAAATGACATTATTTGTGGGTAAGACTACAAAAACTGTTTGTTACTATGGTCTCAAAAACAACAACAGAAATCAAGTACTTACATATACTTACATGGACCAAATGTTAACAAATTTTTGTATTTTTGAAAAATGTGCTTACATTTATTAACTTTCAATAACATGCTATTTTGAATGATCAAAAATGATAATAAAAGAAGAAAAAATGTGATTACATAATATTATTATGCATTCACTGGGAATCCGACTTAAAACTTCGAAGGCAAATTCTGATGCGCCATTCATGCCAATTTTAAACATTCTGTGAGCAATATACATATGGTCTAATCAATCAATTTAAAGCATACAAATATTATTTTTTTCTGATAATCCATTTAATGCTGTACGTAATTTTAATACTTTTAATTTTCAATACCATTTTTTTCTGGTTTTAATAAAAAAAATTAATCTACTACATTTTTTTAAATGTCATTTTGCCAATCCTTTTAATTTAAGTCCCTTAAATTAATGTTTACATACAACTTAAAGATGCACACATTATATGGGGGTATAATGAAACGGTCACCATGGTTACACATACCATATTTGGCTGAGCACCGTCAATGGGAGTCTGGAATGAAGGAACAGGTCCCTGGCCCTCTCACCTGCAAATACAGAAAATCATTTTAACCATAGTTACTTTAGAAGCTCAATTGCAAGAATTGAGAGCCTTAAGGCTTATTGATATACTCTTGAGACCATTTACTTGGTAGAACCATACTTGGCGTCTTTAAAGGGATCTTTTCACGCTTTGGTAAATTGACAAAATTGAAAAAAGTTGTTTCAGATTCGTAAGTTTTCGTTTTAGTTATGATATTTGTGAGGAAACAGTAATACTGAACATTAACCATGCTCTAATATAGCCATTATATGCATCTTTTGACGATTTTAAAACCTAAAAATTATAAAGCGTTGCAACGCGAAACGATTGAATAATTTGGAGAGTTCTGTTTGTGTCGTTAAATTTTGTGAAACTACGAAGATTGCTTATATATGGTATAAAATACGTCAAGAATGTGTACTCGGCGGAATAGCTCAGTAGGCTAAAGCGTTTTTACTTCAGGACTCTGGCAGGACTCCAGGGGTCACTGGTTCGAAACCTGCTCCGGGCAATGTTTTTTTCCTTTTTTTAATTTTTTTCTTGATTTTTTACTGGAGCTTTTACGATCCAATGTTTACATTTATCAATATAAAGCATTTAATGAATAAGTTAAAAAAATGCCAAAATCTGTGAAAAGGCCCCTTTAAAGAGATTATCTTAAGAATGCTCACAAATTGGGAATCAAACCAGTACTGATTGCTTGGCAGACGCCATACCGGCAATGCTACTGTGACCTGAATACAAAACATTCAAGGGTAAAACTTTTGATGTGTTTACAGTTTGTTAAAGTGCGTGTCTGTAAAGCGTGGGTTTCTTTCCCTTTTTTAATGCTATACACTTTAAGACACTTCTCTAGGTTGCTTATGTCAGCAGAACCCTTAACATATGCCGAAAGTGTTAGACCCCTAGCTCTCACTTTCGGCTTGACAATAATTTTACCAGCATATGGGAAGGTAAATATCATCGAAACATGAATAAGTATTTTAATGAATCACAGTTGATATTTAAATTTATCTTTGTTGATATATAAGTTAATGTATGTTGATATTTTAATTAATCTGAATTGATAATTGAATAAACCTATGTTGATATTAAAATGAATCTGCATTTATAATTTAAATTTACATCTCTCTTGAAATTCAATTGAATCTGTGTTGCTATTTTACAGAATCCGAACCATTTGATGAAGAGGCTTTTTTTAACTTAAATTTACTGTTACATCTCAAAGTACAACTCCACAGACAAAGGGGGCGTCACTCTATTTAAACACTCAAGGCCTTGCCAGATCTCGAAATAGACAAAGTCAAATTTCAATATGTTATCTTATTTCCTTCTAAATGACAGTAAATATAGTATTCAATTTCGATTTCATGGCACAATAACTCTAACCATTATGAATGGCTGATCAGAAGTTTACATTTTTCTATGACATATGAGTTGTTCCAATGCAATTATCCAATTCTCTTTATAAAAATGCACTGACACGCACACAGACACACAATGTTTTCTCAGTTCAAACAGTTTACAAGGGCATTGAAAAATGATAATTTAATCTGGCACAAATACAGATTATCTGGACACTAAAGATTTAAACATGATCATTTCAATTCATTCACACTTTAAAAGTAATATATTCAAGGTTCCGCTAATTATCACTTTAAAAACTATGATCAAATAATTATTCAATGTTAAGGAAATTAAAATCAAGAAATATCTTTAAACAAATATTAGGCGTATATACTGACTTTGAAATAACGGTGTAACATGTACTTTTCATCTACCGAGAGGTTGTACTGAAAGCAATACTGTGTTATCAACATAAGACATTTATTGATAGTACATTCTGTCTTCCCCTGATTTACTGACCGAGCACTGATCCTGAAAGTCTTAGAATTTACAAATAATGCGTCATTGTAACTAATTGCCAATATGTGTGTCTTTGTTTCGCATGAACATGCAGAGTGTAGACGGTATTTCCCTGCACTGATTAGTGTAACTATACATCCTATACTACAAAGACCCGGTGATGTTGCTGATATTCCGCCAGCTATGCCAAATTTTTTTATTATTATATCCTATGGCTTGAAAATTGCGCAGCCATTCAGAGATTCAAATCTGGGGCCACTCTCAGGCAGACTAGTTGCTTTGAAGACTTGGTTAATTTTTAGGGCCACCGTCAAACTTTTACCAGAGGTCAGATAACCTAAGCATTAAGGAGGTCCCGGGTTCAATCTGCATTAAGGGAACTTTCTTAAAATCTTCTCTTAGGACATCAAAGACTCAGATTCTACCCTGAGGAAACAAGTGACTAATTAAGCATAAGGTTTTTATGCGATGAAGACTATCAGTTTTAACTATTGGTAAACTAAAACATTATACCCTTAAGTTGCAGGGCTGTGACATAATACTGCAGTCAAAGGACATTATCACAACCACTAACAAAATCACTACTATGAGAAACATACCATAGTTGTTTACCTGCTACACTTGTATCTGACTATGTTTAAACAAAACGGTACACAAACTAAATATACTAATAAACCTACTGCTATAAAAGGAAGATGACCTTAATGTCGCCACATTAGTTACAATCACTGTCCTTATAGTAGTGCCCGTGACACTGGTCATTATGTGCCAATTTGTAACAATTTAGTGCATTCTCTCCTCACCAGGGGGGTCTGAGGGTCATTAAACAGGCTTTGAAAGCCTCTCGTGTCAACACCCAGGTATCTGGATAGGTTATAAACGGACATTATCATGATGGCCGTGCAAGGATACACATATACCCTATTGACTTGAAGCAAATTGTATGGCATACAAAAATATATTTGTTTTTTATAATTTTACCTGACTTAATGTAAAACAAATTCCCCAGAGCTAAAAAATGTATATTGACTTCTTCAGTTTTATTATTTATTATTTTTCCAAAATAAAATGCTTTGTGATGATATAATTGTTTTGTTATTTTGATATTGTTAATTTGATAACTTTAAAACACTACTTGATACCTCATTTTTTGGTCAAGCCCTCAGTAAAACAGGGAATAGTATTCGTCATTCTTCAACCATACATGCCATAATTTTTCATACCAATTCCGGGACATTGAGTTAAATTGTCCGGGACTTTTGCTGATTTTCCGGGACATGTATAAATTGTAGCGATATTTATAGACATATGCATTTTTGGTACGTTTTTTTTTGTTTCGCATCGTTAATTGCAAAAGTTCAAAAGCCTATCCGAAATACACTTCATCTATAACGTCAAATTAAACATTACTACTTCCGTTACTAGATACAAGCCACGTGTTTTCAGTGTAAGCGTTCTAAACAGATGGTGACGTCACTGCGTTATAGTTATTAAGACCTCGCCTTTATTCATTTATAACATTTATATAATAAAAAATACAACAATACAGTTAGAACAAGACAATAATAAACCTAGTGAGGATGACGTTTTTATATGCTTTCTTTTTTACTCAACTTCTTTTTCGGTTAAACGTGCGAACATAAACTGCTTTTAATTTTTTACTCAGCGATGTTGGACTTCAGATGTGTGAACAACTATCCTTTGCCCTTACGCAGTGGGAAATAGTGACGTAGTAGATTAAAGTCAATTAACAACCACATTAAACAATGTCGCCTTTTCGGTTTGACCGCGAACGTGAGACAATCGATATGATAACAGGACCCCTGTTAATTGATCAATTTTGACACGTAGCGTAGTCTGCCTATTCGGGTAGGCATTGTCATGGAGACGCTGCAGATATACACAGATTCGAGGTGCAGTTAAGCCTAAGATGAGGTACATGTATATATGGATTTTGTAAATTCCGGGACATTTGACAGATTTCCGGGACAGCGGGACAAGTTCTTCATTTCCGGGACTGTCCCAGACAATCTGGGACATATGGCATGTATGCAAGTACAACAGAATACAATTTAATCAGAGATGCATTAAGCAATCACATCTTATCACTTTCATCATTCAAATGAGGTCATAATAATGCATTAAGTTTATAATTGTAAGTAGCAGTAGGCTCATTTCAATCTAGAATAAAAACAGGTTTTTCTTTACCGTTTTTCTCGTTACAAGAAAAATCCATTAAAATCAAACACAAAAGGATGAAGAAGTATTTTTTTATCAGCTTGCTTTGTAGCCTAAGAATTTCATACAAAGCTACTATTTTCCCCAAAAATTAACATTCATCAGATTTTAATCTTATTAAATGGACTATTAAATGATAATTCATCATCAGAATACACCGATTTTTCTAGCAGCAAATGGTTTAATAAAAATAATTGCCATTTTAAAAATTTAACTATAAATAGATGTTATCATTTTTCCTAGTTTTTAGGGTGTGCCAATGTTTGAATGAATCAACAGCTATCTTTTAGATACATTAGCAATGGAAAAAAAATGTCCTTGAAGTGTCTATAATTTAACTAATTGTATAAATTCACATAAATTCACATCAATATAGACCCTTGTAAACAAAAAAAAGTGAAGTTAACCCAGTACATCTGCTAAACATGAAATGTACTATGAATGATTTGCATTATTGGAATTCCAAATTAGGACAGTATAAAAGTGACATTGCATGAAATTGGAGGATAGGGAAGGGCCAAAGCAACAACTGAGCAAGAATCAAAACATTGTAACAAAACTAACAATCTTTGTGGGTGCTAAACCAAAAGCTTCAATCTTGGAAATGGACAGACTGGTCAATCACAATATGCCTCTTGCATCTAGATTCTGGGTCATTGAAATAAACCGAAACTTCCATCATATTAATAAACAACTATAAACCGAAACTCCCATCATATTAATAAACAACTAAGTTAAGACTTTCCATAACCCTTTACCACCTAGATAGGTATTTTGATGCACTTGTAGTCCCTTAAAAAGTTAAATTTAATTAAAGACCTTTCTTTAAAGGCTTCATTTCCAACCCTTAGATACTGATAAGCAGCAAACAGCATAAAACCTGAACATACTGCGAGTTATGTGCAGGCTGTTCTGGTTTTACACTGTTTGCCCATTTCCATTTTCACTTTACTTCTGAGTGGGACAGGGTTAAGAAGCTTTGTAATTTGAAACCCACCCACCCAGGTCTTAACCAAGCCCATGTACTTGGATGTACAATGACAGCAAACAGCACCATTCAACATAACAATACAGCAGCAATTGTGCTATGAAACATTAACCAACCTAACTACATCCACGTTTTCTCATTTACTGGAAATCTGAGCCGAATTACTTTTTTGTAGATGATTGGAATGTGTGTACCATTTATTTTTGTGTTAGGTATAATGCTTGACACCTCAATCTGTCGCCATGGAATACATACCATTAAAATAAACAAAAGAAATAAACATGTTTATCTTCTGTCAAGGTATTTTGTACATTTTGTGTAAACAAAACAAAAACAGGACAAAAGCACAATATTTTGTTGCTGTTTTTTTATTACGCACATATACACCTTTCAGAATCAAAACATTGTTAAATACATAAATACAACAAACGGTTGCTAATAGTGTCCTAACAAGGACAATGAAAACAATAAATACAAATGACTGATGACATAAAATGAAAATAAATTAATTACTATGGTATACAAATGTTGACATTTTTATACACATTCTTACCTGTGATCTTGTTCCAGATTTAGTTTTATTTAGCTTCAGGGTAACCAAGTTTTTAATCTCCAATAAGTGACATTGCAAAGGAATTCATAATTCGCATTCCTTGTCAATAAAATACTGTTGGGGACAGGCCTAAATCACAAACAAATTTATAGATCAGAATGCAATATCCATAACATGGTGTTTTCAATAATTGAATAGTTAAATAATGAACTCTGTGTACTCCCACATTATTATAAAACATTTATTCTTTCATATGACTTAATACTATTCAGGACAGACTTATTCAAGTATAAATTATTGTGTTTTAAAGGGGGCATAATTATGGCTTACACTGCCATTACAAAGATTATTATCATTTAATCAGTAATCGTTAAATTATATCTCAATATATATCACATTTGTCTTGTTTTTGAAAAATGATTTTTAGAATATTAATAATTAATAATTATGAAAAGTTGTCAATTGTACATACACTTGATAGAAAAATCATATATAGTAAATATTATTATGAAGGAAATGGAGATGAAGAAGCCATTCAGGCATGTGCAACAATTTGATAGTTATATACAATAGTGGCGCTAAACTCTAATTTGAATTGTGTGCATGATTTGTGTAGGCATTAGTGCGAATCGCACTGGGACGGTCAATACACAAAAATGTTTCATTCATTGTATTTTTTTGACCATAATTTATGTAATCAATATATTATTGATACTGTACACCATATATTATTGCAACTTGACAAGTATATGATGTGAAATGTGCAAATACGCATTGCATTAACATGTTTCTGTACATAAGAGAAATACATCTTTTAGTTGTTATATAATGGTTACCAATATATACTGGCATATATTTTAAAATACAGTCAAAACTAAGAGAACAGTGGTCAGTCAAGGGAAATGGCCAAAGTGTCAGTTGTCGACGAGTGACCGCTTTTCTCGGATCACCATTTTGAAGATGGTTGGTTAGTGTGTAGAATTGCTACATCGTTACCCCAACCAGTCGATCGCACACAGTGTAAAACAAAGGCTCATTGCCGTTAACTAGCATAACAACATAAATAATTTCTATTAAATAATACAGAATAATGTCTTATTAATTGATTCATTTCATAACATTCTAAAACTGAATCTATGACTTTATCAACGATAGCATTGTTGTTTACTCATGTATTTCGTTAATTCAGTAAATACAAGAGTTCGTTTTACATTCATCGTGATATATTTTTTATTAAAGATTGTGTCATTGACGTCATCCTACACGTCCTAATAAATTATGTTCTGACAAAGTTTCAAGGGCAAAAAATGTGGTCTCTTGAGTGGTCTCATTTAGTATTTCACTTTTTTTTTACTTAGAACAAAGTTTTTTACTCCACATGACCCACATAAAACCTTGAGAAAATGTGACGCGTGAGGAAGATTAAAATGACCTATACTGTGGTCTCTTGAGTGTTGACATGCGATTTTCCTTACATTTAAACTAGTGATCTAGCTTTATTCCACCTGTGGCCATGTATAACACTTGTCAAAGATGTTATTGCACAAGTGTTCTGAAAAAGACATTGTTCTCAGATGTGCTAAAAATATTTTGTGATCATTGAGTTTTGCTAAAAATTTATTTCGTGTAACAGAGCATCAACTGCCCATGTTACACACTTACTGTGTGACTTTCTGATTTTATGACAGGTGAGTCTGTATAAAAGTAAAAAGATATTTCCTACTTCTGGCAAATATTGATAGAAAAACATAAGTTATGGAAATCACCAGTTACAGTGAAAGAATCAATATTGCTGTAAAAGCTCAATATTTATATTTGAAAATAAAAAATTTACTAACTTTGTGAGAGATCAGTTCATGTTATATGATAAAATCTTTGGAAGTCAATGGATTATTTGGTTATTTTATCAAATATTAAGGGGAAAAGCCATTAATTTAATCCCAGCAACCATGCAGGGAATAAAATACCCAGATACATTATATGGCATTACTTAATGTATAAAATACAGACATTACTTAACACTTCAAGAAACTGCAATGAAATTAACAAGTGTATTACACCAATGATAAAATGTGGCCTCAAAATAAGGCTATCAGTTATCGCAATAATAAATTCTTTAAATCATGACAAATCAAAGACAAAGTGCGTCTTTCAAAGAGGCACGAATAACGAGGTTATCGAAGCACACTGAAAAGATAGGCTTTCTCTAAAACAGCACATAAGTGTGAATCAACAACTCAATAATCAGGTACTCAAAATGGTCATCGTAATTTGGTCCCACATCTGTGTATAAACATTGCTTACAGTGGCCGTTGTTTATTAATTAGATAAACATTGATAGAGGTTTTAAATGAGCCAGCCACCTGGCGCTAGAAAAAAAGCATTAAAAGGTTTACTAAAATTGTCTCCATGCTCGGTCCATGGAATTTCTCATTTTTCATCAATACTGTTTCAAAAGTATCTTCAATATCTTGAAAATAGTATGTTTAGTTCATACATGATCGGATATTGAACAGTTACATTTCTAAAATGTAATTCCCATAACCATTTAACATGTTTATATACATGTCATCTGAACATCATTTATATCTATGTATATTGCTAAAAACCTCCCAGACTCTGCACTGAATAACAAACAACTGAAGTTGATCTTATTATATTACGGTGACTCAATCATAGCGTTTGGACAGATTTACATTTTCAACAGCATTATTAAAATCAATATGGATGCAAATTACAGAAACGTTTATTGAAAAAAAAAGCTGCAGATACAAGTTGTTGTCATGCTGGTAATATTGGTAATATGTCACAATTTCCATAAAGTCGGGTAACTAAACATGTGAATAAATTATGTATTTGGGACCTTTAGGACCTTAACAGTTGAAAACCTTTGGGACTAAGTTGTTAAAGTTGTTTAACCAGCACAGTTATGTCATACTATTAAAGTACCACTTGACATCTTAATGCACCAAAACAAAATATTGTTAAACCATGAACCAAATATTTCAGCACACATAAATCAATCACTTATTCAAATGATTTGATTCAATTGCCAAAAACAGATTAATGGACCAGATAAAAAAGCACTGATAGCAAATTGATTTGTTCAGTACACAATAACTCCCAAAAATATTTAAATAATAGAAGTTAATGCTTATTTGTGTTTTTCTTTGTTTGTTGTTAATACACCATTAAAACATTTAAATTATAAAATCTTAACATATATTTTAACAGAACAGCCTTCATTATTTACTTTTTGTAAACAATTTTGATCTCTAAACTAAAGCACGGACAGAGACACTCCGAGCAATCAACATCTTTATAGCCCTTAGGTTTTTCAAATAATGTTGGTAAACATTACGCAAAATAAGCTCCGTATTTTTTACTAAAGCTTCATTTAATTTGGTTTTATTTTGCAGGCAATTAAGTGTGAGATGTCAACCACTTAAGGTCATTAAGATAGTGCTGTTTTTGTCACAACTATAACTTTTGAACAGCTAATTAAGCCCAAGAAAGATATTTGTAAACGGGTCTGTTAATTATGGCAATTTAAAACAAGAGCACCGCATAGCGTGTGCCAAAGCTCGGTTGTGGGTGCAGTTTTGATTAAATGAAAGCTTGTCAGAAGTGACCTTGACCTTTGACCTAGTGACCCAAAAACGGGTGTGGCGTGTAGAACTCATCAAGGTGCATCTACATATGAAGTTTCAAAGTTGTATGTGGAATCACTTAGATTTTAGAGCCAATGTTGAGGTTTTAGCACGACGCGGACGGCGGAAGGCAGACGCCGGACGGCAGAGGGCGGACAACGAGTTTTCTACGAAAACAGCTGAGCTAAAAATTAATAATAAACATGCAACATGAATCAAACAAACAAACATTATATTCCCAGTATGTCATTTGTTTTCAAACCTGTCTATTGCATTGTCTGTTACAAAATGTTATCTCTTTTAAAATGTATTGGTTATGTCAATGGCAATGTCAACTCATTTAAGCATTGTTTTGAGTATTTCATCATGCCAGTTAACTTTGAGATACAAAATAAACTGGGGATTTACAAAGAACTTCAAACATCTCACACAAAAGTAGGCATGTGCAGATCAATTCATGATAACATTATCTCAAAAGATAAGCACAATCAACATTTTTGTTTCAATTTGCACATCTTCAAATTCAGGAAGTCCATAAATTAATGCTTTATGACAGGTGAAACTTAAAAGTTGACAGCATTTGCAAGCTGTTAAAAATATGTTCATGACACAGTGCACAATTTCAAGCATACATTTTCAATTTGAATATGTTCTATCACTCAGTAATGGAGTCATGATATAAAAAATGTGATCATCATGATTTGTTATTATGATCCAACATAAATGTATAATATAACAATTTTAATTCACATACAACATTATTCTTCACAGTCAAGTTGAGGTAAACATGAAATGAATAGAAAATAGCATTTTCTGCTATGTGAATCTTCTTTCAACAAGAATTATTCACATTTGGAAACTTTGTGAATGAATAAGAAATTAACAACGCTTAAGCTATTCGGCAATGATCAAAGGTTTCATATCTGACTCCAGCTGAACAATTTAAAGTAAAGTGTATGGAAAATGTATATAAGTGGGATACGCCATGCTTTTTGATGTAACAGGCAACACTCAACCATATAATTACTCATAAATAATGAGATTCAGTGAAAATAAAACAGATTTATCTTTTCAGCTTTTAAACCATTTAGTCATATTATGATGCTACAAAAAAAAACATACTTAGATCCAACATAACATTCGTGGCCGATGTATTTAAAATTATTACATTTACACCAGTTCATAGTTATTTAACAATGAACGCAGACAATTGTGGTTTTAATCCAGAAAAATGCTATTGAGTTTTGTAATTATTTTATTTTAATTGATTTAGCTCTTTATTTATTAATTACAGGTCAGTATAGTAAACTTTATAGCTGCCTCAAGCTTTCTATTCAATATTTAAAAACTTTCAATTTTCTACATGATATTTCTAATGGATGCATTGAATTTATTTTCACTTTGCAATCAGCAGCTGTCATACTTTTGTCAAAATACTTAATACAAAAAGTCATTGACTTAAATCCAAAAATCCAAAAATTAGTTTAACTGGGCACCTTAGGTTTAAAGGGTGAAAGGCAGCAACTCCATCAATGACTGACAACTTAATCAGCAAGGCAATTGTTTCCTTCTTTATAATGTAATTAACTGTTAAAGTATTTTTTCCCAAGTAAGAAAGTATCACCAAATTTCCCATTTCCATCAGAAAAAAACAACGAAATAAGTTGCATCCATTTCATTCCATAAGCATAATTATCTTCGAGTGAACTCATAAAATGAGCACTGAAACGGCAACATTTCAGCAAAAAGGCATGTGAAAGAATATTTAGATGAGTTTGCACAATTACATGTAAGTACACAAAATTAAAAAGACCCTTAATTTCCAAACTGAAGATTTTACTGTAGGGATTTCCCCCAATTTCAGGGGGTTTGCGCCATTTTTTCCCTCCTGGCGCTGTACTGATACTTTTCCCAATTGGAAAAAAAAGATGAACATGTATTACCTAGCAGATACCCGTCCACTGGCCCTTGACTGTAGAACAGCAGTTCATGGCGGTGACGTTCTTCAGAGCTTATACTGTCACTCCACATGTTCAACTCTTCTGGAAATAGAAAGTAAAAAACTTGTATACCAAATAATTACCATATAGCAATTAGTTTGGAGGATTAACCAAACTATTAATTGGAATTGTGCAGGTAGTTTTTTCTTAAAACAATGATAAACAATATATCACAACAGACAAACCTTTTTTTAAATATGTACGAGTGATCTGTCACCACATATAATGACAGTTATAATGTTCACACTATACTGAACCAACGAAGAAAGTTCCAATCAAGTTGGTGTAAAAAATTGAATATGACATAAGATACTTCAACATGTCTTTCTAAACAAGGGCTGTTTGTAAAACATGCATGCCCCCCATATGGGCTGTCCATTGTAGTGGCAGCCATTGTGTGAGTACGATTTTTGTCACTGTGACCTTGACCTTTGACCTAGTGACCTGAAAATCAATAGGGGTCATCTGCGAGTCACGATCAATGTACCTATGAAGTGTCATGATCCTAGGCAAAAGCGTTCTTGAGTTATCATCCGAAAATCATTTTACTTTTTCGGGTCACTGTGACCTTGACCTTTGACCTTGTGACCTCAAAATCAATAGGGGTCATCTGCGAGTCATGATCAATCTACCTATGAAGTTTCATGATCCTAGGCGTATGCGTTCTTGAGTTATCATCCGAAAACCATTTTACTATTTCAGGTCACCGTGACCTTGACCTTTGACCTAGTGACCTCAAAAACAATAGGGGTCATCTGCAAGTCATGATCAATCTACCCATGAAGTTTCATGATCCTAGTAGGCGTATGCGTTCTTGAGTTATCATCCGGAAACCATTTTACTATTTCGGGTCACCGTGACCTTTGACCTAGTGACCTCAAAATTGATAGGGGTCATCTGCAAGTCATGATCAATCTACCCATGAAGTTTCATGATCCTAGGCGTATGCGTTATTGAGTTATCATCCGGAAACCATTTTACTATTTCGGGTCACCGTGACCTTGACCTTTGACCTAGTGACCTCAAAATCAATAGGGGTCATCTGCGAGTCATGATCAATCTACCCATGAAGTTTCATGATCCTAAGCGTATGCGTTCTTGAGTTATCATCCGGAAACCATTTTACTATTTCGGGTCACCGTGACCTTGACCTTTGACCTAGTGACATCAAAATCAATAGGGGTCATCTGCGAGTCATTCTCAATGTACCTATGAAGTTTCATGATCCTAGCCCCAAGCGTTCTTGAGTTATCATACGACAACCACCTGGTGGACGGACCGACCGACCTACCGACCGACCGACCGACCGACATGAGCAAAGCAATATACCCCCTCTTCTTCGAAGGGGGGCATAAAAAGCATTATCAAAATATACAAGTGTTTATGAGTCATGGCTAAACTATAACACTATCTTATATACGTAAATATATGGTTTGACCCCCACCCCCCTCCCCCATTTGTATAGCTGTACTCCTTGAATGTACACCCTGCCTTTAGTGGACTCCTGGACATCTGTGATGACGTAAAACTCAGTGAGCCCAACAGGGAAAACATTTCTGGGAGTACTTAAGGTACATGCTTGCCATATTCATGGCCTAATGACAATGTTTTCTAATGGTTTGGAAGTGTGCACGTTATAACATCATCATCAGTCAAAAGCAACATTTGCAAATTAAAACAAACTAAAAGCAAGTTTAATGGTCTGGAAATTTCAAGGAATTGAAAAATTAGCATCTTTAAATGGATGGCTTAAGGTATTTGTTCTAGAATTTTCCTTTTTTTATGTGTAATATGGGAAAAATATTGAATTTTGTTTGGTTTAAAGTTGCTGACTGTGATATGCTTAAAGGGACTGTCAACCACGAATGACAAAACAAGAAAAGTTCTAAAATACCGTATTTTTTTTACAATTATTGGTTTATATTGATTAAAATTTCACGAATGGTATATTACATAACTTGAAAAAAGTAATTATTTACAGTATATTCGGTAATAAAATTTTGCAATGTGAAATCAAAAGTACATCGCGAAAATAGGTGACATAACGATATACACACTCAAAATAACGCAAGCAGATTGATCATTTTATAAATAAAATATATACAATTCACTACGCATGCACAATTTGCATTCCCGAGTTTACCACGTGTCGATAATGATCAATCTCCAGGCGTTATTTATAGTTAACTGGTAGTTACCTGGTAGACATACCCCGTAAAATTTATTACCGAATATTCTGAAAATATGAAAACTTAACAACTTTTTTCAAGTTAAATAATATACCAGTCATGATATTTTAATGAATATAAACTAAAAATTGTAAAAAAATACGGTATTTTACAACTTTTCTTTTCTTCGTCGTCGTGGTTGACAGTCCCTTTAAATGAGTCATCTGACTTCTTTTACCAGACTGTTTTTGCAAAAGTGAAAACTTGTAAATTCATCATGAGTACATTTTGTAATTAAAGCATATTGTTTAAACCAAATTTAAGTGTTTGAGTTAATTCCATTACTGGAGTTACATTTACAAAAGACTGGAACTTCATTTTTGAAAAAAGTTTGGCATATTTAAGGAATACTGTAAGAAAGCTGACATACATTAAAGAACATAACAATAATTTTAACCAAAAAAGATTGTAAAAATGTTTGGCCCTACTAGTACTGGGATTGGTACTCAGGAGACCACCATTTTAAAATCTATATCTTTAACTTCTCAAACATCCAAACAGTTAGATTGCATAATGTGTATTGAAAACTATATGAGCAAACTACTAGTGACATGTCAATTTAAAAAAAATACAGAAGCTCTCTAATTCATTAAATCCATTTCTGTAAGTTAACTTTAATGCTTTATATCATGGACGAACCATCTTTCGAACCTCTTAATTTTTGACACGTCAATTTGACTTAAATATAATATTGAAAATAGTGAAACATATTTATATGTACTCTATTTGATAAATAACTTGTTTCTTCATGGCTGGCAACTAGAATTGCTATGTAAACCCTCTTTTGAAAACAGATTTTTTCAAGTTTCCAGCACCACCATATCATGTAAAACTACCAATGCCTTCCAAGCAACGGATACCTGCTTTCGAACCCTTCAGTGTACAACATTAAAAATAAATAAGTCACATGTTTTGACCATGGTCACGTGACTTATTGCAGCAGCCGAAATGTGTAAATTGTCAAGCAAAGTTGAGAACAAAAATGAGACCATGTTTTTAGTTTTTTAAGGAAATTCCTTATATATGTAAAAAGCATTAAGTAATAAAATGATTGTTACGTTTTTTATGATTAATCTACTTATTCTATCGGTTTTTGACTCATTTTCGTCGATTTGCAGCTACGCCCGAGTTGGCGTAAACAAATTACTTCTACACTAACAAGGGTGATGTAGTGCGCATGCGTGCATGCGCATAAAATGTAAACAAATGAAGGGTTAGAAAAGAGGTGAGGTTCGTGAAGAGGTACTTTAACGATAATTGTGTTGATATCTTGCTTTTTTTTTCACTCATAAAAACACATTTTCATTATAAGTCTATGTCATCGTGTAATTTATCTCTTTTTTGTACGCTGGTATTTAATTTTTAGAAACAGTGACAAACATTAAGTAAATACAAATTAATTGTGTCAATTAGTCCCTTTAAAATCAATTAGACTCTAAATTCTATTCAACTAAGACAGTAAGGGTTATTTTTATCTGTTTGTTTTTGTCTCAATCGTTGTCTAAATAATTAAAGTTGATTGAAACAAGAATGAACTGATCTGCCCAACTGCATTCCGAAATTCATCAATTAACAAAACGCAAATACAATGTATTCGATAACCTGAGGCTGACAAGGGATTTGCGGTCTGCATAATGTCGCGGAAATACACGACAACGTGCGTGTTAATCGATTATCAGCAGGTTAACCGTCGTAAGTTTAGCTTAAGATAGACTTTAGTGAATTTCACTCAAACGATGATCATAGTTAATGTTATTTTGTAAAATGAGTCCTCCACAAGTAATCCAAATTTAAATGTCTTACTATCACACACTTGTGTATAAGTACTAATTTAATCGATTAAAAATGTAGTTTATACTTAAATCCAGCTGTCGAGAGACTGTGTCTGTTCACAATGTTTAATCATATTTTATTTTACAAATGATAGCTTTGTTCAGCAGATTGGGGAATCATAAAATGAATGCTGATTAACATAATAGACTAGCGTCCAATGCATGCATTCAGTACAAATACGATTTTTTAGCTAGGGAAATAACAAAATATCCCTGATGCAAATTAAGAAGACAGTAAGTTGCCTTCATTTTATATAGCAATTGCATTTGCAGTCGATCCAGTGTCTAATGAGTCCAAATATAAACAATTATAACAGCAAAAAATGCATTACCCTTTTAAGAATCAGTTTGTATGCATATACACTGTCAAACATAACGGTAACGGATGCTAGTATCTCTCGTGCTTTTCCCGTCGTTCATAAAATGGTAGGGTACCATGTATACGGTGCATACATACAGTGCTTAGATAGCCAATGATTGTTCATGGTGAAAAATGCACAAGCTGCAAGTAACAGCAACAACAAAATCAATCGACAAAAATTTTGTAACTATGTATACTTATATATAATTTTTAATAGAATAGGTCCCTGGTTCAACATGGTCCTCGTGCGTAAACACAAGATAAATATAAACTGCTAAATCTTCTATATTAAAACATTTTGTGTCAAGGTTGTGTTTTTTAGTTTAACTTCTGATCTAATACTATTAAATTGATTAGTGACTATGTTTGACGAGTCACGTCAATAGAGTGTGTGTTGCACAGGTATTACAAAATGTCAAAGGTGTTTCACTGCTGTTGCATTTTTATTCAGTGAGTACAATAAGAAATTCGGCCACATTAAAAATGTCACACTGATCTAACCTCGAGGTATTCGATAACATACATTATATAGCTGGTTGGTGAGTTTTATACCATAAGTTAAAACGGCATGGTCGAATTGGTTTTACAAATGTATTTTATTTTTTTACCCACTGCAATAAAACTTGTAAGCAGATATATTCGCCCGATTTGCCTTTAAGAAGACAGGAACGGCGCGATGACAGACGTGATTGTTTACATAAAACTACAGTGTCAACACACACTCTACGTCCAAACGATTTAATTGTAAAACAGATGGTTATCGTTGCCTTTAAACAATAGCGGTAGTATTTAAAATACTATTGAAGATATACACTACCGTGAGAGCTTAATCAAATTTAAACTTTGTCGACATGGAATCGATGTTATTTTCGGTGCGTGCTCGAACATTTAACGCTGAGTAAATAAACATGTCGCTTATTTGATACTTGATACTATCTAGGCAATGCACTTAATTAATTTTATATTAAATTTTGTTAACTCACCTGTTCTCGAAGCCATGTTTATCCATAAAGTGCAATTGTAATTAAACTAATCCGTCAAATTTTATCCTTCGGGCACCTTGCGCCGTAACACGAATTTTACACTTATTTCATACCTGCAACTTTTATAAACTTTCACTGGTTTACTATTAACACACACGTGCACACATAAAAAAATCATAAATTTCCAACTATTTTACGAAATTAAATACACGCTACCACACTACGGTAGACCGTTCCCTTATTTAACGATGTAGAGCGGAATGAAATAGTCACTCGGTTAAGGTACACTGAACGCGAAAAGCTACGCTTTCTTTAACCATTCATAAATGGTTTATATAAAAACTGCAAAATACCTACAGGGATTAACCTTATAGAAAACCGGGTACACAATTATCACACCTTAATTACATCGTCTTTGTTGTCGATCACTGATGTGGGAACTTTGCATAGAAAAACCCTGGCCTTAAAGCAACTGTGAAAGTAACTATTGGTATTTTTAGCTGCATGTCAGAATGTATAGAGATATACAAAGACCGACTTTCATTGTTACTGTTACACCACTAACGGGTTTTAAATAGCAGTTATTGATAATTTTCCCTCAGGTTTTTTTTTAATTTAATATGAATTTAATTACAATTTTATGCAAATTTAAATACTTTTTTTTTTGGGGGGGGGGGGGGGGTCGGGGTGGGGGTGGGGGATGTTGGGCGTGGGGAAGGGGGGTATATTTTCCTGTAGTAGGGTCAAGCATATTATTCTCATTATTCTCAATCTCCTCAGTGTGATTATGAGATACTAGATGTCTATAAAATGGGTCAATTGGACAGGGTAGTATGATCGGAATCTAACATCCGACCGAAGTCTTTTATTCCAGGACTCGTTATCATCATTACGAAAATCAACTTCACGCCGGCCGGGAATCGCTTTTTTTGAAAGCAAGATTGTGCTCAGAAAGGAACACGTTTCTTTGTCCGGATTATATGTTTGCAACATACGTTACGGTTATTATAGACTTAGTATTATTGAACGGTTTTCGTGAAGACGCATACATAACTTGAACACTTGTATTTTCCTCTTTATTAGAACGAATGCATGTGGTGTATCTGACAACCGTTGTAGTACGAGTTTTTAAAACTCATCTTTATTATATAAAAAAACATTTGGTAGCATATCTATCAATAAACATTATGTTTATTGATAAGTATTTAATAGTTTTGCCTTGCTTAGCCGTTTTTATAGATTTCGTGTTTCAGAGACGACAACTCTGTCAAAACAAATTATAAAAAACTACCCAAAGTGGCATCCCTTGTTATGACCCGGATGTACTCTTTCAACCGCGCCAACTCTCCGATGTTATCTCAAATGTTGGGATCCTACTGAGGTTGCCACCAACATGCTTTCAATCATCATGTTATCCTCTAAGCGCTGAGGTACATCACCATTTGATCGACTTACGTTTAATATGCCCATCAGCCTGTAAAGGGCTGTATGACTGAGGTGTTGGATCATTTCCCTAAATTTCCTTGGTGATATTGTCAGGACATGGAAATCCTTTCTTTCAGTAGTTTTGGATAGCCTTCTTCATTTCTTCGGGTGTGATCTCTTTCGTAACGAATCCATGAATCCACGTAACGAAATAACTTTATTCGCGCTCGTTTTTACCATCTGCAATTAGTCTATGGAATTCGTTACCTATTGATATACGAAACATTGACACCATTTCGAATTTTAAAACTTCATTGAAACAATTATTTAATTTATGCGAAGATAATCCCCAATACTTTTACACTGGGGATAGACACTCATCAATTTTGCATGCCCATTTAAGAAATAACTGCAGCAACCTTAACTCAGACTTATTCAATAATCATTTAAAAAAAACACTCCCCTATGTGCGTGTTGTCATCATATAATAAATATAATTATTGAGATTTATGTTCTCAATTATATATTGTGTAAATGACATGATTAATATTTTATGTAAGTCTGTCACCATTACAACATGTTAAAACTATTGCAAGGGAAAGACCCCCGATAATGTTGAAGAACTTCAGGTCTAACCCTTTTTCCATTATGTATCTATGTACCAATGTATATATTTGTACAATGTCATTACTTGGAAATAAAATATGTTTAAAGTAAAGTAACGAATCCATGCGCGTTTTTGTAACACGCCTGAGGCTTATTAAGTCGTTATCGAGTCCGTTTCCTGGGTACGACCAGTTCTTAGTGTCTTTAGGGTAATCTAAGGAATTCTCCCGCTTTGGGGATTGACCTCGATACCTCATTTTGTTTCATCAAACAATGAATACGATTTAATGGTTTGGCTTAATGGCTCAAGGAGTGGACCCAGTAACTGGCTATACCCCTACCGAAAAACGGCAACCTCAACTTGTTCGAGAATTAAGGCACCATCAGTTTAATCAGTCATCCCAACAAAGTCATGTTACAGATCATCCTTAATGGATTGAGAAGTAAAGAACGGCCGACCGAGGAGCAGATCTTCAACTGCAGCATCATCCTTGAACAACTTCTGCAACACCTACGTGACCTCTTTCACAACTACATCGACTTTAAGAAAGCTATCGACCGCGTGTGGCATGATGGCCTATGCCACGTTATGAAAGAGTTTAACATTAACGAAGGGCTGGTGCAAGTCATTTAAGAACTCCAAGGAAACGCCAACAGTGCAATATTTCTCAACGGACAGCAAGGGGACTTCCTCATGACATCAGTTCGTCCCTCAGGGATGTCTGCTCTCTCCCGTCCTGTTCAACATTTTCGTTGAGAAGATAATGCAGGAGACTCTCCATGACCACCACACCTCTAACACAATCGGTGGAAGACCCATCTCCAACTTGAAATTCGCTGATAATATTGATCTCATGGGTGGCACCAGCAGTGAACGTCAAGATCACATCATCAGACTCTATTAAAGAGCAAGGGCATACGGGATGGAGGTCAGCACAGAGAAGTCAAAGACCATGGTGAACAGTACGACTAACACCCGCACAGACATCACAATGAACGGAAAGAAGCTAGAAGAAGTCACGAGCTTCAAGTAACTGGGCGCAACCCTGTCCAAGGATGGGACCATTACCGCTGAGGTCCGAAAAAGAATTGCCATCCATCGATGGCCAGACTGAGCAGGTTTTGGACAAGCAGTTCCAACAGCTTCCCCACCAAGCACAGGCTCTACAAATCCCTCGAAGTGTCCATTCTACTCTACGGCTGCTAGATGTGAAAGCTTCATGCGGACACAGTTCTAACGCTTGATACAGGCAGTTGAACATAAATGTCTCCGAAAACTGCTCCGCATCTACTATACGGATCACAAGACCAACGAGTACGTCCGTAACATGACCGCAACACTTGTTGGTCCACACGAGCCCCTACTGGCGACCGTCAAACGGCGAAAGTTGAATTGGTCCGGACACATCACCAGGCACGACTCTCTGTGCAAGATTGTTCTCCAGGGCACGCTAGAGGGACATCGACGTCGTTGCCGTCAGAAAAAAAGGATAATGTAAAAGAATGGACATCCCTTACCATGGATTAATTTACTCGCAGCAGCACATAACAGACCTGACCGGAGAAGGATTTCTGTATCGTCGTCGTTCATTTCTCCCCAAAGGCAAAGCCGGTCAAGGAATTGATGATGAGGATGACGAAGCTTACAATTCGCACAATATTCTTGCGCATCAAACCATAACCGGAAGAAGAATGAATTGACGTCGTCGTTACGTCTGTGACGTCATAAACAAACGCGCCATTGTTAGCGATAAAAGCAACACTTACAGGCTCTGATAAAATAAGCAGAAATCATAGAATTAGTTGAGAAAATCACATCGGATGGCGATAAAAGTTGCAGGTAATTAATTTATTGACGCAAAAATGTTTAAATCTTTGAAGAAAATAGCGTATCATTTGTATTTTGTTTATTTTTTAATTTTTCATTGGTGGGCGGGGTAATTTCTTTGCTTGGTTTCAATGTGGCATCTGATACAAATCGTTCCTTTTTGTTTTGACGCACTTCTTTAAATGAAAACTTCTACTTGGGCTTAAATTTCGAAGTGTCGTTAGTACGAGAATATATCGATTATTAACATTGTTCTGTCGCCGTAGAGGTCGCCGTGGTGTAATGGATATGGTGTCCGCCTTGCGACCGGGAGGTCACGGGAGCGTTCTTTAGATCTCCCCCAAAGACACCAAGTACTGGTTCTAGGCCCAGAAAACGGACTCGAGAGCGTTTATATAAGCCTAAGGCTTTCGACGCAATCGAGCTAAAATAAATAGGTTTAAACTAACATTGTTCTGTGACCGTTTTTTTTAAACATTTCTAATGAAACACGCGTATCGGGAACAACTTTGTGTACAATCGCTCACAAGTAAATACATTATTTTGAATGAAAAATAGTCAAATTATAACAAAAAATCAACTTCTCTGTAATTTTCACTTTCAAATATATATATATATAACATGGTATTCAACTCAAAATGAACCGATAATAGAGTGCATCGATTTAAACAGCCATAACTTCATCAATTGTGCAGCGATTTCCATGGACTGGTTTTATTAGAAGCAGAAATGAATTTTCTTTCTGGAAATGTACATATCCTGCCATATCTTTACAATGGCTGAGTCAAATTTTAAGAAACAACACGATAGACAACTCGCGTATCTATGGAAGATGATTTTTACGGATTGTAGTATCTACAGAGGATGGTATCTACGGATGATGTTATCCACGAATATTCATATCTACGGATGAATATATCTACGGATAATTGTATTTACGGATGATAGTATCTAGAGATGATGTTATCTAGAGATGATGGTATTAATTCATACAAATAATGCTATCAACAGCTGTTGAAATCTACTGATGATGGTATCTACGGATGATGATATGTAATTATTATTATATCTATCGATAATGTTATCTACGTAAAATGAAATCTACGGAAGATGGTATCCACGGATGATGGTAACTACGGATGATGCTATCTACCGATGACGATATTTACATATAATGATGCACGGATAATGGTATCTATAGATGATGGTATCTACCGATGATGTTATCAACGGATAATTTTATTAACAGCTGATGGTATCTACATATCATGGCATATACGGATGATTGTATATGCAGATGATGGTATACATGTAAACAGATAATGCTATCTACAGCTGGTTATATCTACGATTATTGATATAAACGGATGTTGGTATAAAAGGATGATGTTATATTTGGAGGATGTTATCTACGGATGATGGTATCTTGTATTATCTATACATGATATTACGTATGACGTTATGTACTGATGATGGTATACACGGATGATGGTATTCAAAGTTGGTGAAATGTACAGATGATGGTTTATACGGATAATTATACCTAGGGAGATCGACGTCGACGCCGTCAGAAGAAAAGATGGATTGATAATGTAAAATAATAGACATTCCTTCCCATTGATTTACTCTCAGCAGCACACAACAGACCTGACTGGAGAAGGATTTTTGTATCGTCGTACCATTTTTTTCCAACGGCCAAACCGGTCAAGGGATAAATGATTATGATGATGAAGCTTACAATACGCAAAATATTCGTACGCGTCAAACCATTACCGGAAGGAGAAACATTTGACGTCGTCGTTACGTCTGTGACGTCATAAACAAACGCGCCATTGTTAGCGATAAAAGCAACACTTACCGGCTCTGATAAAATAAGCGGAAATCATGCGATTAGTTAAGAAAATAACCTCGGATGGCGATAAAAGTTGCAGGTATTTAATTTATTGACGCAAAAATGTTACAATCTTTGAAGAAAATAGCGCGGTATTGGTATTTTATTTATTTTTTAATGTTGCATTGTTGGGCGGGGTTATTTCTTTTGTTACAATGTATCATCTGACGCAAACCATGCCCTTTGACGCACTTCTTTTAATGAAAACTTCTGCTTGAGATTAAATTTAAATGTGTCGTAAGCACGAGATTTTATCAATTATTAACATTATTCTGTGTCCGTTTTTTTCTATCATTTCTATTGAAACAAACGTATCGGGGACAACTATGTGGACAATCGCTCACAAGTACCGGAAAAAGTGTCCGCAGTTAAAAGCAAAGATCATTTTCGCATTTGTGACTTTGTCAAATATTCTTGTAAACACTTTGTTGCTGATCGTTCTTATTTGGAAGAAATACAACAACAGCAACAACTTAATGGTAAAGAGATGTCATTAAAATAAAATAATATTTGTGTATTTTCCTGTTGTGTATTCTGGGTTGAGGTTTCGATCAGTTTCGCTATAGTCGATAATATGTATTAAAGTTATTATTTAGTTCGACACAATGTTTTCCTTCATTCAGTCGTATTTGCTAAATTTACTTAAAATTTTAATTAAAATATACTCATAATACAATAATAAATGGATGCTGGGATGCAAGTAACGTTACCGAGAAAGGGTTGAGTCGACCTTCCTACACTTTTCTAATAAACATAAATATTATTGATATAAGATTAGGTCATACATCAGCATGTGCAGTGGTTGTATAGTTCATTCTCCTCTCACTGTAACCTACTAAACAGGCACTTAAAAGCACCATTATCATTTTTTTTGCTAAATATTTAGCACTTGTGCCACTCTTTATTTTAGAAAGAAAAAAACACACAATACCCGAGATCCACTCAGAAACATCACTCATAATCATGGTTGTTTGAAAGCAATAATAATCATGGTTGTTTGAAAGACAAATAATACCGCATGCTGTTTGTAAATGATATAATTCATATCTAGACTAATCTATCTATCTATCGATCCTATCTATCTATCTAATCTATCTATCTATCTATTATCTATCTATCTATCCTAGCTATCTATCTACTTGCTATCTATCTATCTATCTATCATCTATCTAATCTATCTATCATATCTACTCTATCTATATCTATCTATCTATCTACTATCTATCTATCGAATCTAGCTATCTATCTATCTACTATCTAATCTATCTATCTATCTAGCTATCTAGACTATCTATCTATCATCTAATCTATCATAATTCCTATCTATCTACTATCTATCTATCTATCTATCTATCTATCTATCTATCTATCTATCTATCTATCTATCTTATGCTATCTATCTATCTATCTATCCTATCTATCTATCTATCTATCTATGCTAGCGATCACATCAGTCGATCTATCATCAGCACATCCAGCGATCACCAGGAGCTATCTAGCTCGAGCCATCGAGCCATCCATCCATCGATCCATCGATCTATCGATCAATCCACCATCCATCATCGAGCTATCCATCTAGCCATCCAATCCATCTATCTATCTATCTATCTATCTAGCGAGCTAGTATCTAGCGATCTATCAGATCCATTCCATCCATCCATCCATCCCACTCCATCATCCATCCTAATCCATCCATCCATCCCTATCTTACTTATCTATCTATTCTATCTATCTATCTATCTATCATCTATAAATACTGCTACGTCGCCAACAATTAGCATTTACACAGCAGGGCGCGTGTCTGTGCTAGGAACTTAAGGAAGAAGTGTTATAGGAGATAAAAGTAATACATAATGTATTTGTGAGACATAGAAACAAAGGTGATAGTGTTAGTTAAAAGAAGGAATATACAGATAAAAGGTTTTAAAAAAAGCCAGCCTGCTTAGAAACTGTAATAATAACTGGGTAGCTCTTTATATTTTGAAACGTTGATACAAATGTTGACTATTAAAGTAAAAACAAAACAAACAAAAAACAACGTGCAGTATACTCTTAAGGCGATTGAAAAAGGAACGTACTCGCCAGAGTAATTGTAATTTAAACATAGAATAAAATGTGTATGACCTATACAATCTGTTTTGATGTGTTTGATAGAAAGTTTTAATTAATACCACGCGCTAGTACTGGATATAAGAAAAGTAGTTTTTTTTGCATATGCAATATAGATTTGGTAACTGCGTTATAAAAAAAACAAGAAGGATATTCATGACGGCCAACTTTTGAATGAACCCGACCAGGCCGAAATATCAGATATTTAAGAGTTATCGGGTGTATTTTTCAAATGTTAGTGTTGTGTCGCCTTCGAAGTAAAAAGTCACCAAGTTATCGACATAGCCCTGCTTAAACCCCGTTCAAACATAGACGCTGCTTCTACAACGATCAAACCGATGCCGGAAACGTGACAAATCGCAGGAGAAACGTAGTGGAGTATTCATAAGCGCAGTATGATCGCGGTAGAGTCTTCATGATCGGAGAGCTCTACGCTCTCGCCACGCTTATTTTGAACATGCTCAAAACACGGGTAGGGGGATCGTGGCCAACAAGAATCGGTGTTAAGTCGTAAAGAGAGCATAGTAAAAGCGCCGTAATCGTACAGGCAGCGCGGAAGCATCGTGGAGAGATCTACATGATCGTCGTTATAGCACAGTAAAAGCGTAGTACCATACAGCTCAGTTTCAGCTCAGATTCGTTAAAATTTGAGCATCAGACATAGAACCAAGACCTCCGCAGTCAATCCATAGAAATTAGTAATCAGCATCTGCCAGTGCTAGCAGCACTACTAAAAAGAAGTGCTTGTTCTGGTAAAGCGAGCCACTGTTCGAGGGACATCTGATAGCAACGTGTTTACCATCTAGGGCACCGCATGCATGTGGGACATTCCATCTGTTCTTGAACTCGTCTGCTATGAGAGACCATTCATCTGGAGTTTTTGGACATTGTATCACTTCATCTTTAAATTCCTCACAAATAGCCTTGCAAACTTCAGGAATGAGACACGCTATCGTATTCTTAGCCACTCTGAAGTTATACATAAGACTATGGTACTTATCTCCTGAAGCAAGATGTCTGATAGTAATGGCAAGTTTGACACCTGGTTCCAGCGCATTCCTACAGCCTGTATCTTTCTTCTGAAGGGCCAACTCTCTGGAGCAGCTAATCGAACATCGCTGGTTCCATCCTCAAAATGTTGAAGAAGGAATTGGTGTCTTCCATTCGGAGTTCTCGCAGGAGTGTGTCATACTGTCCAAACTGGAGCCTCCTATATGCAGATAAGCTATGGCCGTACCCAGTATCCTCTTGACCTTCTTCTGCGCCTCCGCCTGTAAACTATCTGTGCAATTTCAAGTTCAACTCACATTTGGTCTTGCTGAAGTAAAGCCAGATGAATCAGATCAGCATTAATACGTCCGTTCATGTTTGAAGTTTGGAAAGAAATGAAAAATATGTTTTAAACCAAAGATATATATATATACATCATCGCCAAAATCGTACTAGAAGCGTAATACAATCGTAATATGATCGGAGACATGTTAGGGATATCGTCGTACAGTCATATAGGTCTGCGTAGCGTCGTAGTATGATCTTGAATGTCACGACAGTAAACGCAGTAAACCCGGCCGCTGGTCGGCAACGGTCTGCGTAACATCGTAGTAGAACTGTGTTAGCAGCGCGTTTGACGTAGGGCATCGTAGTAAAGTCGAAATGAAGACCATAATATGCCAAATTGCTCGATTTAGACGCCGATCGGCCTCGATCCGCCCCGATCCTAACCTTTTTCAGATCGTGGCTTGATCGGGATGATCATCGTAAAGTCGCAGCTATGTGTGAACGGGGGGGGGGGGGGGGGGGGGGTAATGCCATTTAAAACGTTATAGAACTGCATAATGAAGCTTTTTGAAAGACTCTAACAAATAATATATATAATATCTATCACAATGCGGAAACATCAGTTTTGTGGGTGAAGTATAATGGAAACGCATGTTTTTTTGTTTTAAGCAACAGCTTTATTAGCGATCGTTTGATAGACCGACGTCGCCCTGGATTCGATGCTACTTTAGGATTTCGAGTTTAAGATAAGTAGTATCACTTGTACTTAGAGTACCGGTATATCCTGTCCACTAAGAGAATAGTTTAAATAAAGGACACAGGTGCAAGTGCCATCTCTCTTAAACTGACCGACCAAGAGGGGTAAAATAACAGGTGCTGCCAACTCCTAAAGCCCAACTAGGAGACAAACAGTTGAGATGTGGCTTGAGCCTGAAAGAGAAACCAGCACAACACGAGGAACAACAAAGCATGCTAAATCATAGCCCGAAATAATACGTACACATGTACGATAGTATCTACGGAAAATGCTTACTACGGACGGTGTTAACTACGGATGACGGTATATACAGATGATTGTATCATGGTATCTACGTATTATGGTATCATCAGTTGATTATATCTACGGATAATGGTATGTACGGATAATGGTATTTACGGATATTGTTATCTATGCTAGTATCAGCGACTAATGATATCCACGAATGTTGGTATCTACATATAATTATATCTACTGATAATGGTATATAGATGATGGAACACATGTTAACACGTAATACTTTCTACCTCTGAAGCTATATAATGATTATATCTACGGATGATGCTATATACGGATGCTTTTATCTATAGATGATGTTTTCTACGCATAATGCAATATAAGGATGATTATATATAAACATGATTGTATATACAGATCATGGTTTCTAAGGATCATGGTATCTACTGATGATGGTATATACGGATAATGATATCTACAGATCATGGTATCTATGCATGCTGGTATCTACCGATTATGGTATCTGCGGACGATGTTATTTGTTGATGACATATGATGGTATTTACGGATGATGGTATATACGGATTATTGTATCTACGGAAGATGGTATTTACGGATTGTGGTATCTACCGATGATGGTATCTACGGATGATGTTATCCACGTATGACTGTATGTACATAGAATGGTACGTAAGGATATAAGTGTCTACGGATCATGGTGTCTACGGATGCTTATATCTGCGGATAATTGTACCTACGAATGATTTAATCAACGAATGATGGTATCTTTAGATGATGGTATTCATTCATACAAATAATGCTATCAACAATGTATGATATCGACTGATGATGGTATCTACGGATGATGATATGAAAGGATTATTATACCTATCGATGATGTTATCTACTCATAATGGAATCTACTGAAAATGGCATCTACGGATGATGGTATATACGTATAATGATATCTACCGATAGTGTTATATATGGATGACGGTATGTATATATAATGATGTGTAAGGGTAATGGTATTTATGGATTATGGTATCTACTGATGATGTTATCTACGGATAATTTTATCAACAGCTGATGGTATCTACGGACCATGATGTCTACGGATGATTGAACCTGCAGATGCTAATATACACTGATGATGCTATCTACAGCCGAGGATATCTACGGATGATGACATAAACGGATGTTGGTATAAAACGATGATGTTATCTACGGATTATATTATCAAAGGATGATGGTATCTACGGATGATGTATCTGTGGATGTTGTTGTCAACGGATACTGATATGTACGGAAAAAGATATATACGGATCATTTTATCTACGGATGATGATATCTTTTAATGATTGTATATACGGATGATTATATCTACACATGATGATATTACGTATGGCGTTATGTACGGATGATTGCATATACGGATGATGGTATTCACAGTTGATGATATGTAGAGATGACGGTTTATACGGATAATGGCACCTACGGATGATGACGGTATATATGGATGATGGTACATGTATCTACGGATGATAATGATGGTATATACGGATGGTTGTAGCATGGTATCTACGTATGATGTTATCTACCGATGACGGTATATACGGATGATTGCATGTTCGGATGTTAATATCTACGGATGATGATATGAACTTATGATATTATCTTCGGATGATGTTATTAAGGCCGACAATATCTACTTATTATTGTATCAACGGACGATGTTATCAACTGATAATGGTTTCTTGAGATTATTCATTACAAATACACAAATGATGCTATCAACAGCGGATGATACTTTCGAATGATGATATCTATGGAAAATGGTATTTACGGACAATGTTATCTATGGATTATGTAATGTACTGATGATGTAATTTACGGATGTTGATGCTACTTATAATGGTATCTGCGGATGAGGTTATATAAGGATGATGCTTTATACGGATGATGTCATCTAAAGATGATGGTCTATACGGATGATGTTATATACGGATATTGGTATCTACGGATGATGTAATTTTCGGATGATGTTATCTTCTGATGATGTTATGTACTGATGATGGTATCTAGGGATGATTCTACCAATGGATGATGGGTTATACGTAAAATGATGTAAACGGATGATGTTATATACGAATGATGGTATGAACGAATGTGTGTAACTACTGATGATGGTTTAAAATATGATGATGTATACATTTGATGGTATATGTGGATGATGTTACATAAAGATGAGTGTATTAATTACGGTATAAACGTATGATAGCATCTACGGATCACGGTATCTGCGGACGATGCTTTTTACAGCTTATGTTATCTTCGGATGATGGTATTGGCGGATTATTGTATATACACATGATGGTATTTACCGATCTTGGTATCAAGGGATATTATCGACGGAACATGATATGTACGGATCATGGTATCGACGGATCATTGTATACACGCATGATGGTATTTACGGATCAGTGTATGTACGGATCTTGGTATCAAGGGATCATGGTATCGACGGATCATGCTATGAACGGATCATGGTATCGACGGGTCATTGTACACACGGATGATATTTTATACGAATCATGATTTATGCGGATTATAATATCTTTTTATCATCGTATCTGCGGATGATAAAAATACTGATGAGAGCATATACAGGTCATGGTATCTTCTGTTAATGGTATCTACGCATAATGGTATCTACGGGTATGGTGACCATCGCTGATTGAATCTACGATCATGGTATCAACGGATTATGGTATCAACGGATATTGATATCTACGGATCATGTAGTCTGAGGGTAATGATATCTACGAATATTGGTATCCACAGATCATGGTATCAACGGATTTTGGTATCTAAGGATGATATTTTCTACATAGGATGGTATGTACGGATAATTGTATCTACGGGTGATGATATCTACGGTTCATAGTATCTATGGATCGTATTATCTATGTTTAATGGTGTCTACGGATCTTTGTATACCTGAATTATGGTATAACGGATCTTGGTAATATTGATCATTATACATATATCTGCAGATGATGGTATCTACATATCATGGTATAAACGGTTGATGGAATCTACGGACAATGATATCTACAGATGATGGTATATACGGATATGGTAACCACCGATGATTTTATCTTCGGATCATGGTATCTTCGGATCATGGTGTCACGGATGATATATACAGAGCATCATGATATTTACGGATCATGGTATCTACGAATCATGCAACCTACTGATCATGGTATTTACGGATCATGGGATCTAATAATCATGGTAGCTGGGCATGATATGATGATATCGAGAGATCATGGTGATATGAACGCATGCTGATATCTACGGATCATGGTGTCAACGGAAGTTGGCATATACCAATAATGATATCTACTTATGATTGTATATACGGATCATGATATCTACGGATGATGGCATCTCCGCATCTTACTATATACGGATCATGTTATCTATGGATCATATTATCTACGTATGATGGTAAATACGGATCTTTGTATACATGCATTGTGGTATCAAAGGATCTTGGTAATATTGCTCATGATATATGCATATGATGGTATCTACATATCATGCTATATACGGTTGATGGAATCTACGGATGGTGATATGTACATATGATGGTATTAACGGATCATGATATCTACAAAAATGGTATCTTCGGATAATGGTACCTACGGATAATGGTACCTCTGTATGATGGTATCTACGGATCATGGTATCGACGCATAATGATATCGACGAATCATGGTTTCTAGGGTTCATGATTTCTACAGATAATAGTATCTACGTGTGCTCATAACTAGACATCGTATTTTTTACGGACCATCGTACCCACGGAACAAATTATCTCCGGATCATGGTATAAATGGATTATGATATATAAGTAAATTTACATATACGGTTCATAGTATCCCCAAATCATAATATAAAAGGATCGTACTATTTACGGTTTATGGTATCTATGGATCATATTATCTATGTATGATGGGAGCGATGGATAATGGTATCTACGGATCATTGTTTCTACGTAAATTGGCATATAACAGTACTGATCATGGTTTATCGGATCAGGGTATATATAGGGATCATAATATATACGGATCATGGTATCCACGGATCGATCGTGGTTTTTATGAATGACGTTTTTTTTTAGATCATGAATTTTACGTATCATGATATCTACGTATTAGCCATTTACGGATGATGGTATCTTCGGATCTTGGTTTCTACCGATCATGGTAAATACGGCTCTGGGAACCTACGGATCATGGTTCTTACTGATCATGGTATCTACGGGTCATGATATATACGGATCATGTTATCTGCTCATGATGGCATCTACGAATGATGTAATATACGGATTAGAGTGTTTTCGGTTTATGGTATATACGAATCATGGTATCTCCGTATCATCGTATCTAAAGATTATGGTATTTACGAATCATGGTATATTCGGATCATACTAGTACATACCGATCATGGTATCTAAAGATCATGGTAACTACAGATCATGGTATATACGGGTCGTGGTATCTACGGATTATGGTATCTACGGATCATGGTATCTACGTATCATGTTTCCTTCCTGATAATGGTATCTACAGGCTGTGGTACATAAGGATCCTGTTATCTATGGATCATAATATCTACTGATCATGGTATCTACCGATGATGGTATCTACTTATCTTGGTAATATGGATCATCGTAGATACAAAATATGGTATTTTCGGATCAAGTTTTCCACGGATCATATTATTGACGGATCATGGTATTTAAAAATCGTGGTATCTACGGATTATGTTAGATATGGATGATGGTATATACGGATCATTGTATGAACTGATTTCGGTGTCTACAGATCATGGTATCAACGGATAAAGGTTTCTATGAATCATGGTATCTTCAAAATATGTTATCTACCAGTTCAGATGATGGTATCTACGGATCATGGTATCTTCGGATGACTATAACAAGATTTGTCAGATACAGCGCAGCACGTTCAATGCCAAGCCAGCGGAAGACAGAGCAATTGGAAAGGAATATAAGTCAATACTCGCAATACAAGTTGGGTATATATGTAACCCCCATTTATCCCCCCCCCCAAAAAAAAAAGAAAATAAATAAAATACTTATACATTTATACAAAAAGTTGTTTGATTTGTTTCCTATCAGATTGAATTGTAATCCTATTTGTGTAAAGGTTAATGTTAAATCCTATCGTTTGAAAAGAACATTGTAGAATCTAAAGATTAAGCGAATACTAGGTTTAGTGTATACAACAGATACGTTAAATTAGCGAGATTTGAAAACGTGAAAAAAGTGTCTAGGCCAGTAGTTCATGTTTTCGTGTCAGGCAAATGAACTCATCTGTATTTAACTCTTGCCTGTTATTATATTAATCCGATCATATCGTGTATTTTTTTACATACAACACAAATGGCAAATTGTCCACTAATAAGACGCGAAATGCATATTATGCCGCTATACACTTCAACAAAATGACACCACTGTGCTGAGATCATCATCATTATCATCAATCCATTGACCGGTTTGGCCGTTGGGGGGGGGGGGGGAATAAGGAACGACGATACAGAAATCCTCCTCCAGTCAGGTCTTTTGATTGCTGCTGAGAGTAATTTATCCATGGGAAGGGATGTCTACTCTTTTACATTATCAATCCAGCTTTTCTTCTGACGGCTTCGATGTTGACCTCCCTCTAGTTGGTATTTTGCTCCGTATGGGAGATGCGAAGCAGTCTTCGAATAAATTTATGTTCAATTCTCTGTATCCTGCGTTCTGTGTCCGCGAGAAGCGTCCAGGTCTCGCAGCTGTAGAGTAGAATGTGGACTACGAGGGACTTGTAGAGCCTGTACTTGGTGGGGAACTGCTTGTCCACAACCTGCTCAGTCTGGCCATCACTGCCGTCGCCATGGCAATTCATATTCGGACAACAGTGGTACTGGTACCATCTTTGGACAGGGTTGCTTGCAAGTACTTAAAGCTGGTCACATCTTCTAGCTTCTCGTCGTTAATGGTGATGTTTGGACTGGTGTTGGTCGTGCTGTTCACCATTATCTTAAACTTCTCCGTGCTGACCACCATCACGTATGTTCTTGTTTTTTTCATAGAGTCTGTTGGTGAGATCTGGAAGTTCACTGCCTGTGCCACCCATGAGGTCAATATCATCTGCAAATGTCATGATTGAGATGGGTCTTCCACCGATGGAGGTAGAGGTGTGGTGGCCATGGAGAGTCTCCTGCATTATCTTCTTAAGTAAAAGTTTGAACAGGACGGGAGAGAGCAGAAATCCCCGAAGGAAGACCACTGATATCCTTTAGAATTCCCCCTGCTGTCCGTTGAGAGGTACTGCACTGGTGGCGTTTCCGTAGAGTTCTTGAATGATTTGCACCAGCCCATCGTCAATGTTAAATCCTCTCATAACCTGCCATAGGCATCATGCCACACGCGGTCGAAAGCTCTCTTAAAGTCAATAAAGTTGTGGATGAGGTCATGTTGGTGTTGCAGGTGTTTGTTAAATATAATTCTGCTAATGAAGAGCTGTTAGTGCCGTCAATTCTGCAGTCGTTGCCACTCCTTCGTGCTTAATTAGCTTGGAAGGGTCGTTATCCACTCCCGGAGATTTTCCTGCCTAAAGACTACGCACTGCCTCCTCCACATTTGCCTTAAGTGTGGGCGGACTTTCGTCATCCGCTGCTAGTCTGGGATCGTTATGAAGGAGACTGGAGTCCGGCTGGAGCTGATAATTGTAGAGGTCACTGCAGTATTAACCCAATCTGTTTAGGACTGTGTCACACTCGGTAAGGACATTCCCGTCAGCGTCTGATATATAATTGTCCTTCGCTCTTCGCGAGGGTCTTAAGGGTGCTGTAGGCCTTCTTACTGCTGCCTGCGGTCATCTCTTTACCGATGATGATACATTGTTCCTCATTCCATTCCTCTTGGCCTCTTTCATTTACTTCCTTACCTCCCTGTTCGCTTTCTGGTAATTTGCCCTCAATACCAGGATGATGTATTTCTCATGCCTTAGCTTTCTTCTTTGGTCACTCATGTCCATGATTTTGGTCGTCACCCATGGCTTATTCTTCCCTTTCCCTCTCCCAAGCACTTATTCAGCCGATGTCAGTATGCCATCCTTTATGTTATTGCTAATGGTGTCGATGCCATTGCCTAAGATGTTCAGGGCTGCAAACTTGCCACCTATCTGTGCTTGAAGTACCTCTGCTATCACTGGATCTTTCTAGTTCTCCAAGTGAAATCTAACGCGATAGTTCTTTGTGATACGCCTGCTCATTACCTTCAGCTTGAGCAACAAGTCATGGTCAGTGCCCATGTCTGTGTAAGGAAACGTTCTCATGTTCGCATTGTTAATGCTTGTCTTGAACAGTTGCGGCGCCAGTATGAAATCGATCTGTTTTGTACTTGCCCGTTTGAAGCATGGCAGGTCGGTCTGTACGGTTTGTGTGGATGCAGCGTGTTGGCCAGGGTGAGCTTCTGGTGAACTCTAGAAGTCTTAATCCTCTGTCCAAAGCCAAATTTACCTATTGTCACGGTATCTAAAATTCAACAAATGTTAAAACCTGGAACGGTCTTCATTAGGAACTCCTTATACACTCCAATCTAACGTCCCGAATATGCCCCAATAATAAGCGTATTATTTTAGCGCTCCACACAATCAATTCTAATTCCAGTATGGGGACATAATCCAACCTAGCGCTGTTTTGCATTAATGTATTATCGTGTTACGTTTTCTACGCGCCAAAACGTACCCGTATGTTATGAACTTTTGACGTAACGTCCAAACGACGTCTGTGACGTCATATGTTTATAGCTTACGCTAACAAACGACAGCACAGATTTGAGCTCCGTGAAAAAATACAGAAATCAAAACGAATTGTAGCGAGTATGGCTCAAGAAAGATATTAAAACGAACGGTACATATTTTATTTCACGTGAAACGCAAAATTTGCCAGAAAAAAAATGTGTTAATTTTGTTTATTTTAAAATCTTCTAAATTTGCATAGGTGGGTGGGGTGAAGTTTTCCTTGACAACGGGGTTTCTTTTTTTTTCTTTTTTTTCTTAAGTTTTTGAAAGTTAAAAACATTCTTCATCTAAACAACCGTCAAAGCAAGAGTGTTCCGGGTTTCATTATATTTTTAAACGGCACGATTCCAAATTTGACTGAGAAGTAGCTCTGTGAAATCACATACGCAGAAATCGTCAATTAAATCGCATTTATTAATTTTCCGTTGCATTTTGCTTGTATACTTCCAAATTCAATTATTTAAAAAATGAATTGATCTTTATAACAAAATAATGCAGTAACGTAACATACGGTTGCAGGCCCGTAGCCAGGATTTGAAAAGGGGGGTGCGAATTTTTGTCATCGGCGATTGTTATTGAGCAACGAAGTGGCAAAGGGGGTATCAGTCACGGAAATAATTATTTCATATGGCGTTTAACCCGACACTAGTATGCGCGCACACACTTTGTTTACATATGCAACAACACATTTATAGAATGTTTAATCAAACAATAAGAACGATATAAAATATCATTATTTATTGGAATCTTGGAGTCTTGATAAAATTGGTGTGCTTTACAATTCCAACATCCTACCATTTATAAATCGAGGAAATTAAATGAAAATATTTGACTTTTTTCAATACAATTGTTTGTATGCTACTATGGATAGTACCAAAGGCCTAGCATTGCTCTAAACGTGCTTATTTTGTATTGTACAACAACCATTGATTAACAATACTAAAAAGAAATCAAAATGGTATAACTGGTAACTTTATTTTTATTTAAATCTATTTTTAACAAATTAGTTATCTTTTTTCCAAACAAATTTCAGAAACATATAAAGTAACCTTTTTTCCAAACAAATTTCAGAAACATATAACACTTAAGGCTTCATTAAGACCCTATAACCACACATTACTGGCCCTATGGTCTCAAAGTCCTTAACAATGTATACCAGTACTTTGAGGAAAAAAGATGTACTTATTTGCCCATTATATGCTTAAGATCCGTCACAGTTGATGAACATTAGACGTTAACGTCCACCTGATCAAATGTTATAATCATTTAAATTCATTATAACAAATGTTTGAGAGTAGGACATTCGTAGTGTCATGGTTAAAACGTTTGTAGTGATCTAATAAGTTACTTTCTGCTGTAAAAAAGTTGTTTAAAATAGAATTAAAATTGAATGTTCTTTCGGCTATTTTTAGCATACGTCACCGCTTTGGGGCTACACACCACGTTAGTTGCAAAGTTGTAAACATTTCCTCCAATTATGACAAGGGTATATCTTCCAAAATTTTCCAAAATTAGACCAGTTTATATGCATAATAATTGGATTTGTCACCTTTATAGGGCCTTTAAACATTGTGGAAAGTGATGTATGTGGAGCAAAACAGATGCCATTAAATGTTGATAAACTACAAAAAAGCTACATTGCTTTGTAGAAATGATTTGTTTTCTTGTCATTCAACAAAAAATTACGCTGTCTTGAGCATAGCTGATATTTTGTTGCTGGAAAACCCTTTAGGGGATTCGAAAATGGTTGTACGGGGATATAACAAAAAGACAACACAGTCTGTCGAAAATGGTGCGCACAAAGTGTTATTGTTATAAATCGTGGTATAATGAAATGTTATTAACCAGTAACTCATTAGTCTTCGGCAATAGTCGAAGGGTATCCATTGATTTCAGTCATTTCCGGAACTGACATAACATTCCGTTAATAATCATCTATAATTTATTTTCTTTTTATAAGATTATTTATTATATTTACTCAAATTGATTTTCAAACCATTTAGATAATTGTCGAAAAAACTTATTGGACTGGGATTTCAACCCACAATAAGTAGGCTTCATCATTTTGTTACGATATATATTAAAGTTATAGCTTTAACAGACATCAATAACGATGACAAAAGTTACAAAACAATCATTTAGTATCAAATATCTATAAATACATGTAAGTATCGATTATATACGGATAAGAGTGCCAGGTTAATTATGTTGCATTATACAGAAAACAAATATCCATTTATAACAAAGATTCCAATTTCATTTTTCGGGGACCGGCTTCTTAGATCTTCTCAAATTTTGCTGTCAAAACTTCTGTTGATTTCAACAATGCTACGGTTTAAAATTGTAAATAAAAATCACGCGCTATCTTGGAAATGACTTAATCGAGAAATTAATTATATGGTGACCTGTCGGTTGCATATTGAACACAGCATTATTTTAACGCTTAAATGCGAAGACTCCTTGGGTTCCTGGAAAAAATAAATGAACGTTTTTGCGTCAAATTAAGTCGGGTTCAACTAATAGTACATTTTTTTACACGTCAAAAAAGTTGGCCAAGGCACCCACTGGCTACGGGTATGTATATTTATAACTTTTTTACTCGTCTAAAAAGATTGGGTGCGAACGCACCCAACGCACCCCCACCCCCCTGTCTACGGGTATGGGTTGTGAACTTGGTTTTTACAGTAAAAGTTTTATCAGGTTAATTAACCGCAGTGAAATTACTGACGTACTGTTGAAAACGGCGAACAAACTCATAGCAAACAGACAGACGAACGGACGGGCGGGTAGGCAGGCAGGCATGCAGGCAGGCATGCAGGCAGGGAGCAGACAGACAGACAGACAGACAGACAGACAGGCAGGCAGGCACAACAAAGAAACAAACACAAACTTTAATCTGATATAAATATGAAAAGAAAAACATCGATTTTGCAAATACATGCATATACATGTATATTAAATATATTATGTAAGTAATTAATATGCAATGTATGTGTCATACCGGTTTATTATATAACGGAATAATACGAATTCTATTATCCCAGGCAAATGGCCTACCGAAGTGTACGAATATTTTGAAATTATCGATAATATTTGATTCATTACACTAAGCTCAAACGGGAACTAAAGCATTACCAATTCCTTTTTGTGCTTACTGCATTCATCCTCTTATATATGTTTATCTACATGTATGTCTTTGAGATCTCAGTACTTAAATTGTTATCTTCTTATCTTTAAATCCAGTCAGGCTCTGTTGCTCTCAGTACCTATAAACCTACATAGTTGTTATCTTCTATATCCGTTCTCTTCTCTCCAGCCTGACTCCCAATATCTCAGTGCTTCATATATGTGTACCTATATAGTTCTATGTCTTCTATATTTTCTATATCCTTTCTCTCAAGCCCATCAAGATATCAGTTGTTATATTAACCTGTATGGTACTTTATCATCCATATCCTTTATCTTCTCTGCGGACGGGCTCTCCAGATCTTATACATACATAAAATATTTTATTTTGTTGTATATATTATATATTCTTTTAAAGCTTAGTTCAGTGAATATTAACTCTTCAATTTCATTACCTATGTACACTTATATATTTGTTGTCCCCTACCGGTTTCAACGGAGGGGACTTATGGTTATCGCACTGTGCGTTTGTCTGTCTGTCTGTGAGTCTGTCTGTCACACTTTTCTGGATTCTGCGATAACTCTATAAGTTCTTCATATGTTTTCATGAAACTTGAAACATGGATAGATGGCAATATGGACATTATGCACGTCATTTCATTTTGTTCCTACGTCAAAAATTCTGGTTGCTATGGCAACACATATATAAAAAAAATCTGACAATGGTGGAGCCCGTAGGTGACATATATTGCTGGGCAATAGTCTTGTTATATCAGCTATATTCTTTATTTTCCCTCCAGTCTGTCTTTATAGATTTCGGTTATTTTGTATTCATAAAACATATTATGAAGTTCTATATCTGCTATCTTATACCTTGTATGTCTCACTTAAGACCAAGTATCCAACCTCATTACCTATTTATATCTATATACATGTGTTTCTATATCTTCTATCTGCTATATTCTTTCTTTTCCCTCCAGTCTGACTCTCAAGATCGCAGTCTCTGACGACTGTAGGCGGCGAGTGGTGCAGACGTCACAAGCGGGTGGCGACACCAGGGTGGTCCGCACAAATCCCAGCGGAGACCTCCGCGACGTCCTCAATGAGAGGCACGCGCGGACCGGAAGCTCCTTGGGAAAGACCACTCTTCGCTCTACGACTGGATGTTGCGTTGGCCAGACTGAGGATCTGCGCCAGAGTCTAAACGCGATTCGAGCGCAGTGAAAGTCTCAGTCAACCAACATCCGGTTTTTGCAACTTGCCTCATACTATCAGCTGAGACTTCAGCTGGGCGGTGTGTTGTTGGGAAATGGCTCTTCCATTCTGTCCTATCTGCCTTCGTTTGTGTCTGCTTTTGCTCTTTCACGTGACGTCATGGCACCGATTGCTTCCACGCGTTTCTCAGGTGATTACCTTTCTGCTAAAACTTTCACATCATATTACTTTTCATTTCGCTTCCTTGATATGCTGAACTGCATACTTTTGTGTTTATCTTAATACGGAGTCTTGTTATAAAAGCTGTTGATGGGTAATGTTCTATTAAGCATATTTCATGATATTTTAAACCTTTTTTTAATAAACCATACCTATTTTAATTTGGTTAAATTCTTGCCTCGATGTCAAACTACAACTTGTTGTGACAAAACACGTGTCTGCTATTGGTTCAATTCGGAATAAATGCAAAAATGATATGAGATTGTGTGCTTCAAGCACCACGTTGCTTAATAACTTCCAGGGTATAGGTCATGCGCTGAGGTAAAGGTCATATTAAAGCAATCTATTGTTCTCTTTCTAAAACAAGAGGGCCAAGATGGCCCTAGTTCGCTCAACTGAGAGGAGTCGGTTCATTTAATCTTTACCAAATGTCACACTTGACCTAGATATTGTCCAGACAAACATCCTGGTTAAGTTTCATCATTATTTCATCTGCGAGTCATGATCAATGTACCTATGAAGTTTCATGATCCTATGCGTAAGCATTCTTGAGTTATTATCCGGAAACCATTTTTCTAAGTTGAGTCACCGTGACCTTTACAGCCATTGTGTGAATACGTTTTTTTGGCACTGTGACCTTTGACCTAGTGACCTGAAAATCAATAGGGCTCATCTGCGAGTCATGATCAATATACCTATGAAGTTTCATGAACCTAGGCATAAGCGTTCTTGAGTAATCATCCAGAAACCATTTTACTATTTCAGGTCACCGTAACCTTGACCTTTAACCTAGTGACTTGAAAATCTATAGGGGTCATCTGCAAGTCATGATCATTGTACCCATGAAGTTTCATGATCCTAGGCATAAGCGTTCTTGAGTTATCATCCAGAAACCATTTTACTATTTCAGGTCACCGTGACCTTGACCTTTGACCTAGTGACCTGAAAATCAGTAGGGGGCATCTTCGAGTCATGATCAATGTACCTATGAACGTTCATGATCCTAGGCATAAGCGTTCTTGAGTTATCATCTGGAAACCATTTTACTATTTCAGGTCACCGTGGCCTTGACCTTTGACCTAGTGACCAGAAAATCAATAAGGGTCATCTACGAGTCATGATCAATGTACCTATGAAGTTTCATGATCCTAGGCCTAAGCGTTCTTGAGTTATCATCCGGAAACCATTTTACTATTTCGGGTCATCGTGACCTTGACCTTTGACCTAGTGACCTGAAAATCAATAGGGGTTATCTGCGAGTCATGATCAAAGTATCTATGAAGTTTCATGATCTAAGGCCTAAGCGTTTTTGAGTTATCATCTGGAAACCATTTTACTGCTTTGGGTCACTGTGACCTTGACCTTTGACCTAGTGATCTGAAAATCAATAGGGGTCATCTGCGAGTCATGATCAATGTATCTATGAAGTTTCATGATCCTAGGCATAAGCGTTCTTGAGTTATCATCCGGAAACCATTTTACTATTTCGGGTCATCGTGACCTTGACCTTTGACCTAGTGACCTGAAAATCAATAGGGGTCATCTGCGAGTCATGATCAATGTACCTATGAAGTTTCATGATCCTTGGCATAACCTCTCTTGGGTTATTATCCGGAAACCATCTGGTGGACGGACGGACCGACATGAGCAAAACAATATACCCCCTCTTTTTCGAAAGGGGGGGGGAGCATAATGAGAAAATTGCCCCACTCCCAGCAGCCATGTTATTCAACTGACCGGAACCATTTTTTAACTCAACTCTAGTATCAAGGAAACAAATGTTCTGAGCAAATTTCATGAAAATTGGGCCGAAAATGTGACTTCTACTGTGTTCACATGTTTTCACTATATACATACAGAGAAAAATGCCCCGCCCACTGGTGGCCATGTTTTTATATCGATCCCGACCATTTTCAAACTCGTCCGAGACATCAATAAAACCAATGTTTTGACCAACTTTCATGATGATTGGCCAAAAATTGTGACTTCTAGAGTGTTTGCAAGGTTTTTCTATAGCCAAATAGGGAAAACTGCCACTATATACATATAGAGAAAAATTTCCCGCCCACTGGTAACCATGTTTTTTCACCGATCTCGATCATTTTCGAACTCGTCCGAGACATGTATTGAACCAATGTTTTGACCAACTTTCATGATTTGGCAAAATTGTGACTTCAAGCGTGTTTCCAAGGTTTCTCTATAGCCAAATAAGGAAAACTGCCCCGCCTACTGGCGGTCATGTTTTTCAACGGATCGCAACCACTTTTGAACTCAACCAAGATATTATTACGACAAACATTTTGACAAAGTTACATGAAGATTGGGCATGAAATGTGACTTCTACAGTGTAAAAAAGGTTTTTCTTTTTTTGACCTAGATTTTTGACCCAGCATAACCCAGTTTCGAACTCGGCCGAGATTTCATTGGGACAAAGCTTCTGACCAAGTTTCATGAAGATGGGACAAGAAATGTGGCCTCTAGAGTGTTTACAAGCAAATGTTTACGGACGGACGGACATACGACGGACAAAAACCGGTCAAAAAAGCTTACCTGAGCAATCAGGTGAGCTAAAAAGTGAGGTAAAAACATTTCTAGCGATAGCTCTAGTTGTAACTTTCATATTTCCCCAAATTAATGTAATATGCGGATCGCGCTTGTTCGACCCTACGTATATGCAGTATTTCGTAGCCAAAGTGTTTTTATCCGGTACATTACTTTTTTATGGAGTATTGTTATGTTACTTTATAATGTTATTCCCTATTCCCATGTTTATTTTAGGGCGTTTGTTAAAGGTCTTGGGTACATTTGAAGTTCAAATATTAAACAAGCATTTGTTTTTCGTGTCCGCTCAACAACTTATTGATACGACTAGATCTGTTACCACTCCAGTTTTTTACTTCCCTAAATAATCAAAGGTTCGGATGCATGATCAATGTTTGTCTGTCAAAGGTGAAGGTCACAATGCAAGTTCGTAAGAAATGGTATTTTCAGGACATCCAAAAAACTTTTTATTTTAATAATTTCACGAAACCAGACAATGCATCACTACATGGTTACTACTTGTTCACGTTTAATGTTTCAGTATAAAGTTGAATAATTGCCTGGGGTACACGTTTTCCAGAGTACATTGTAGATTTACTAAGGGCTTGGTGAAAGTTATGGAAAGGTCAAGGACAGATAAAGCAGTGTGTGGGTGAGTCAATTTAAATATATTTATTTAAGATTACTGTTAAATAAGTTTAGTTAGGAAACTTTAATTAGTTGGCTAGTAAGTTTGCATGTCCTCAGAGGGGCTAGTAAGTTTGATATAATCAGGGACATACTTGTTTGTATCTGTAGGTCCCTGATGTAACGTACAAGTTAGTCAGGTATGTTATTTTTCCCCAATTATTCATTGGATCTTAATACCTTTTGTGATAACAATAAATCATTTTGATGACTAGAATATACTTTATATTTTATTTATTAACAAAAAATGGTGTTATTTCCAGATGATTCTTTTGCTTCATGTCTCAGCCGATATTTATTAATAACCACAGTCACAGAGGGGGTAATCACATGACAAGATGGACGCGTCCATACCGAGACAGCATTTGTTCGCTGTTGTATACCATTTATTACTTTCATTGATTGTTAAAATTCCGCTTATTTTCAAGCAATATCGGTAATAAAGTGACTAGCGTTTATATCGTACGAATATTCGCTCTATATCTCGACTTGACTTGCTGCGAAATTTCTTAAGAGTCACATAATTTCAGCTCCCGTTAAGAAAATTTGCAGCAAGTAAAGGAGGAGATAAAGAGTATTAATACGAAATAAACGCTGATCACTTTCTTACAAAACGGCGATGAAAAATATCTGTCTCGACATGGACGTTGCCATCTTTTTTGTCACGTGAATACCCCCTCTGAGGACATGCAATTTTTAACAGGCCCATACTACTCCTTTTGTCCAAGAAAAAAATCCTTAGTTGTCTTCAAAAGAAATATGCAGCAAAACGTGTGAACATGTAACGTGTGAACGTGTAAACCATGGTTATAGGTAACGAAGAGCCTATAAAATACACAGTTGTTCCATCCATAGACAAACAAACTTTTTCTTTTTTTATTCATCCCACATTTGACAGACACATCACATTACAGTGTCCTAAGCATCTGCAATGGTGACCTCCACCTCGACACCAGGCTCAATGCTGATGGATGTGATCTGCTTGACAATCTCACTGGGGCTGTGTAGGTCAATGAGGCGCTTGTGAATCCTCATCTGAAACCTGCAAGGAACATATAAAGACTAGCATTTCACATTATTTCTTTTAACAGCAAAAACTTTGAACAATTTTGTTGGGGTTTATCTTTACAGTGTAGGTCTAGCTTTTGTAGACCCAAAGTCGCTCACCTGAGAAAACAAGATATTATTGGGACCAATCTTCTGACAAAGTTTCACGAAGATCGGAAAATAAATGTGGCCTCCAGAGTGTAAACAAGGTTTTACTACAGCCATATAAGGAAAAATGCCCGCCCCCTGACAGCCATGTTTTTCAACCAACCGGCATCATTTTTTACCCTTTCAAGATATTATCAGGATTGACCAAGTTTCATGAAGATCGGACAGTAAATGTGGCCTGTAGAGTGTTAACAAGATTTTACTACAGCCATATGAGTATAAATGCCACGCCCCTTGGAAGCCATTTTTTTCAAGCAAACAATTATTTTCAAACTCATCCAAGATATCATTGAGACCAATCTTCTTACCAAATGTCATGAAGATTGGACAATAAATGTGGCCTCTAGAGTGTTAACAAGGTTTTACTATAGCCATATAAGGAAAAATGCCCCGCCCCTGGTGGTCATGTTTTTTAAGCAACCAAAACCATTTTCGAACTCATCCAAGATATCATTGGGACAAATCTTCTGACCAAGTTTCATGATGATCGGAAAATAAATGTGCCCTCTAGAGTGTTAACAAGGTTTTACTATAGCCATATAAGGAAAATAGCCCCGCCCCCGTGGTGGCCATGTTTTTCAACCAACCGGCATCATTTTTGAACTCGTCCAAGATATTACTGGGATAAATCTTCTGATCGAGTTTCATGAAGATCAAACTATAAATGTGGCCTCTAGAGCGTTAACAAGATATTATTACTATAGCCTTATAAAGCCATATAAGGAAAAATGCCCCGCCCCTTGGCGGCCATGTTTTTCAAGCAAACGTAACCGTTTTCTAACTCATCCAAGATATCATTAAGACAAATCTTCTGACCATATTTCATCAAGATTGGACAATAAACATGGCCTTTAGAGTGTTAACAAGGTTTTACTATAGCCATATAAGGAAAAATGCCCCGCCCCCTAGCAACCATGTTTTTCAACCAACCAGCATCATTTTCGAACTCGTCCTAGATATTATTGGGATAAATCTTCTGACCAAGTTTCATGAAGATTGGAAATAAATGTGGCCTCTAGAGTGTCAACAAGATTTTACTATAGCCATATAAAGAAAAATGCCCCGCACCTTGGCAGCCATGTTTTTCAAGCAAAGGTTACCCTTTTGAACTCATCCAAGATATCAGTGGGACAAATTTATGACCAAGTTTCATGAAGAATGAAAATAAATGTGGCCTCTAGAGTGTTACCAAGGTTTTACTATAGCCATATAAGGAATCAAAGCACTGAAAGTACTGGTGGATTATTGACATGAAATCTCACAACGTGGCCCTGATTCAAAAGGAAACTAAGTTCATTTAGAAAAACATTCAAGTTTCTGAACCCTGTCTTCGCCACTGCGATGTTTAGTGTGTTACTAGTCTCGGACCAGCTGGTGAAGAACACGTATTTTACTTACGCGCGTTTGCATGCTGCTGCATACACAGAAGAGGCTTTTGTGGCACGCTCATGTAAATCTTTATTTTGATTTGACCATGTGAGCTAGTTTTTGACCCCACAAGACCCAGATTCGAACTAGTTCAAAGTATCATATGAGGCAAATTGACCAAGTATCATGAAGATTGGATCAAACTTGTGGCATTTACAGTGGGTTATAATATTTTTTAAGATTTGACTCTTAGGCCTAGTTTTTTTTTACCTCATATAACACAGATTTCATAGACAAACATTTTGACCAAGTTTCATAAAGATTGGATTAAAATTGTGCCTCTGTGGTTGTTAGGATTTTCTAAGATTTGACCCGGTGACCGTTAGATAGACTGAACGTTAAAAAATAATTGGGTTTGTCATTTTGTTACTACATATCCTCAAAAAGAAAAGCTTAGCAAGACATTGTGTACATGTTAACCCCGCACTATTTGACAACCTATTCACCGTTAAATAACGGAAATAGCCGATATGATCGGCTATTTCCGTGCATTTTCATATCGGCTATTTCCGTGCATTTTCAATGCGCATGTACTAACATTTTCACAACAATAGGAAAGTATTAAAAAGAGATATACAAACAAAATATCGCCTGTGTGAATCGATTATAGTACATTCGGATACTTTTTCTCGGTAACGGCTTTTATCGTCAAATTGCGTTAACAGAGAGTTAGTTCTGCGGCGTAGACAGAAGTGCTCCGAAGTTTGCAGTAATATGCAAATTAGGCTGAAGATTGGCTACTGTGTATTATTGCCGCTTTGCGTCAATAATCCAAAAATGCCCCGCCCCCTGGCAGCCATGTTTTTAAACCAACCTGCATCATTTTCGAACTTCTCCAAGATATTATTGGGATGAATCTTCTGTCCAAATTTTATGAAGATCAGACAATAACTGTGGCCTCTAGAGTGTTAACAAGATTTAACCATAGCCATATAAAGGAAAAATGCCCCGCCCCTTGGCAGCCATGTTTTTCAAGCAAACGTAACCATTTTCCAACTCATCCAAGATATCATTGAAACCAATCTTCTGACCAAATTTCATGAAGATTGGACAATAAATGTGGACTCCAGAGAGTTAACAAGGCAAATGTTGATGCCGCACAATGGACATCGGACAAAAAGCGATCACAAAAGCTCACCATGAGCACGTTGTGCTCAGGTGAGCTTAAAAGCCACTACCGTGACTTTGATTGACCACTCGAAATGTGCAGCTCCATGAGATACACATGCATGCCAAATATATAAAGTGGCTATGTTCAACATTGAATAATTTTCTCCCTCTTTAAAGCTTATTACTTCCCTTAAATTAGTATTTTTTACCGTAGACCGTAAAGGATGACCTTGACCTTTTACCACAATGTGTTTGTCAGAAACACAATGCTGCCTACTGTGCAGCTTTGATTTATTTAACAAAAATATATGCATGGCAGGACAGATAACTATGTCCATTTTAAGCTTATCACTTCCCTTGACTTTGTTTGAAGGATGATGTTTATCTCAAAATGTGCAGCTCCATGAGATACACATGCATGCCAAATATCAAGGTGCTATCTTCAATATTTGAAAGTTATGGCCAATGTTAAGGTTTTAGCATGAAGCCAACTAAGGACGACGAGCTGGCTATGACAATAGCTCGGGTTTTCTCCGAAAACAGCCTCGCTAAAAATGAAACTATTCGCAATATATCAAGCTTTGGCAACATTCTATAAATATAATCAAAATATGTTATTTTCACTCTTAACTGATTATATGGAAAATGAAAACATTTAGTTGCTCACTCACATAAATTTTGTAGGACAAAATTATGTCTAACAAATATAGAGCTGTAACGATTCGGTTCGTTGCATCGAAAAACGGTTCAACGCCGCCAATTTGATTTTGATACCAATATGGCCAATTTCGATTCCATTCAATGCAATCCCGATTGATCCACATTTTAAACCTTACTAATCAATCCGTCGTCTAAACTTTCTTGTCATTTGTAATACGTCTTGTGATTGGTCAATAGCCAATGTGGCATCCAATGAATGATGAATGAATAACATTCTGAGCATTACATCAGCCGGTAAAATGGCTTTTTTAACTACGCTGAAAGATGCACCATCAAAATTAAAGGGATCTTTTCACGCTTTGGTAAATTGACAAAATTGAAAAAAGTTGTTTCAGATTCGTAAGTTTTCGTTTTAGTTATGATATTTGTGAGGAAACAGTAATACTGAACATTAACCATGCTCTAATATAGCCATTATATGCATCTTTTGACGATTTTAAAACCTAAAAATTATAAAAAGTTGCAACGCGAAACGATTGAATAATTTGGAGAGTTCTGTTTTTGTCGTTAAATTTTGTGAAACTACGAAGATTGCTTATATAAGGTATAAAATACGTCATGAATGTGTACTCGGCGGAATGGCTCAGTAGGCTAAAGCGTTTTTACTTCATGACTCTGGCAGGACTCCAGGGGTCACTGGTTCGAAACCTGATCCGGGCAATGTTCTTTTCCTTTTTTTAATTTTTTTCTTGATTTTTTACTGGAGCTTTTACGATCCAATGTTTACATTTATCAATATAAAGCATTTAATGAATAAGTTAAAAAAATGCCAAAATCTGTGAAAAGACCCCCTTTAAAATCAAAAGTATCAGCTTTCTAGATAAGCTACGTATCATTAGAAATATCCGAAATACTCAAGCGCTTATGTGTTTATTAAATTAAACGAAAAGGTCAGCATGGCTTCTTTGAAGCCAAAACAAATAACTTCTCAAAGTAAAATCAGGGTTTTTTCCCACTTTTTGGGAAGATAGCCCATGGCTTTGGAATTGGGAATTTTATCAGCATTTACATGAAATTGGGAAAATAAATTAATTAGCCCTTTTTTTCCACACGAAAAGTCCACTGATTAGGGAAATACTAAATTTGATATAACTCTTAATAATCATTCAAATTAAAAGAACAAAATCATATAATACTTTGTTAGATGTAATTGAATTAAAATTGAGATAAAATATGCATTAGACACTTCTTTGTAAAAAAAAATAAATTTGTTTTTGGAAATTGGGAATTTTTTGCCACATTTTGGGAAAAAAGTATACTTTTTGGGATTGGGAACATAGCCGAATTTCGGCTATAAAATCGAGCCAAAAAAAACCCTTGAAAATTGATTCTTTTTATACAGCATAAGTTGTTTCCAGTAAAAACATTGTACTGCCAATACTGAATGATTTAATTTCTTCTGTTTTCAAATAAAAAAGGACACAAACGTAATAAAACAACTGTTGAAAGTTGGCAAAACAGTTTTCCGTGGCTCACGGTGGTGGACAGTAAGGACGAAGTTCGTCTTAAATGTAAAATCTGCAAACAATACAAGGCTGATAATGTTTGGGCCAATGATGAAGCAATCAACATTCAGAAGTCGGCAATGGTTTTACTTTTAGCAAATTACTCTTCAAGCAAGGCAAAATTTGACCATTTATCCCCATGCTTTGAAAAGTGGGGGTATTTACTCCCATGGGTCAAAAATTATCTATATCCCCGAGTATGGGAACATTTCGGGTTTCGCGAAGGTTCTAATTCAAATATAATGTAAATATTGTTGTTAAGTTTTTGTCTGTACCTCTTCTTTCTAATATCAAAAAGCCACCCAGATGATTTTTTGACACTTGAAGAGCTTTACAGCGGGGATTTCTGTACCTGATCGTGCTTGTGAAAACATGCACTATGGATTCATATATTCGGAATCCCAATAATTATGTATATATTTTAGTTTTTCACTACCAAACATGGATAAAAACAATTTTTCATCAGTGAATAGATTGTATTTTGCAATATTCTATCTTAATATCCGCAGTATTTTGATAAATAATAAATATTATTGGGGATTTCGGTAATTACGGGGATTTCGGTATTTCTACACACCCGGAATTAATTGTGGCCATAAATAAATAAAAACGAGCATTTTGTATCTACAAAAATCTAAGTAATTATTCTGCATCTAGCGTTGAAATTTTGGCTATTGCTATAAGGAACAGTGATTGTTTAGGTGTTAACTTTATTTTACGAAATACTTAACGAAATTTTCGGTGATTTTGAGCGCTATAGTTACTTTAAATGTACAACATAATAAGTTAATAACAAACACCAAACATATTAATTGAATTCAAACCAAACATGAAATAGTTTGCAAAAAAAGCAGCAAATAGTTTAATTTGAATCGAATCGAAAATAATCGAATTGGAACATTTGGTGTCGAAATCGAATCAAATGATGTGTGAATTGTTACAGCTCTAAACAAATAATTGATTTCTTGTAGCCTAAACATTCAAAGATATGTTTAGACAACCAGTGAAACGTTCACCTTGAATCTAGTTTGACAAGACTTTTTGAACAGATGTGTTTGTCAGAAACATAATGCCCCCTAATGCGCTGCTTTTAAATTATTGTTTTGACCTTTGACCTTGAAGGATGACCTTGACCTTTCACCACTCAAAATGTGCAGCTCCATGAGATACACATGCATGCTAAATACCAAGTTGCTACGTTCAATATTGCAAAAGTTATGAAGAAGGTTCAAGTTTTTTTTTTTTTTTACCTTTGACCTTGAAGGATGACCTTGACCTTTCACCACTCAAAATGTGCAGCTCCATGAGATACACATGCATGCCAAATATCATGCCAGTTGCTATCTTCAATATTGCAAAAGTTATGAAGAAGGTTAATGTTTTGGGAAACACACACACGGACACATACAATGACAGACAGGCCAAAAACAATATACCCCCGATCTTTCGATCTGGGGGCATAAAAACCAGGCATTGTCCAATCTTAACCTTCACTTTGTCATTGTTTTATCCTTTTTCACCTAGAAACAAACAGGGCTCAGCCTAGGTTCAAACTTGAGGGAGAAGTGACTTCTCCCTGAGCTGAATTTAGGGAGAAGTCAGGCCACTAGAAGGAGAAGTGATTTCTGTTCGGCGTTTAATAAAATCTTCGCTTGTTTTATACCCCTCATTACACCAAGCCTTAGTATCATCATCAATGACAAACAAATGCTATTTCCAAATTCAATAAATCCTTACATATTAAGTCACATAAATCAATTCATCCAAATAAAACTTGTGATTTCCATGTGCATCATAAAAATAAACAGTACTTTAATAATGCAATGACAATCCAAACCCTATTTACATCATAATGTATCAATACATGATAATTAGTCAGTGATTTTTTTCACCCAATTGGGAAAAGGCCCGGTACCAATGCCATTGGGAGTTCTTCGCTTCATGAAATCACCAAATTGTGGTAAAAACGAGTCTTAACAAAACACAATCTTAATGCATGGGACCAAAGACCTATAGATTACATATAGTACAAATGTATATCTATTACGGTTTATCCAAAATGTATACATATCCGAAATATGTACACTTGAGAATGCCTTACCTGTTTCATTTAATAATCCAAATTTTCCTTGTTGTTATCTGGTTTAACAAACCATATTACACGTACATGTTTGTTAAATCCAGTTAATGCCTTCTCCATTATTGAATCACCATTAGTCTACTTGTAATTTGAATCGCCAGCTTTGAATTGAACGCGGGTTTAATGTTACAATACATCTGCCATGTGCAATGTCGAAGGTCATGAGTCATGACGTAGCAATTTTCTTATACTCGGATAATTTATATCTAATCGAGGAAATGTGTTTTCTCAATGTCTATTGTGTAGTATTAGGACTTGTTAGTATAAAAATGAGCTGTGATTCCAGTTTATATAAGATGGGTGTTACTCGTAATTATCGGTGGATTAACAAACTGACAAAACTCGCTGGACTTTTACAGTAGTGGATCTACGTAATTAATAGACCTTTGATCAATATTGTTTTTCTTTAATAACTTTACCGACTTTCTTTAACCGTCTGTTTAAAACATGTAATTATGGAATGTAATCTAGAGTCTGTGATTATCACGTAATCATTAGACAACTTACAGCACGCGCAAAGAGCTTGCTGGATATAAAATAAAGTCGTTTACGTATGGATACGGTAGATAAAATTATGGTAATTAGCACTACAATTTGCACGGGTGGGTTGTTAGTTTTCATTTATATGGTTATGAATTAATGTCTGACAAAATAAATTGCACATCGACTGGATAATTAGTGTTTAAGAGTTTTGAAACACGAAACAAGTAAACAGTAGAACATACTAGAATAAATCGTATTCATATTTACTGTTGGGAATGTGTTGCGCGTGTAAACTTTTTTGAGGGTAAATACATATTTATAACGACGTCATTTCATCACTCGGGTAAACTATTGCATATGTATATACAATGCGCGCGTTCTCATTGGTAACTATCGATGTAAATGTACCGCTTCACTCCGCCTGCAAGGCGTGTACTAATTGGGCTTGCAGAACAGAGAACTACATGTATCCAAACTGTCGGCGAAATGACACTCACTATGATCTTTTGATCTAAACCGTTATTGTTTGGAGTGAATGCCCATGTATGCTAGTTGCCTGGATAAGCTTTCACAGCAGTCGATCTTTTGCTGTTATAATAAACTGATAACATAACAAGCGTCATCGGTGACTTTATGACATGTAAAAATAGAGAATTTTTAGATGAAAAAGTTGAGAGAAAAAAACGTCGATGTTGTAAAAAAGAAGGCGAAGTCAACTTCTCCTTCATGTAATTTAAGGGCGATATTATTATGTCCCGGGCGAAGATGTCGCCCACGTCGCCCTCACGGCCGAGCCCTGAACAAAGTGAAAATGGCTATGTGCAAACAGGATAAAACCAGAACAGCCTGCAAGTAACTCGCAGCCTGTTCAGGTTTTATACTGTTTGCTGCTCTTCAGTATATAGGGTTTGGATAAGAAGCTTTAATATCTTGAATCAAGTAAGAAAAGTCTTTAATTAAAGTTAAGTCAAATGCGTGAAAATACGTATCTAAGTGGTGAAGGGTAAAAGAGAAGGCATTGGCTCAGTACCTGTCCCAAGTCTTGGAGCCCTCACCGCAGGGCGTCTTCCTGGTGGTGATCCTCAGTATCTTTGTGGGCATACGCACGGGACCCTTAACCTTGAGGTTTTTGTCCTTGGCTCCCTTGATCAGATCAGCGCACACTGAAAACATCAGCAGGTTTGAACTTTAATAAATTATGCTTTTTATCCCTATTAAAATTAAATCAAACATACCGGTAAGGATTAGATGTTTAATTGGGCAAATAAGTAATTGTCTAATTCTGATTTATTTGAAAGTTATCAAAATAAAATTCTTTATTTAACAATATGGATAACCTATTGAAATGAATTTAAAATAAATCTGAATCGTACTTTTATTATAGTTTACTGCTAAAGATACATTTTCACATTTTTATCCAGCCAAATTTAGGGTAGGGCACATAAATTCTTCACATTTTATCAGTATTTTGGGGTTTTATGAAGAAAAAGTTAAAGCCAAACGGAAATTAATTTGGCCAAATTTGCTAATTTGTAGCCATTTGTTAATTTGGTGAATGGCAGAGCAGGCCCTGTTACATCTTAAAACATGTCTTTTAAATTTACTGTTGGTTTACATTACAAAGGTTAGTCAACTTTATCCTCACAAGAAATACAGAAAGAGTTTACTCTTCAAGATTCAGTAACCAGAAACAGGTCAGCCAAGAGGGTTATATCTTCACTTTATTGGGAAAATATGGCTCTCTGATTAAATCAAAGCGATTATAAAAAAAATCACCTTAAACTTCTAACCTCTACTCTTCATCTGAAAAAACTCAACAACAACGTGCATATGCAAGCGGTAATAATTGTATCTTAGAATCTACCCCTACATTTTCTTTTTTTTGTTGCAAAAGAATGCAAACAGATAAAACTCATTACACATTACCAAAAACTCTGTCCAGGATGACACCTTGGAAATCAAATTTCAACAGAACGATTCAAAATATATATTTTTTCATAAACCTAGTTTTAGATTGTGCTTGCAAACAGGACATTTACCCTTTTCAAGACTCTGGACATTTCTGCTGGTCAGGGTGATACGAATCCTGTGGATTGGTGCCTCATCTGCGGGGGCTTTTGAATCTTTAGCGAAGGACTGCAATACAACATCAACTATTAATCAAGACAAATTTCATTGAAACTGGGCAAATTTTAACAAGACTTTGGATTTTATGAAAAATTCCATCAAAATATTTATATGAACCTGAATATCAAAGCAAGTCTGGCTCCAAATTTACCATTTCATGGCTTGCAGATTTGTCCTTATTTTAATCAGGCCATTTTAGGTCAGTTGTGCCTCTTTGTTCGAGTTTTATGTTTCTTTTTAATCAAGCTAAACATTAAGTGCTCAACCAATACATTTTATGCTAGACCAAGCAAAGGGTCCCAGTATGGTAATAAAACACATTTAAAGGAGTTATTTCATAATTATTTGTCATTGTTGGAATCTAGGATGATAAAGAAGCTTACAGCAATTGTTTTCCTTCTTTAAAGAACCGGTAAAAGTTACTTTCCTAATTGAGGAAAAATTGCAAAATTTCCAATTGCCATTAAAAATTCCCAAAAGGAAAAAAGTTGCATCAATTTCATTCCAGAAGCACATTATCTGCAAATGAACAATTAAAAATAGGGCTGAAAATAAGCATTACATGCAGAGAGGTATGTTCAACGTACTTAAATATTATAGTTAAATAGGTTTCTTCAATTATCCTTTATTCTCATAGTATTTGCCTTCCTCAGTTAATTGCGACTTAAATGAAAACAAACGATGTGTTTGTCAGAAACACAATGCCCCCTTATATTGCACCGCTTTGAAGCCATACATTTGACCTTTGACCTTAAAGGATGACCTTGCCCCATGAGATACACATGCATGCCAAATATCAAGTTGCTATCTTCAATATTCAAAAAGTTATCAGGGCTCGCGCTGTCGTTCGCCACTTGAGCCATTTGCGAAAATATTGAGAATTTGGCTTAAGAAAAATCCGATTTGCGAAAATGCTAAAATTTCGTAAAATTTCATTGAAAACAGCCGAAACTGGTTTTCTATATTTTTCTCTTTGTTTCAATGAAAGTATTCGCAATATGAACAGTGAACGAAAACTGGTCTGCACCTGTATCGAGACATCGCTTGACCTTATTGTTATTGAAGTGCACATGGTAGCTGGTCAATCAAAACTGAGCTCGCTTACACATGAAATGACGTTGTTGAATGAAACGTAAAAATGGGTGGAATGCACAGTTAATATTGTCGTCTGCAAACAAAATAGCCGCCGGTCGCAAATGTCGTATTATAAGATTTAATTATTTCCAAGCTGACTATCGATCTAAATTAAAGAGTGATACTTAAATAAATAGTTCTATGTCGTTGATGTTACAACTTTCTGCCGATTTACGATTGAAATGAAAAGGTGATAATTAATTTGATCGTTTTACTCACACACTATGCTAACTAACAGCGGCGTATTTTAATCAAAGGAAAACGTGAAAAACACGTGCGGTTTAATTGCAATTAAAGTTTAAGTAAAGTTACGAATTTGTAACACATAGGAAGAGTAACTCATATCGTCTACAATATAAATGGAAGTAACCACTTTGTCCGTACGGTCGCTAACATGGCTTCTTTAACCTTAAAGCGTCCTTTGGACGAATAGTCTGAACAAACAAACAAAAAAATTAAAACACAAAAAACTAGAGCATTCCATGAGTCATGGAAAGTTGATAATAATTGGCTTCGCTTTGAGAATGAATCAAAATCAATGAACTGTGACCTATGCATTAAGGTGCAGAATTCCAACAAGTTCATTGTAGGTTGCAATATCCTTAAAAAAAGACTCGGTGACGAAACATGCAAAGTCTAAAGGTAAGATTTTGAAGATGAGAGGAATTTTAATTTGAAATGCTATAGTCTAACTATATATATATATGCAGATATTTATTTTTTTTCAGATCACACTCATGCCGTTTGACTGTACAAAATTTGGAACATCTCATCAGGGCTCAGCCTAGGTTCAAACTTGAGGGAGAAGTGACTTCTCCCTGAGCTAAAATTAGGGAGAAGTGAGGCCACTAGAAGGAGAAGTGATTTCTGTTCGGCGTTTAATAAAATCTTCGCTTGTTTTATACCCCTCATTACACCAAGCCTTAGTATCATCATCAATGACAAACAAATACTATTTTCAAATTCAATAAATCCTTACATATTTAGTCACATAAATCAATTCATACAAATAAAACTTGTGATTTCCATGTGCATCATAAAAAAACAGTACTTTAATAATGCAATGACAATCCAAACCCTATTTACATCATAATGTATCAATGCATGATAATTAGTCAGTGATTTTTTTCACCCAATTGGGAACAGGTGCGGCACCAATACCATTGGGAATTCTTCGCGTCATGAAATCACCAAATTGTGGTAAAAACGAGTCTTAACAAAACACAATCTTAATGCATGGGACCAAAGACCTATAGATTACATATAGTATATCTATTACTGTTTATCCGAATTGTATACATATCCGAAATATGTACACTTGAGAATGCCTTACCTGTTTCATTTAATAATCCAAATTTTCCTTGTTGTTATCTGGTTTAACAAACCTTATTACACGTACATGTTTGTTAAATCAAGTTAATGCTTTCTCCATTATTGAATCAACATTAGTCTACTTGTAATTTGAATCGCCAGCTTTGATTTGAACGCGGGTTTAATGTTACAATACATCTGCCATGTGCAATGTCGAAGGTCACGAGTCATGACGTAGAAATTTTATTCTACTCGGATACTTTATATCTAATCGAGGAAATGTTTTTTCTCAATGTCTATTGTGTAGTATTAGGACTTGTTAGTATAAAAATGAACTGTGATTCCAGTTTATATAAGATGGGTGTTACTCGTAATTATCGGTGGATTAACAAACTGACAAAACTTGCTGGCCTTTAACAGTAGTGGATCTACGTAATTAATAGACATTTGATCAATTATGTTTTTCGTTAATAATTTTTTCCAACTTTCTTTCACCGTGCCGTCTGCCAAAAACATTTAATTATCGAATGGTCAATCAATTATCACGTAATCATTAGACAACTTACAGTACGCGCAAAGAGTTTGCGGGATATATAATAAAGTCGTTTACGTATGGATACGGTAGATAAAATTATGGAAATTAGCACTACAGTTTGCACGGGTGGGTTGTTAGTTTTCGTTTATATGGTTATGAATTAATGTCTGACAAAATAAATTGCACATCGACTGGATAATTAGTGTTTAAGAGTTTTAAAACACGAAACAAGTAAACAGTTGAACATACTAGAATACATCGTATTCATATTTACTGTTGGGAATGTGTTGCGCGTGTAAACTTTTTTGAGAGTAAATACATGTCTATTACGACGTCATTTCATCGCTCAGGTAAACTATTGCATATGCATATACAATGCGCGCGTTCTCATTGGTAACTATCGATGTTAATGTACCGCTTAACTCCGCCTGCAAGGCGTGTACTAATTGGGCTTGCAGAACAGAGAACTATCCAAACTGTCGGCGAAATGACACTTGCTATGATCTTTTGATCTAAACCGTTATTGTTTGGAGTGAATGCCCATGTATGCTAGTTGCCTGGATAAGCGTTCACAGCAGTCGATCTTTTGCTGTGATAATAAACTGATAACATAACAAGCGTCATCGGTGACTTTATGACATGTGAAAATAAAGAATTTTTAGATGAAAAAGTTGAGAGAAAAAAACGTCATGTTGTAAAAAAAGAAAAGCGAAGTCAACTTCTCCTTCATGTAATTTAAGGGCGACATTATTATGTCCCGGGCGAAGATGTCGCCCACGTCGCCCTCACGGCCGAGCCCTGCTCATGAAAATCTCAATTGAAGGAAAAGACTGCAAAGATGTAGACTTTAAAGTGATCTAAAAACTGTGGGCTGGTAAAAAACAGCGCAGAATAATAATGAAATAATAATGATACGTGTCATGACTTTGTTCTCTGTATATAGCAGGATTTGTTTGCAATGTATTTTGTGAATGAAATGTATGCTTGTATTTTACATGCCATTCATCATGTTGTTAAAAATGTGCTGTATGAAAATATCTACTATTACTATGAAAATTGTGATGTAATGTATATTATGATATGTGACATGTGCTTGTTGTCATTAAAAGAAATATGAAAAATCAATAGTTTATATTGTTATTTAAAACAAACGAAAACTGGTTGGCAATAGGCCCAAAACACACCACAGACAATCTAGGATCCAAAATTTGGGGGGGGGGGGCATGCTAGCCCTGGTTATGACCAATCTTTAACAAAGGTGAAAGTTTAAGGAAATAAAAATACACTGATTTTTGACCTTTGACCTTGAAGGATGACCTTGAAGATACACATGCGCGCATGCCAAATATGACATTGCTATCTTAAACATTGCAAAAGTTATCAAACTTTAACCAAGGTTAAAGTTTTGGGATACACGCAATGAATGAATGAATGACAGACAGGCCCAAAACAATATACCCCTGATCTTTTGATGTGCCATAAACTCGACCTTTAACCTTGAAGAACAAATCTGTGTTATTAGTTGATAAACTGGTATTTGTTTATTGTACTAATGCGGATTATGTTTGGCAGCTGGGTTATTTCAATACTTTTACTCTTGTAAAAATCGTCACTGAACGTTCGGTCAGATCGAAGCCGGCCTAGCATTTTTACGAGTTCAAGAAGTTTTCATTGTAGTTAACCTTGGCAAGTAGCAGTTCGTGGTCATTTTTTGTCACGAGGCATCCTTTCCCAACAAAATGGTACATAGTACGACCACCATTTAGGCACTTAATGGCGTAAAAATGTTGATGTAGGTGATTTTCCTGTATCAAGAGATACCTACCTTGTATATATATATCAGATTATTATTATTTTTTATGAACAAATTTGTTTTATGACATATTGATAGTGTTCAAGTGACTTGGCCACGCACCCGATACCTGTGATAGAATAACTCATAATTCCCAATCTGAGGATTTTACGACGCGAATTTTTCCAAATTTATGGGTTTTAACGCTGATTTTTCCCAATTGAACCGGTTCTTTTCCATATCGGGCATAATTATTTTTAAAGACAATTGAGAAAAACACGTGGTTTAGTCTCCCCATGGAGATACAGAATTTACGTCACTTTCAACATTTGATGAAAAGTCAAACACCCTTAAAAATATCATATACGTGTATACGAATCAGGTACGGTTTAAAACGCACCATGTTTTATTTCCTGGCCGACTTAATCAAAGACAAAATTAAAATCTTTGAACAGAGGTGAGCCAGCGACGTCTTCCTTGCTCGGAATGGCGGCGTGAAAGACCGATGTGTTGAAAAAATTATGATTCGTGGTATTCGTTAAATAAATAACCACACAGTAACTATGGTTACACACCACGCTACATAAAGTTTTAAGAAATCAACATGTTTACAGCCATAGCCCGTGTGAATGTTAATATTATTTGCCAATCACGATATTGAACATGCCCATCACTAGACCGAAGTGTTGAAATAAGGCTTAAAGGACAATCTGTATTTTGTATTGTATTGTATAATTTGTTTATACATACGATAATTGTGGGCTATCGTTATTTTTTCTTCAGCACAAATACAACTAAAATTATTTAAAAACGTGTGAAAAAATAATAATATGAAAACAAGTAATTATATGTTGTTTGTAAATAACAAACAAATTGGTGTTAGTTTATGCCACCATCTTCAAAAGGGAGGCGGGCACGTGGGCTTCCCATTGAGCAACCGTCTGTCGCTGCGTACGTCAGTCCGCGCTTCTCCCGGCATTCGTATCATTTTGTTGCACGCAACTAAACAAGTCTTGCCGAATCAAATACATGTGTATATTTAGAAGCACGTCAACTTGTGCACCGCAATCGAATGCTTACTTTTTTTATATTGAACTCTTTTTTGAGCAACATATACACTAGTTTTTAATTCTGTCCCGCGTAACTGAAAAAGTATTGTTTCAAGTATAGAGTGTTGAAACTATAAGCACATTATATCTTTAAAACATATACTGATAAACGGCAGGCATTGGTGTTGATTTGTTAAATTAAAAGCTTATCAGTTATTATATCAAAGATCGCGGGTGTTGTTATTTCTGAGCATTTCCGCAGTTCTTAGCTGCATGTTTTCCATATCAAATACAGGGTGTTGCGCAATTTTTGGAGACGTATTTCTCATTACAATGCAATAAATAAATAAATGAATCTTGGTAACAATAAAGGGAGCGAATATCTTAATTTTTTTACAACATGTCTGCGTGCTTGTTAAGCGTGAAAAGCTAGTGTGGCAGTCAGCGTTTGTTGAATCATCAGTGTAATTAAATATGAAATATTATATCATTTACTATTGTTACGAAACGAATTGTATGGGCTATAATTGTAAGTCCTGGCGAACACGCCCGTTTACAACCTACTTTAATATGCCGACTGTTGTTACTTCTGTTACGATTTAGATCAACCGTTGCTCGCAGAAACGAAAACGATTTTTTTTTCGCGTTTGAAATAAATTTGTCTAAGCTCTTCCAACAAAAGGACATCGAAACTTTGCAAAATAATTAACTGGGAGAAAAATCTAACAACTGTCGGTATGTGATGAGCGAAAGCGCTTAAGGCGCATATTTTATTGATATTTATTGTACATATTTTTTAATTACTTCTTGCAATATGAATTTGTTTACTGCGCATACGTTTCGCACCATCAGTTTAAACACACACTACTTTGTTATGTTTAAAAACGGTAGAGATGATTTGCGAATCCATTGAGAAGACATTTTTTCCCGAGGAAAATCAAATTCTTCATTGACGCATCTAGAAACGTTTCTTACGAAAAAAATGGTAGATTTGTGTCCGAATTTTGATACCAAATATAAACTTATATACGATGTTTTGCTGGGTAAGTTGATAACTGTGTGTCGGCCTAAGTTAAGCAGCATGGATACGTTATTTGATAATAAGATGCAAATAAATACATAATTATTTATATTCAAGATCTTATTATAATGTCAATTGGCTTATGTACGATTTTGTACAACTCCGTCAAGCGAAACTATCCGGATACCACGGAACTGCACACGACAGAAACAGACAATATGTTCTCCTGCTGCAAAACTTACAATAGTTATAGTTTCGCATAGCAAAATGCGAACTCTATCGCTTTATGCGGATAAGGTTTCCACGGAAGAAAGGTCAATGTCCCATTGTTCTCCATGGCTTTTATCGATGGAATCGCGGTTTTTGTATGGAGAAGGCATCCTGTTTTGGCTAGACCATCAGGGTCACACAAAGATCATTCTTGTGCAATTTCGTTGCAATTTGTCAAGGTTATCGGGACGAGAAGTATCTTTAAGAAAGAATAACGCACTGACGAACCACCGACATCAAAATATCATAAAAGCTCCTTGTCAGCACCTTTTGCTCAGGTGAGCTAAAGCACTAAAATAAAAGAACAACAAAGACACTAATTCTTGCAGCCCATCCACTGTATATTATTTATGACAAGAGACCAGCTTCCTTCACATTTATCGTCTCCAGAAGTAGAAGTAAACATAATATTTAATACATGGTACAAAACGTTATATTACCCATTAAAACGTGCAGCCACATTAAGAAATGGATTCCGGAAGAATGTCAACTATATAAAACCTGCTCTGACGTAAAGGAACAGAAAACAATCAGAAATCATCAGACGGCGGAACTACTCGACAGCGTAAAGGCTTTCCCGAGGGACATAGAGGCTTTGTCTGCACGAAACGTCCAAACATTTTCACATGTAGGTAATATGATGAATCTAGCCTCTGATACCAAGTTTTGTGCTTTGCTCCAGCCGTTTTATCAGCGGTTGTTCGACGACAAGGTCGGAATAGATGTTAAGAGCTTCTTTTTCGACAAAGCATTTCCACGCGCGTTAAAGAACACTAATTTCACATTTCATTGACCATGTTATCTCGACGGGTGACACAAATGCATATACAAATATATACATTTGATTATCCGAAAATAATGCATTATTTTTATTCTCTTGTATGTATACAGCCCCATCTAATATAAAACGTGATTTCTGTGATATCTCTGACATCCGCTGCATCCAAAAAGTTAGATGAATGTCAATTGACAAACTACTTAAGATCGCATGTACACCGTGATTGCATGTGGCCCTTCACTTTAAAATGTCAGTTGTAAAATTTTCTTGATTGGCTCCCTGAAATAGTTTTTTTGCTAAAGCTAAAGTGTACCAGGTACATTAAAAAATGCACGTTTGCTGCTTGATTTCTTCATGTATACACGCGCCCACACCCCGCTTCATTTGTTAACTTCATTTGGCAATCGTTAACAGGAAGTTTTATACGTTGTGGGATTATAGTTAGCAACCGCGTTTTGAAACCATCCATATATATCAATTGGTGCGCTTGTGTCTCATCATACGACACAATTTTTCCGTAAGGACATTGTCATGTTTTTCTTATACAATTGATTTTCAATTTTCGAAAATTTTAGGTGATATTTCACAATATTCTTTTACTTTATGAACACGATCATGACCATGAGAAGAAGCCTTGACATCACTCTATAATTTCCATTCTGGTGTATATCATAAGAGCAAATTGCGAACAAAAGATTACAAGAAAATTTTAAAATACACATTGTAATATTTCTTGAAAAATAATGATCGATCACAAACGTAGATGTTAAAGCAGAGACGAATATATAGACGTTAAAGAAATGAAGTCTGTCTTGGTTCATTTGTACAGAGACGTAGATAACATTATCTACGTCTCTGATTTGTATGACGTTTCAACATTGATTGTGTCTCAGCAATAATAGACACGCGATTTGCTATAGTGTTAGATCAGACTTGATAGTCTGAGGGTGTGAAGGATACCATATCATTTGTCTGCAAACGAAATTGCAAGATCATGTGATGTCCTTTGTTTATCATGCAGTCTTGTAGGACAACATGTATCACGGTCGGATTGTCACACCATTTTGTTGGATGAGATTTAAATAAGCAATATGATGAATGTCGGTCGATTTGTGATAATCTTATAATTTTATAATTAATCAATCACAGATATGTTTATTCTTGAATAAGTTGTTTTTATTGTCAAAAACAAATCGATTCATTCACACATTGACCAAATAATTTAGAAGTTTAAAAAGCACATGCATACTCATGCCATGTTACGCTGGTGTTATGTTGTTATTTATAGGGTCTTAACAACGCGGTCAACAACGCGTACATACACTTTACAAGCCATTTATTGCTGAAGTTTGGAATGTGTAACTTGACCACCACACGTTACGGCATGCAACGGCAGTTGCTGTCCTTGTCGCAAAGATTTGTCAATAAACAGTGTGTATTTATAGGTCTTTGATTGTCGTTAGCAAAGTATTTCAATTCCAAAGGTGTTTTAATAAAACTTAACTTTTGTTAAGTCAAGTTTGAACGAACGTGTAGTTCGTTTAAGAAAATTTAGCAACATGGTAAAACTGTGTACATTTACTCAGAAAACGGCAGTCATTTACTGTTAAGACATCATTGCTGTTGGACAAATAATTAAAATAAAAAGATTGAATACTGCTTTCAAGGCTTTTGGTAAACATTCACCAAAATATTTTCTATGATGACGCTCTAAATCAGCATACATTTAAGCAGGAACTATTGATTTATTTCCGCAAGCACAGAAATTTGATGATCAGTCGTTATTGATTTTTTTATCCGAAAAGCAAACAAAAAAATCAATCATGAAATTGTAAAAATGCAGCAAAAGTAGAAGAAAGACTTCGACTAGGCTAAAAACAGCCTTACACATCAACCTGTCACGAGTGTATGTCTTTATTAATTCAGTCATGTAAAATTGATAATACTACAGGTTCTTAGATTTAACATTTCAAGTTTTATCTAATTAATCTGGAATTTAATGGTAATTATTTAGAGGTTGCACTGTTTTTGAAATTGACTAAGATTAATAGGGATAACCGTTTCAAACGAGGAAACGATGAGACGAGGATTTTATGCACTCTTTGTAAAGTTTCTGCCCAAACAGTGTCTGTGTTTGCTTGTGCGGCGAACGACTGGTTTTATTAATATTTTCATTTTTAGCATAACACCTTCTGTGACGAATCCCATTAAAACTACTCGGAGAAATACATCAAACACAATCACATTTGAACTTTTTAATCAAAAGTCTAAAATTTATTAATTTGATTGTGCAATGCAATGATGGTGAGGAAACAAATCACGAGTCCCTTTTCATTCCAGCATTTCAATGAATATCAACATGTTTTTGGCCTGGGGCGTAGCCCCTATGCCATAGTAATGATATCAATTTCTGACCCTATCCGAATTGGCTGGCTGCCAAAAACCAAATTCCCAAAACTCCGATTTACCACTTAATTCATGCGCAATAAAATAAGTTCTTCGCAGATCTCAATAACCCGCTTTGTAAATACAAAACATCACTATATAACATGACATCGTCATAAAAAGTGTAACCAAATATAGACAACTGGCAAATAATGGTAGCCTATTCAGGCGTTCAGGAACGCTTTCCAGACGTGCTGACCGAGTACATTTGTGGTAAGATAATTAAACGATTTTCCCTCGACATGACATGATACTATTTCGGTAGTGTTTTTTAAATTTTAAATTCTGATTTCTGTACAGGTGGCCGTACTATGTCTGCACAGGCGTTGCCTGATACCTAGATGATAACTGAACATTGCTCAGTGCTTTTCCTGGCACTAGATGCCAACACGATCTTATTGGAAATCGGACGATGCTTTTACCGCATAAAACCTTCACTCGATTTACCTTTTCCCACTCAGAAGCAAATAAAAAATGCCTAAGTGCAAACAGCATAAAACCAGAACAGCCTGCTAGTAACTCAGGTTTTATGCTGTTTGCTGCTCATCAGTATCTAAGGGTTTGAGATGAAGCCTTTACATTTGAATTTAGTAGAAAGGTCTTTAATTTAATTTAACTTTCTATGGGACTACACATACGTCAAAATACGTTCCTAAGTAGGAAAGGGTTAAATATGTACCATTACTTCATCTGTTGAGTTGTTCTAATAGCGTATTGCCCCTTTCTGAGATGTAATCAGGTGATATGGTAAGGTGTGAAACTTGATTGTGTAGACCATCGGTTGCCAGGATATTGAATCGGATGTATGTGTAGTTCACCTGATTAGGTAAATATGAAGTTGGGTTACGCATTCTGTATCGTTGTGTGCTTTGCAATTGTGACGGTGCTTGTGAGAAAGATACGTTTTTTAGACTGTGTTTTAATTAATGGAACATAATACATAATGAAGATGTAAAACATTGTTGAAACAAAATATTTTTAGGTGGCTAATTTACCGCTCGAAGTATTAAAAACACGATGATATTAATGAAAAGAAGCATAACCTAAAAACAAATTTATATGTGTTTTATATGTCCCATGAAATATATAGGTATTTAACAATTCACACGTGCGCCTACATGTGTATGTGTACTTGAACGGATCGTTTTGAACTTTTAACACTGTCAATGATCGTAAATGGAAGGTGTTCGCGCTGCAACTCATTTGGAATACATATAGCACATTGTCAGTTTGAACTTTTTTAAAACTTAAATCAATAGATTTTGACAAATTCTTGGTCTGTATCCAATATACGTCGTGGGTGGTATCTATAACATATTTTTGTTCAACAGCTGTCCGTGCATTGGGATAAGGACAGGAACTCTACATGGACTCGATACAACATGGCCAACCGCTAAAGGTCGCATGTACCCGTTTGAATTGTGGACCGTCATCTCTGCCATTAATGTGAATAAAAAAAATAAGTGGTATCATTTTTAAAGGTAAAAGATGACGTTAGACAGTTTTGCTTAAAAAGATAATTGTGATGTGCGATTGTTGTTGACTTCCTTTGGTAAGCATACCTGCTGTTGGTATGCAAACAGACAGCACTGTCCATTCGACTTGATGTATAGAGCTAGGACGTTTTAACATTGTTCGCGCTCAAACTCGGGCAAGGCTCCTCACTTTACAGCGAGGAACACACTTTTTTTGCCCGCAAGCGTAAACACGCTGACGTGGGTCGATGGTGCGAAAGCGAGTCCGAGTCAGCGTAAACAGTGTTAAAACGCCTTATCTCTGAAAATCAAGTCTAATCGATAGCGTTTTTGTTCTGTTTCCCTACAGCAATACGTTTTACCAAAGGGCGGAAGCAAGGACTTGCATCATCTTACCTCTTTTTTCAGTGCTGCAGTATAACGTAAACTCTGACCTTTTTTTACGAACGGACGCATTCTAATTTACCTATATTTGCTAATACGTGTTTATATTTTTTATCTGCAACTAATTTGGAAAAATATAGCACATGGTAATTTGGAACACTTTACAATTTAATCAATATTTGGACAAAAAATATTGGCGACGTAATGGTTTCTCTAATATATGTTCGTTCAACAGCTGTCCGTGCATTAGGATAAGGGCAGGAACTCTACATGGGCTCCGCGACACCATGGTCAACCGCTGAAGGTCACATATACCAGACTGAATAATGGACCGACAGGTCTGCCATTGCTGTGAATACAAGATATGTGATATGATTTTTAAAGGTCAAAGATGACGTTAGACTATGCTTAAAGAGATAATTTTGATGTGCGATTGTTGTTGACTTCCTTTGGTAAGCATTACTGCTGTTAGTATGCAGACGGACAACACTGTCTATTCGACTTGATTTATGCTGACTTTGTTTTTGCATTTATATGCGTTGTAAATACAATGATCTGTTTTTCAATGTGTGTATCCGGCGGGGGTAAGATCTGGAGAAGGAGAAAAAAGAGCTAATTGTTGATTTTCAATAAAGTAGCGTTTAATTTATTTAAGGTCAGTTTCCAGTTCGTGTCAGATGGGACACTAACAAGATCCGGTTCCATTGCTGAAGAAGTATGGCGCAACGTATACGGATGCCACGAAGATTCCTCAATTTAGAAGATCCGCGGAGGCTGAACATCGTTGCATATTAAAGAAAAATTGGAGGGACTGAACAATATTTTTTATATTTATGTGTAAAAAAACGTTAAATACAAACACATATACCTAATTTGTCCATGCATAACTACTATTTATTAGAAAATACACTGTGTAACATTAACAAGGAAAATAATGATGATTTGCAAGATGATGATGATGGTGATGGTGGTTGTGGAAATGGTGATAGTGCTGGTGATTGAGGTGATGGTTTTGATGGTTGTGATGATGGTGTTGGCGATGGTGATGATGGTGGTGAATGTTATGGTGGTGGCGATGATGTTGTTGATGGTGTTTGTGGTGGTGGTGGTGATGGTTAAGGTAAAAGTTGTAACGGTGGTGCTGATGGTTGTGACGTTAGTTGTGATAGTGGTTACGGTGGTGGTAATGGTGGTGGTGTTGATTGTGGTGTTGGTGATGGTGTTGATGGTGGTGGTGGTGATGTTGGTGATGATGGTGGTGATGGTGAAGGCGATAGTTGTGGTGTCATAATGGTGATGGATATGATGGTGTTTGTGATGACGGTGGTGGTTGTGGTAGTGATTGTGATGGAGGTGGTGCGGTTGGTGGTGAAGGTGATGGCGGTGATGATTGTCATGGTGGTGGTGGTGGTGATGATGGTGGTGATGATGGGGAAGATGGTGATGGTGGTGGTGATGATGATGGTGTTGGTGATGGTAGAGATGGTTAAAGGGATTTAGGACGTGATAATGATGATAATGTTGTTGAAGGGGGCGATGGTGATGGTGATCGTGGTGATGGTGATGGAATTGTCGAGGGGTGATAGTGGTAGTGATAGTGGTAATGGTGGTGGTGCTTGTGATGGTGGTGGTGATGGTGGTGGTGGAAATGGTAATGGTAATGATGATGGAGGTAATTTGTCATGTTTTTGCTGATTGTTTGTGTGGCTCTGGTGGTGGTGGTGGTGATGGTGATTGTGGTGGAATCGGTGGTGGTGATGGTGGTGTTGATGGAGATATAGGTGGTGATGGTGGTGATTGTGATTGTGATGGTGGTGATGGTGGTGATGGTAATGGAAGTTTTTGGGTTGATGGTGGTTGTGATGTTGGTTTTGATGGTGTTGATGGTGTAAGCTACCTTACATGTAAGATACAATTGCTCATCTCTATGCGCTCAATTGTAGTATGAGTTTGAGTCCAGCAACAAACTCTTAGAAGGAAGACGGAGACCGTTTAACGTTTTACATAATGCATCTTTATTCAGACAAGGATTAAACATTATATAATACAATAATATCTCTAGACTGTTAGAGTTAACTTAAAAAGGATGGACGTTTGGTGAACAGTTGCTCTGCTTTAAGGTTGTCAATATCATATATAGTACTGATATTTTATGAAATACTAAAAACGTTCGTTTTACTTAAATACCAGTAGTTAGTAGTTAATGTAACAAACAAATTCTGGTTATTACTACTAATTCGTGAAATGAAAATGTTTTATGAAGTATTACTGTTTGTTTCTTACTTTTTGGAAGGGTTTTCAATTGATCGAACAGTGATGTTTGTTGTTAGCAACTGTTGCCAAAACTGTGCGGAGAACCTCCTTTTATACCCTTCGGATGCTGCAGATTTGGCTGCAGTCAAAGATTCAGCTGCAGCCAATCGCAATCCTGCACCATGTATGGAAGTAATGCGGTTACATGTAAACAAGTATACTTCTAATTATAATAAATCGACAATCATCATTCTTATTATAATAAATCGACAATCATCATAAATATCACATCTTAATCAAAGAAGGCAATAAGTTTGATGACTTGAAACAATAGACACCTTTAAATATGCATGTATAACAATACAATATTAAATGCTGCAGCATGAAAACTTAAGAAATTCTTACGCATTCAGCGTCTCAAATAGTTCCCTGCAAACTATTATGTTTTAACAGTTAATATAAATGAAGAGTTTGCAAGTTATAATAAATATCATCTTTTTATACAAATAGAGGAGTGAATATTATAATTTTACAGCCTATTTTAAAGTCAATTGCATGCAATAACACTCCACCATATTCCTATGTATGACATCATCAATATACATTGCTGCAACGATTTTGACAGCGCAGGAATTTCGAATATGTTGGATTATTCTCACAACAAACAACATATAATGGACTAAACACAAGGTAAATACAAATATATAAATATTTTAGATCTTGGAGAACATTATCTTGCTAAATGCAGTGCACTTTATAGACAAAATGTGAACAACAAAAATAATGTGCACCGATATTCGGATGAGGAATGAATTCGGATGATATTTACATGTTATACATGAAATATACATTACATTTCCCCCTCCTTAAAAGAATAAAATTCTCCTGAATTTTGAATTTTACTACAATAACAAATTTAAAGGACAACAATAACAATAATGTTAATGAAATATGTTAACTAATGACAATACACATGTACTTAACATTTAAAAAGGTTTACCACTGTACATGCAAAAAAAAAAAATACTTAATTCTTTTTCTGTTTCTTCAGACGAAGTGGCACATCCTTCAGGCGGGCAAGGAGATCATCAAGAGAGGAGTCACGGGGAAGGGCATCAAAGGCGGACAGGACTGACATCTGGACATCTGGTGTAGTTGGGTCTTCATCGAGGGCGATCAGTCAAACAAGATTGAAGTTTTGTTTCATTGTTGCTGCAAGGGCGTCGTTTTGAAGATCAAGGCTTCCAGGGAGTGCAAGAAAATTGTATCTAGCCCTCAGGAGAGATCTTGGAAGCGGCGTAGTGTGTGCATGGAGTGTCATATCGACAAACTCGTAATAAAGCGTCTTCTGATCCGGAGCCCAGCAAGTCCATTCAGCAGGTGGCCAGGAGATAGTTGGAGTTATCTGGATACTGTTGACAGGAACATCATTCCATTCTCGTCGAGCTGGTGGAAGAAGTGGAAGTCGGCCTTCGAGAAGAAGCGAATGGACCTTCGTCTTGAGGACTTCTTTGACCGAGGAATGGCGTGGTGTGGGGATGTAGACGGGAGGAATTCTGAAAGCTGATTTGTTCTTGGAGGACTGTGTTTGTGTTGGTACTTCTGCAGGCTCATAGTTTGGCGTTGATGATGTGTTCCCATGAGAAACTGGTGTAGGTGAAACGGGGTTGTAGAATGGGGAGCTGGAGTATTACGGTAATACTGCTGATGTTGGCTGACGATCACTGGTCTCTAGGTCTTCGGTGCGTTGCGGGGAGGATATTGAGACTGGTGTGGGACTGCGTAGGTCATTGTAGTCAAAATCAAGTTTAGTTGGATGCTCATCAATGATCAGATGTTTTGGAACTGGCATAGACTCAGGTGTTTGAACAGTATGCATATCAGATGTTGATTCGGGAAAGAGGACATCAGTTGTAGGTGAAGTTGTTGCATCAGGTATGAAAGACAATGTGGAAACGGCAGCAGGAGTGACGGAAGGCAAAGCGACTGGAACAAAGGCTTGTGTAGGGAGTGATGGACTTGAATGTGAAGATGTTGTGGCGGCAAGATCAGGAGATTTTCTTGACGTGAAGGTTGAAAGATGGAAGACTACCACAAATTCAATCTGGTTAGGTTGAAGTCCAAGTAATGATGTAATAGAAGTATGATGGGATGGATTTCCTAGTTCCCAATGACCTGATGGAATAAATACTTCCTTAGGCAGTGCATTCATACGTCGTACCAAACGGCTTACCAGACGAGCATCAGTCAATGCGGAGAGTGGGACTTTGGCTTTGATGTAAGTAGCATTAGAACAGCAAATGATGGTGCATCCAGTGCTATCCATAGTCACGGATTTCAGGATAAGCTCTGGGTTGTTAATTGGTGGAGTTGACACGGATGATGTTGAAGAAGATGAAGTCAATGAGTTCCAGCCTTCGATCCATCGGGTGATCCCAGGAACGCGTCCTGCAGCCCATTTAGTAACCAGTCGTCTGGCTTCAATGGCCTCTGGATGCGAAGGATTTGGAGTGGGATTGGTCAGAAGATGAACTGTGGGATTTGTGGAGAAGTAGAAGGAGTTTTCTGAAGATAGCAGTCGTGGAAATTCCTTTAGCGTATGGTCGTGCTCATGTGGGTGATGAGCGCTGATATGGCGCCTCAGGTTCCAGTCGGACTTGAATTCTCTTGGATGCTTGCCGACGCACCACACGCAGATATACCTCATGCGGCGATGGTCGGTTTTTGCCAGATGGTTTCGCAGATCCCGTTTTCTGTGGAAAGCAGTGCCACACACCTCGCAATCCATGGCAGAATCTGGAAAAACATATTATGAGATGCACATGACATTGTTTTGAGGCTAACAAAATGCATATAACCATTGACTGAGCAACTGTTCGCAGTATCCATCATTTTTCAGAAGCGATCTCAACAACCCATATAAACGCATTTATACTGGACTAGTTCGCAATAACGGTTTCTCATCGACAAATACAGTTGAGAAAGGATCACGGTTGATCAGGCCGCTGCCTTCTCGGTTGAGCGCTCACCATTATCTGTAAACCGTTCTCACAGCCGAACTATTATCGCAACTGCTCAAAAGTAAAGTGTCTCTCTTAGACGCAGTACCCAAATGTGCAATACAGGAACAAGCTCCTTAGGCAATGCTATTGTGTATGTCTTTTTCATTATTCTAGTCATAAGCTCATTTCAATCTGTGTGTGTGTGTGTGTGTGTGTGTGTGTGTGGTGTGTGTGTGTGTGTGTGTGTGTGTGTGTGTGTGTGTGTGTGTGTGTGTGTGTGTGTGTGTGTGTGTGTGTGTGTGTGTGTGTGTGTGTGTGTGTGTGTGTGTGTGTGTGTGTGTGTGTGTGTGTGTGTGTGTGTGTGTGTGTGTGTGTGTGTGTTTTATCCCTGTTCACTGAATGCCGCTACAAGCAATCAATACATGGACTTGTGTTGTTTAATTTTAAAGTAAAAGGATGCTGATATATGCTAGCATCTTCTAACTATACTTATGGACAACAATAATTTACTAAAACATGAACAGCATTTACTTAAACATCAAATTAAACTAATAAACAATACTTCATTTACACATTGCCATTTTATATTTGTGTTTGGTTTATTCCGCAGGAAGTGCTTTGTGGAACCATGCGGGTACATGTGACCCTCTATACCGAACTAGCCTGTCGATGTGAATGGCCTTGGCTGGAGTCTTAAGTGACCTCTTTACAAGATACACAAGATCGTCAATTCGTTTTGTGATCAAATAAGGACCATGCCACTGCGAGGCAAGTTTTGTGCACACACCGAGACGCTTTGTTGAGTCGTGCACCCAAACACCATCACCAACTGACAACACTCGCTTTTTGGCACGAAGGTCATAGTGGCGCTTTCGATACTGTGACTTAGTATTGATGGCTATGCGTGCAACTAAGTGAATTTTCTCAAGCTCTTCGTGAAGCGACTGAACGTATGAAGCAGATGATTGTTGATCCATTTGTTCATTAGACTGAGGAGGTAAGCCAATTAATGCCTGAAGAGGGAGAACTACATCTCGACCAAGGGTCATCTTATTGTGGGTCTGACCGGTACTTGCATGTATGGAAGAACGGTATGCCATCATGACTTGCTGCAAGAATTCATTAGACTGAGGAGGTAAGCCAATTAATGCCTGAAGAGGGAGAACTACATCTCGACCAAGGGTCATCTTATTGGGGGTCTGACCGGTACTTGCATGTATGGAAGAACGGTATGCCATCATGACTTGCTGCAAGAATTCATCCCAATTTCGCTGATTCTTGTTACAGTACATGGACAACATGCTGCCAAGTGTACGATTGAAGCGTTCCACTACGCCATTTGCCTGAGGGTGCTGTGCAGTGGATTTAGTAGGGTGAATTTGCAGCAGATCACACATGTCAGAAAATAGTTTTGATGTGAAGTTACTTCCAAGATCAGAGTGAATTGTTGGAACTCCAAATCGTGAAACAAAGTGATCAACAAATGCTTTAGTCACTGTTATGTCCTCTTGATTGGGTAGTGCAATGGCTTCAGTCCATTTAGTAAAACAGTCACATATAACAAGTATGAAAGCATTGTTAGAATCTGTTCTAGGGAGTGGCCCATATATATCAACAGCTATGCGTTCCATTGGCCCGTACACTTTAGCTTCACCAAGAGGTGCTTTTGGAGGCTTGGATGGTTTTCGAGAAGCACAAGCATCGCATGTTGTACAATACTTTTCAACATCTGCTTTCATGCAAGGCCAGTAAAATGTCTGTCGTACTTTGTTCAGCATTTTTTCAGCACCAAGGTGACCAGCACTAGGGATATCATGAAAATATCGCAAAACTTCACTCCGTTGTGAATCTGGTACAACTATTTGCTTTCGGCATTCTTCGCCTTCATACCAGGTGCGGTAAAGAACATTGGAATCAAGCAAAAGACGGTCCCACATTCTCCAAAACGTTTTAGTCTGTGAATTGTGGCCGCTGATTTCTTGTCAGCTTGGCCTAATGGAGGATTGCAAAGACCGAATGATTACTTTTAAGGATGGGTCATCTAATTGAGCTGCATCTATACGAGAAGTCCAGTTAGTGGCCATAGTGGGTTTTGGAATGGAATCATACGTGGACATGGACCTTGTAACAGTGCGTGCAGTTGAAGAATCGGGCAACGTTGTTGATGGATCACTGACTGTTGCTGCAACAACAGGAACAACCCTGCATACCTCAGAATCACATTGTTCGTCAACATCATCGCTAGTGGTGTTTCTACTCTCCTGAGTGGCACACTTTGAGCAAGGAGACCGTGATAACGCATCTGCATTGCCATGACTCGAACCCGCACGATGGGAAACTATTAAGTTGTAAGTTCCTAAAGTCTCGAGCCATCTTGCAACTTGGCCTGTAGGACGCTTCAGATTTCGCATTCATGATACAGCTGCATTATCTGTACGAAGTAATACTGGCTGACCATACAAATAGTGATGGAAAGCGTTTAAGGCATGAATAACTGCAAGAAGCTCTTTACGAGTTACACAGTAGTTTTGCTCGTGTTTATTTAAAATTTTGCTGTGATATGCAATAACGATTTCTTGGCCATTCTGTATTTGTGACAACGCTGCTCCTGTTGCCTTATCTGATGCATCAGTATCCAAAACACATTTTGAATCGGGAGTAGGATAACCAAGGATTGGAGCTGAAGTCAAAGCAGTTTTCAGAGTGTCAAAAGCTTTCGAACATTCATCAGACCATTCAAGTTTACAGTTTTTCTCTGTAACTTTATGCAATGGACGTGTAATTTTGGCAAAGTTCTCGGCAAACCGTCTGTAATACGAACAAAGTCCAAGAAAAGATCGGACATCTTTTGCGCTGCGAGGAGTAGGCCAGTTTTGGACAGCAGTAATTTTGTCGGAATCAGTTGCTACACCATCCTCAGAAACAAGATGACCAAGGAACCTCACCCGTTTTTGAAACAAAACACATTTGGAAGGTTTTAACTTAAGATTTGCTTGTTGAAGTCGCTGCAGAATATGCTCAAGCCTGGATAAACCTCACTGACAGTCTTACTTGGAATAATTATGTCATCCATGTACAAAAGGCATTCAATCCATTGCAAACCTCTTAATACGTTCTCCATAAGCCGCTCGAAAGAACTCGGAGCGTTGGCTCAACCAAAACTGAGGACTGTGAATTGATAAAGACCCATTGTTGTAGCAAAGGCTGTCTTGTCTTTGTCTTCAGACTTCATGGCAACCTGCCAGTATCCACTATTCAAGTCGAGAGAACTGAAATATTTTGAACCAGACAATGCATCTATACAATCATCAACTCTGGGGAGTGGATAAGCATCTTTAACAGTGACGTCATTTAGCCTACGATAATCAATACAAAACCTCGGGGTGCCGTCTTTCTTGGTAATCAACACAACTGGGCTCGCCCATGCACTACTTGATGGCTCAATAATTCCATGTTCCAACATTTTACTTATCTCTTCTCTTTCGACTTCACGTTTGCCCAGTGGCAGACGTCTTGGTGGCTGACGCATGGGTGCAGCATCTTGTGTGTTAATGCTGTGCTGGACAAGATTTGTATGCCCAATGTCGCCAGAGTCCTTTGAAAATGTAGTGTGATATTTACAAAGAAGTTTATAAAGACCTTGTTTCTCAGAATCAGACAGGTGTGTGGAACTCCGTTCATACAAGTCAGTAAGATGGTCAGGGAGAGAAACAATATCACTGAGTTTCTGTACAGACGCAATGCGTTCAAACAGACAATCATGATCAAAGTAAGATTCACAAAAACCCAAAGCTGTATTCTTGTGGATTTTAACATCAGAATTCCCATAGTTAAGTAAATGCATATTCAGAGTGTTAGAAGATGTATCAACAATACCACCGATAACAGCGACTTCAGACTTTGCCATAAGATCAAATGAAAGCTGTACATAACCAAGTTCAGCTAGATGTTCTTTCATGGGGATTTTGACGGGGATAGACATTCTTGTATGAGCTGGCACAGATAGGGTTTGCATGCTTTCCACTCTACACACTTGGTTGGCTTCACCGCCAGTCCACAGTGGAACAGCATCATTACCGATCACCAAACACGACCTCTTATAATTGATACAATCAACATGCTGTTTCAAGAAGTCTTGGCCTAAGAAACCATCGACCTCGATTGCACATACAACGAATGAAATATCAAAGCGCTCGCCGCACATTTCAACAATCAAGTCAACACTTCCGGTCACTGTCATTGGTTCCCCGTTTACTGTTTTTAGTACATTTGGCGCCGATCTTAGTTGAAAAGAACGTTCAGAGCCAATTGATGAAAACATTTTATCAGAAAGAAGAGATGTTGTTGCTCCACAATCAATTAAGAAATTCACGGGTTTTGAACCTACGTTACATGTAACAGAAAAACCATTATCAAACCTATTAAATTGTGAAACTGTTCGCGCCGTGTGAATTTCGCTAGCTTTACTTGACGATGTAGGCCTATTTTGTACTAATGCTGACTGTCGGCCTTCAGAGTCAGCATTTAAAAGTTTCCCTGAACGAGGGGCCCAGATAGGTTGCCCTTAACTGGATGCTGTAGGTTAGCGGACCTGTCATTGGTTGCACTTTGGGTACTATTCGCCCTATAGCGTCGCGGTTTGCGATTTGCGTTTTGTGGACACGATGCCCAGAAGTGATCACGACAGACGTTTCAATTTTGTCAAGGCGCGCTTCAATTCGCTTAATAACGGATTCAATGTCAGAACATTTATCTGAATCAACTGCCCTTATGTCTGATTGTAAAGGCGTCCCCAATATGGATTCGTACCTTTCAATTACGGAGACGGCCTCGTTTATGGTTAAACAATTGTGATCCATTCAGCGACATTTCATTTCGGTAGAAACGAGTTTGTAAAGCTGATTCAGAGCTAGTTTTTCTTGCGAGCGATGATCCAGATCGGAGTAAGCTTTTTGACAAAGCTGACGCAAATCGTCTGCAAGTGACGCTATGCTTTCGCCCTTCGAGCGTCGTCTGTTTTCTAATTTATTCAGCCACAGACATTGATGTTTGCTGTCGTTACCGAACCGCTCGGAAAGACGCGTTGTCAACGTACAATAATTACGGCGCTCGTCGTCTGTGAGGCTCATGTAGAAGTTTCTGGCTGCGCCTCTCAAACTGGCGGCCAACATCAAGACTTTTGCGCGATTGTCCCTGCCAGATAATGCCGAACAGTCCTCGAAATGCGATGCGTATTGTTCGTACGAACAGTTCCCGTCATACATGTCCGGTTTCATAAGTGTGTCGTGCATGGGTGGTTGAATGTAATGATTGTAACTAGTGTCACCATGGTTAAATGACGTGCTGCGTGAGTCATGTGGATTGTTGTTTTTTCGATCAAAGCTCGAGCGTCTCATCGCAGGACTGAGTGCATTCATCAAAGAAACACGAGGTGCATCGTCGCGTCGTCGTCGGGACTGTGCGCCATGCACATGCGCACTATTGCTCGATTCATCACTACGTAATTCATCAACGGTTTTTATCTCCGACGGGACATCGAAGGAAACGTAGAGATCAGGAGATGCCATTATAAAGATTACTTTGTCTGTACAGCGTAAATAAAAATAACAAAGACTATTAATGTGTTAAAAGTGTTTCTTTATTTCAAGGCGTGTTGTTCAAGAGGATCACTTTAGAAAATGATCCCATTTCTGACACCAATTTGTAAGCTACCTTACATGTAAGATACAATTGCTCATCTCTATGCGCTCAATTGCAGTTTGAGTTTGAGTCCAGCAACAAACTCTTAGAAGGAAGACGGAGACCGTTTAACGTTTTACATAATGCATCTTTATTCAGACAAGCATTAAACATTATATAATACAATAATATCTCTAGACTGTTAGAGTTAACTTAAAAAGGATGGACGTTTGGTGAACAGTTGCTCTGCTTTAAGGTTGTCAATATCATAAATAGTACTGATATTTTATGAAATACTAAAAACGTTCGTTTTACTTAAATACCAGTAGTTAGTTGTTAATGTAACAAACAAATTCTGGTTATTACTTCTAATTCGTGAAATGAAAATGTTTTATGAAGTATTACTGTTTGTTTCTTACTTTTTGGAAGGATTTTCAATTGATCGAACAGTGATGTTTGTTGTTAGCAACTGTTACCAAAACTGTGCGGAGAACCTCCTTTTATACCCTTCGGATGCTGCAGATTTGACTGCAGTCAAAGATTCAGCTGCAGCCAATCGCAATCCTGCAGCATCCTGCACCATGTATGGAAGTAATGCGGTTACATGTAAACAAGAATATACTTCTAATTATAATAAATCGACAATCATCATAAATATCACATCTTAATCAAAGAAGGCAATAAGTTTGATGACTTGAAACAATAGACACCTTTAAATATGCATGTATAACAATACAATATTAAATGCTGCAGCATGAAAACTTAAGAAATTCTTACGCATTCAGCGTCTCAAATAGTTCCCTGCAAACTATTATGTTTTAACAGTTAATATAAATGAAGAGTTTGCAAGTTATAATAAATATCATCTTTTTATACAAATAGAAGAGTGAATATTATAATTGTACAGCCTATTTTAAAGTCAAATGCATGCAATAACACTCCACCATATTCCTATGTATGACGTCATCAATATACATTGCTGCAACGATTTTGACAGTGCAGGAATTTCGAATATGTTGGATTATTCTCACAACAAACAACATATAATGGACTAAACACAAGGTAAATACAAATATATAAATATAATAGATCTTGGAGAACATTATCTTGCTAAATGCAGTGCACTGTATAGACAAAATGTGAACAACACAAATAATGTGCACCGATATTCGGATGAGGAATGAATTCGGATGATATTTACATGTTATACATGAAATATACATTACAATGGTAATTGGAATGGTGGTGGTGATGGTGGTGTTGTGGGCGATGACGACGATGATGGTGATGGAAATGAAGGTTGTTATGGTGGTGTTGGTGGTTATTGTGATGGTGATGGTGTTGTTGACGGTGATGGTGATGGAAATGGTTGTGGTGGCGGTGTTGGTGGTGATGTTGGTGGGGATTGTTATGAAAGTGATGGTGGTGGTGATGGTGTTGTTGGTGATTGTGGTTGAATGAGATTATGGTGTTGATGGTGGTGGTGATAGTGATGGTGATGATAATGATGGTGATAGTAGTGGTGATGGTAGTGGTGATAGTGAGTTTATTGATAGTTGTGATGATGGTTATGGTGATGGTGGTTTTGGTGATGGTGGTATTGGTGGAGATGGTCCTTGTGATGGTGGTGGAGGTGATGATGGTGAATATGATGGTGGTGGTAAGATTGTGATGATTATAGTGGCGATGATGGTGTTGATGGTGGTGGTCGTGATGGCGATAATTGGTGACGGTGGTGGTGATTGTGATGTTGATGATTTGGTGACGGTTGTAATGATTGTGATGCTGATTGTGGTGGTGTTAGTTATAGTGATGTTTATGATGATCATCGTGGTAATGAAGTTTGCGGTGATGGTGGTGGTGATGGTGGTGATGATTGTGGTCGTTTTGATGGTAGTGGTGGTGGTGGATGTTTTGGTGATGATGATGGCGATTGTTATGGTGGTTGTGGTAGTGATGGTGGTGGTGATGGTGGCGGTTTTGGTGGGGTGATGGTAATGGTGACGTAGATGGTGGTTATGGTGGTGGTGACGATTGTGGTCGTTTTGATGGTAGTAGTGGAGGTGATAGTGGTTGTGATGGTGGCTGTGGAGGTGCTGATGATGATGTTGGTGATGTTTAGGTGGTAGTGATGGTGGTGAGGAAAGTGATAGAAGTCGTGGTGGTGGTGATGGTGGTGTTGGTGTTGATGGTGGTGATGATGGTGTTGTGGAGATGGTGGTTGTAATGGTGTTGGAGATGATGTTGGTGGTGATATTGGTTATGTTGGTTGTGGTTTTGGTGGTGATGGTCCTTGTGATGGTGGTGGTGATGATGATGGTGGTGGTAATGGTGATGCGGATGGTAGTCGTGATGATGGTGGTGATGGTTGTGGTGGTCGTGTTGGAGGTTGTTTGGTTACGGTTGGGATGATTGTGGTGCTGAAGTCGGTGGTGTACGTTGTAGTGATATTATCAGGTTACTTTCTGGTCGCCAAACTGCACTTGTCGCCGTCAAATCGGTTCCGAGAATGCTTATGTGTGCGGAGTTATCTGGCGACTATAATTTTTTATTGACGGCCATTGAAGTCAGCGTTTACAGAAGATTGTTTAAAAAATAATTACAGTTTTACCATTAACGTAATATAAAACGGTTATTAACACAGTGTATTAAAGAATATGTCGGGCATCATCCTCACACCTTTTAACTGAAGTTACTTATGAACATTTAAAAGCAAACGGTGAGCAATTGAATCCTTATGGCGAGTAAGTTTTGAAAACAACAACCTTTAATGAATCTAGGTGCAACCTTTAACAAAGAATCTACGTGGTAGCAATTTAATGTCAGAACATGTATATTTCGATTTTCTATAGCCATGTGTTGTTATTTGCTGATTCGGTCTTTTCGAAAGTAAGGGAGTTGTTTCCCATTCGGGTAGGTTTCGGGTAAAAAGCGGTCCGTCTGAAATGCGTATATGACTCATATCCGCGGATATGACCGGAAAGTGCGGATATGGACGAATATTGGCAATATCGACACTTTTTCTGCAATTTTATTTCAATGTTCAATGAAAAATACACAATATGTGTTAAATATGTTTAAAGAATGATTATAACCATTATAGTCGCGCTGTTATTGAAAAGCAATGCATGTCCCGCTAAAATTTTAGATTTTTCGTTAATATTTCAACAGTTCATATCCAATATTCCGATAAGTTAAAATACGAAGCCTATACGTTTAAGATTAATATTACAGCTGTTACATTCACTTATAAAACATTATATTAACGAAAAATCTAAAATTTTAAATATTCAGGCGAAAAATATTAAATATTTTTAATGCAGTTTGATTGAGAATTAATACAATGCTCGTTGATACCGATACATTTATTATTATACATTTATTATAATAATTATGTTATAATTCATTCTTTGTTATACTCACTGACTTTTCTTTAGCGACAAATTACATATATATATACGTTGACATTTTTTATCTTTGTAATCATAAATGAAGTTTGTGTGAATACTGTATACAATTATGAGAGATTGTTAATCAATGGCATTTTCTTCTTTGATGCTTTTTTTTCTCAAAATCTCACCATTGTAGACAATTAAAGGTAAACTACATGGGTGTTTGCAGTTTTCGTGGCCGGTCGATTGGCCTACGTTAAAAAGTCGAACTTAATGTCCTGTGGCTGTAAGTAATATTAAATACGTTCAAAGGGAAAACAACTGAAGTGCCTTCAGCGCTTTGATAATAATTGGCTTTTAAGTGTACATGTTCGTAGTATTTAACTGTATAAGAATCAGCTTGTCACATAGTTATTATATGGGCCAGAAATGAAATACGCAGCAATATGTACGGAATATTAAATTTTGTATTTCCATTATTTTTTAAACGTTATATAAAATGATCAGCAGCTCAGCAGGGTCATTAGGTCCCGTTAAAGTTCGTATTCTTCTTTTGCATTTAACTTCTTATACAAAGATACCAACATCTTATTGAATGAATAATACAGACAAATGCATTATTTTCCAATAATAAAGCTTCCTTTATTCGATATCCTCGACATTTATTTTTTTCGCACTGATTCCATAACATTATATCATTACTGATATTTGCAAATTGCTTATATTTCCGATTATACATGTACATGGCTACCGTTATGAAAATATATGTTCATCATTCAAGCGGTACTTAGAAGAATAAACATTTCGTGTTCGGTCAACAAGAGGTCGCTTGATAAGACCAAATTAATTTTATTTGAATGAGGGTTCTTCCCAAATGACAGATCCTTATTCTCCATGTATTGGTATTAGCGACATAAGCATTATAATTTAAGATACATTTTCTTTATTTCGGGTATTATTTAATGTAAGAAACATTGAAAATATTCCATGTGCTTACTGCCTCATCAACTAACAATATCGGCATTGCATCAATAATAACTGTATCACATGTCTCAGATGCCTTTGACATCGTTGAAGCCGATCATTTGAGATATCACGCATTCAAATTGTGTGATTGCTGCTGTCTCGGATAAGCAGGATTTATAGATCCAATTGTAATGGGAAATATTGATAATATCAATATCATACTGAGGGCAGGATTAATGCCATCAGTAAAGTTTTTGACTATTTTTTTCCATTCGTGTTTCTTGAAACAAATGCATCATACATGTGCAGCTGATGTACAGATGTAGTATCGCCTCATATGATGACGAAATATAATACTGAATGATAAGAATAAATATAAGTTGTTACTTTGTTAATTGTACAAAATTTATCTGAAAATGTACAATTTCAATATATATTACATAATATTAACACATTTAATGTACTTTATTATCATTTATTATTATAATATTATTGTTGTTATTATTATTATTATTATTATTATTATTATTATTATTATTATTATTATTATTATTATTATAATAATAATAATAATAATAATAATAATAATTATTATTATTATTATAATAATAATAATAATAATAATAATAATAATAATAATAATAATAATAATAATAATTATAATAATTATTATTATTATTATTATTATTTTACTATAATTTTTATTATTACTATAGTTATATGATCAGATTGACTTGTCAACTTTCAACATTAGTTAACAAAACGCTAATCCAAAATACTGACTCAAATCTGAATAAGATGTAAAATGTTTCTTGTCTCAAGAACTTATTGTACTAATAATTACGGACCATTGTTTGAAGGCTACATTAAGAATGTAAAAGTACAATAAGAATGACATTCTTTGCATAAGATGCGAACGTATGCAAGCATTTGGATAATACCCACACCTTCAAGTAAAACAATACGAGCTTTTAATTGCCTGTGTCTAGGATATGTTTAAACCAAGTACAAACGTGCAAACTCTACATTATACTCCGTTATATGTGGATTACTTATACTCGTCTGGATGTCAACCTTGTAGTGATACTACGACATTTGTAAAGCCGATGCAAATGGCCGTTCACACATTTTTAATAGTTGAAAGGCAGTCTTAGACTAATAAAAAGGTCATGCACTGAGATATACAAATGGAGGGAAGTTTCAATGTTGCGTCTTGAAAAGAGTAGGAGAACTTCTTGAAACAGGATTTTGTCCTAGGACAGACAGACAGCGGGAGATTCCTGACATCCACCTTTTACTTCGTATTGGACGGTAACGTTTTGTAAAACCAATCTTGAAACCAACATCACTTAAAACCACGAAACACCAAAAGAGCCCGGCCCGTTTATTTATTTGAAAAGAATGACACAACACCAAAAACGTATGTTTGTGTCAATTGAAGTATATGTGCAAGGCCACACCATATTATTTTAAGGACTGGGCATGTGCTGATTTGTTGCTTGTGTTAATCGGACTTACCGCGGTAACCTTTTTGTATACCATAAATCTCAGTTTTACAAACATTAGTTTTTTTTTAATTTATTGAAAAATAAATAAATGTTTTGAAATATTATGCAACACATGTTGTGTAGTGTTCAATAATTGCCTATCGTAAACAATACAAATATTGTAATGTCACTACATGTATTTATACGGTTTGCATACGATTCTTATCAGGGTTAATAAAGATTATAAACAAAGTGCACTAATTTATTTTCTGTCTTGATTATAAATTTGTGTAATAAGGATTGTAGGGAATGTTCATTAAGGATTTAAATAATGAAGAGTAAAAATGTTTGATAGCAATACATGCGTCTTTAGAAGGATGCGTTCGGATAATGGTTTTTAATAAATGATATCAAATGTAGTTATTCATAATGAAACATTTTTATGCTCTCTTCCTCTTGATTCGACTTTCAATCTCAGTACTGTTACAAAATTGGCATGACATTTGTATTAAGCACAACAGAATCACACCGTTTAATCTATGTGAAATGTTTGAGTTGTAAAAACAAAACCCCTGGAGAAAAATTAAAAATTCTTTATTAAGAAATGTTTTCGTTCTATACAATCCTCAAAGATTAAGACCTAAAGTGATCCCATGGTATGAACGTGAATGATATTTTCTCTTAATTTTCAGAAGAATTGGAATGTCTTAGAAAACAAGTTTGCTGAATTTTGTGAAATATTTTTTTTTCATTATTCCGCGTAATCATGTTTTCAATATGTTGCAAAATTGTTATCTACAGCTGATTTATTTACACAATAGTAAGCATTCACTTACACAATGTTTTGTTATGAAAGTTGTAATTGAAACATTTTAGTTTGCGTGCTTGGCAATTTTGTATGGCGTTTATTACATTTTTAAGTATGTTTGGTTTTTTGGTAAATTCATTTTCCAAAACAGTTTTCAGATTAATTCACTTATTTTGCGGTTTATAGAAATGACTATAATTCAATCTGTAAACTACTTCTTAGTTTAGTGTCATTTCAACGAGTCTTCATGACTGAAGCTCATTCAAATTTTTTTAAAGCATTTATCGCAGTTTGGCGAAATGACGATTTTTAAAATAATGTTCCCATGTTTGCATTCATATTTAAGAACATTACAAAAAACTTACTTTGTGTTGATATAGTAAAGTATCCCAAACTGTAAAATGAAGAATATAATCTTAGAAAGAAGTCAAATAAAATCGAGTATTCGATAAACGTCATAACAAAAAGCTCACTCGTAGTAAACATTAATTTTGTTAAATGTTTATTAAAGAAATGAAGGTTTGTTTTATGAGGCCATCGGTTCCTGTTTTGTAGCATTTCGTATTATTCAAATTAAATATTTATTGTCTTGATTGAAATATCCGATCAAGACACTAAAAATGTAACTTAACAGCATCCAACAGTTTCTGCAAATATTTCGTGTTTTATGATAAGTGGCCAAATAATAGAACATTGCGTTAAATTATTTTACTTGTTTTCTACGGCCCATTCAATATTCGTGAAATGATATTTCGCGGTTTATTATTTCGAACCCGTGATTTGCTTGTACCTTTATTGTTTGAACGGGTACAATACAGGGTAACGTTGAGGTTGTGCATTTTAAACGCTTATTTAGGCTCAACCTTTTCAGTGTTCATCAATTAAAGAATGTGTGTGCGATTCAAAATCCGCATATATGTGTCTTATAAAGTAACAAGACAAATGCATGTAATGAAGTAAGCATCATTTAATCACATTTATTTAGTTGAATGATCTGTTCTCCGTAAGTTTTGATTTTATGCACATACCATTTATGATGATTAACAAATACAATGCCTACTTCACGCATTTAGTGCTAATAAGAGTAGATTCCAGTGTTATTTTTCGACTTAAATGTGTAGACACTTATTTTATCTAGATTTATGTATGCACCATGAAAATTCGAGCGCCATTCGGATAAGGGCACTTTTCTTAATTAGGATTTCAATAATAATGAACTTGTGTAACGAATACACAATATGACAGCAAAAAATAGTCTGATACAAATTGCGAATTGTTCAACTTATTATAATCGATTGTAATATTTCAATTTTCACTACTTTATGTTGTGATCAGAACGTTACGTGCGTTCCTAAAAACTTAAAGATCAAGGTCGATCTTTACACACTTAAAGATCAAGGTCGATCTTTACACACTTAGCACATTGAGCTTACGATCGGTAGTCAGTTGCATCATATTCTTATGTTTTCACAAGCACGAACTTGTAAATGTTGCTTCAATACATAGGCGAAATAGTAACTGCAAAACTGGTAGAGTTTTTTTGTTTTGTTTATTGTATAGTTTGTAAAACTTGTTTTAAATTTCCAAACCGCGACCGATCAAGATAACTATGAAGTTAACAATGATCCACACAAAACCTGTTCTAATACACAGGAATTAATTGGCGAACACAAATTCATTCGCTTAAAAGTATCAGTAAATTGGGAATTTACTCCATATAAACTTATCGCAAGTATGGTGTATTCATACTTGCGTTTTTCTTTAAGTAGATTTCGTTAAATTTTTAAACAGGTTTTATGCAAGTTAATGAAGTAGAAAAAGTCAAAATTGGACTGGTTTTTATGTTATATGTCTTCGTTTGAGTAGCGTGAAAACAATTTTTTACATTCTTATGTAACGTAGTAAATACAATATGTACGATATTAATAACACGTATTGATTAAAACTGTAATTATATTGCAAATTAGCAAAAAAACCAACACACTTACTCAGTGAATCTCTTTATTTTGAACTAAATATCCATCAACGTGTAAATACCACAAACAATCCTCAATGCATTGAGCATAGTGAATCATTATTAATTTTCTTTGCAATACTTAACTTACAAATGGGACGCGTTTGTTACAGTGATCATTATATATCTATACCGCATTGACATTTAGGGGGCCGTTCGTATTTCAGTTAGTTACAAATAAGGTTGACAAGAGTATCTTTGATTCCGTGAAGTGCGTTATAACCCGCGACCGAGAGCACGTGGTGGGAGCCCGTGGCCAGCGTCGCAATTTGGGACACAGCGCTATGGACGGCACTACCAATATTCACAATGACGATGTCAGTGCTATGAACATTACCCAACGCGATCACGTGACCGTGTAGCCGCGCTCGTTGATCCACAAATATGACGACTGTATTAGGTACATTTGGTCTGTCGCCTGATCCGATACCAAACGCCTGGCTGGAGAGGTAAAGTACTAAATCGTTGATATCAAGGATGTCGCTCGTTTTTTTAAACGGTATATCATTTAAAGCTGTTTGCAGTCTGTTATTGGTAAGATAGTCAGTAAGGGACCAGACTTTATGAATGTGTGTATCAATTAGGGAAAGTTCCAGAAGGCTGTCTGTTTGACCAATCGGAAGACGAGCTACAAGTTCCTTCAGAAAGGCTGTCACGTAGGGCGTAGCGTTTTCCAGGTGCGTGTGATGAGACCAGAAGTCTTGTACAATTATCACGATGTCTTTTACACAACTTGGTACATGTTGAGCTAAATTGTAAAATGAGGTAACATTTTAAAAAGTCGCATGCATAATATGTTAAACAAGAAAATAGTGATTACACTTTTTGTAAAAGCGTAATGAGAATACACAAAACGAACTTATTTTTTCATAACATTTTTGTAAAATATAGCTTAATAAGAATTTTGTATCATTTATGATTGCGAGTTGGTTTGATATATTTGGTTTTGTTTGTTTGCTTTATTGAACAGTTATAAGAAATATAGTAAAGTAGAACAATCAAGAACATAATGGTTTGCAACGCAACGAAAAACTCGTTAAGGTGTAACATTCAGAGCACTACTCGTTTGAGATCTTAAACTATCTTTCATACAATACGTATTATAAGTGAATGATCCCAGCCCCATTTTTTACAAATTGTCTTACTTGGTGTGTGTGTGATTGTGTTTGGCACTGTGCTGGTGTGTGGTACTGTACTGTGCACTGTGACGGCGTTTGGCACTGCGCTTGATTCTGTTGGTAGGTTGCATCTGTCTGTATCGCAGCACGTGACCCCCACGATCATCTCGTGCACCGCTCTTCGTCCAAATGCCAAGGTCTTGCCAATATTACAGATCTGTCAACACTATGAAGTTTGAATGATTTCAAAAGACAAAAGTAAGTCATGCACAAAGAAAACTTTCTATCATAGTACCCTCTCATTAGTAAACATAATCGCAATAGATGTTTTTATTTTTTGGGCTGCATTGCTCCACGTCCGCACCTTTACTACATTCATAAATTTCAGTAAACCGAACTTTATTCGAGAAATTTACAGATACGGATGAAGTATGCAAGCCATAACTAGCGTACACCGTAAGATATAAACTACAACTGAACATCCTTACGTCAAAGCTTAATCAGTCCACCAGATCGAATGCAAAGCCATACTGTTGTTCCTGAGCTATACTTTTTACGTAACTCCTTTCAAATGTTATTTCTTTTCTCCTATCCCTCTCGGGTATGAAAGCATTACCCGGACTATTGCACATCTGTTAGTATATTCCTTATCAGGTATGAACATCCAACTGCCGCTTTACATATCCCAACATATATAACCGATCTCGAATGTAAATCCTACACATAGACCTGCTTAAAAATCAGATATAACCTATTACACATCTTAACGGGGGATGGTTTGGATGGAGTCTATTGTGGTATGTCAGGTAGGAGTAGTTTTGTCAAAGTATCAATCAAATCTAATCATAAATAAAGAAGTTATGGCAATTTAAGCAAAATTTAATAATTTGACCTTGAGAGTCAAGGTCATTCAAAGGTCAAGGTAAAATTCAACTTGCCAGGTACAGTAACCTCATGATAGCATTAAAGTATTTGAAGTTTGAAAGCAATAGCCTTGATACTTTAGAAGTAAAGTGGATCGAAACACAAAATTTAATTATATTCAAAGTTACTAAGTAAAAAAAGGGCCATAATTCCGTAAAAATGACAACCAGAGTTATGCAACTCGTCCTTTTACTGTACTCTTTTGATAGTTTGCGAGTGTTCCAAGTATGAAAGCAATATCTATGATACTTTAGGGGTAAAGTGGACCAAAACACAATACTTAATCAAATTTTCAATTTTCTATTTTCTAAGTATTAAGGGCCCATAATTCCGTCCAAATGCCAGTTAGAGTTACATAACTTTGCCTACACAGTCCCCTTATGATAGTGATACAAGTATGAAAGCAATAGCTTTGATACTGTAGGAATAAAGTGGACCTTAACACAAAACTTTACCAAATTTTCAATTTTCTAAGTATAAAAAGGGCACATAATTCTGTCAAAATGCCAGTCAGAGTTACATAACTTTGCCTGCACAGTCCCCTTATGATAGTTAGTAAGTGTTGCAAGTATGAAAGCAATAGCATTGATACTTTCTGAGAAAAGTGGACCTAAACGCAAAACTTAACCGGACGCCGACGCCAACGCCGACGCCGACGCCGACGCCAAGGTGATGACAATAGCTCATATTTTTTTTCAAAGAATAGATGAGCTAAAAACAATTACGACTGTAAACCCTTCATCAAGACCTTCATTATCAACCAGAAAAAACTCGTAAATCTCACCAGTAGACTTTACTTCCATAAACCATATTATAATTAAAAAACTCACGACTGAAAGCAATACATGTAGACTTCCACAGGCAATCATATATAACCTATCATGTCTGAAAAAAACTACATGTTCACTTGCCCTCTGGCTACTGGCATCGGGGCTACAGCCCATCACATACTCATCATGCCCGTCCAGAAGCGAACGCGTCTTCTCTAGCATACATCGCTGGAAGTGAAAATAACGTCTCAGTTTGTGCGTTAAATAGTGCGCACCATAGTTTTAAAAATGAAATGCACACCATTGTTAATAACACATATGTATTTATCACATGCTGTACCCTGTTTCCCATGTAATATAACTATTACGAATATTTTTATCTTACACATGTGTAATAAACTTTTTAAACGTTTTACTTTAAACCTATTTATTTTAGCTCGATTGCATCGAAAGCCTAAGGCTTGTATAAACGCTCTCGAGTCCGTTTCCTGGTCCTAGAACCAGTACTTGGTGTCTTTGGGGGAGATCTAAAGAACGCTCCCACGGTGGGGATCGAACCCGTGATCTCCCGATCGCTAGGTGGAGACCATATCCATTACACCACGGCGTTAAAACGTTTTCATTGGCTTAGTTTTCGTTCGATTGACCAATCGAATTTTGTTATTTTGCTGAAATGACGTTGAAACGTCAAATGACGTCACGAAATGAAAACAACTTTCGGGATTTATCATTATGTTTGCGTAAAATTAATTTGCTCATTTAAATGCATGTGATAAAAATATGTGACTCTCGTTGTCATTTCATACCCTATTTTATTAAACTCGTCCATGAAATTCGTTAGTAAGCTCGCGAAAGGCTTGCTTATTAACAAATTTCCGGAACTCGTATACTATCACAACTCGTGCCAAATCCTATATACGATGGTGACTGAAATCTAAAACAAAGCTTAATAGTCCATATATAGTCTGACATAAAATACTTGCCAACTCGCTAAGGATTTATTTTTTGCCAATCAAATGCGGGAATTGCATAAAAATAGGAAGGGTAATTTTAATCTATCTATCACTTAAATGATACGTATGCATATTTGTCAGAATTGTCAAATATGCAAGCGCTATAACCTATAGTTTGTATGACACCTACCTGGTTAACGTTACATGTTGTGGTCATGTTACAATTTTTGTAGTCGCGGACCGACACCTTACATTGGTAACATTCGAGAGCTGGAACATTTCATATGTACTTTTTAAACAAACATATACATCTTTCAGTTGAGATCATTTGGAATGAAACTATTTCATTTAAATTCCAGTTCAGTGCAATATTCTATAAAGTTCATTTGAATCATAATATTCAATTCATAATTTCTTGTGCTAGAAATGGACACTAAAATAAAGAAGTATGCACTTATTCATCCTTATATTCTCAAATAAAGTATATGTTAATAGATCAAGATAGTGTTTCTTATTCTACGCAAGGTGCCGAAAAGATGCAGAAAAGATGTAAAACGATGATAGCGATCTACAACTTGTCTCGCTAACTTAGATATTAGAATACATTTTGTTTTTTCATCCGTCAAATAGTAATGGATTCCAAAATCACATACGGAATGCAATAACTGCATAAAACACCCATTAGTACATATAATAGATGAGTTTTGTTAGTAGATTAGATGGGATTTCCCGAATCATGTGTAGATCCTCATTACAGATATTCACAGTTAACTACTTACGGCAAAGTTTACAGAATTTCGGACATGCCGTTCGACTATAATACTGATCCTGGCAGAGGCCAGGGCTTCTTTTCGCAAGCAGGACGCACATCTGGGCGTCAATGTCCTTGCATACGTTGCCGTCTACAAGTAGGGTAAGAGTGAACTTGATATAAGAGTTAATGAAACGATTAAATTGTGTGGGTTTAAAACGTAAAGTTAACATGGAAGGTACATATTCATTAATAAATGGTAACACGATTTACTGAATACGAATTGATTTTGAAGTGTAAAAATGCGGAAATACAGTTGACGTAAATAACACCCCATTACAAAATTTTGTTAGAAAAATGTGAGTGTTCATTATCAAGCAAAATGTGCATTTAATATGGTTTCTTGTTCGTCTTACTTAAATTATATATTATACATTGGATAAGTTTGTAATTTTCAACGTTGTACGCAATGCATTTCTATTAAGAATATATAGTGTAAAAAGACGTCAATGCATTTCAATGTATATTTGTATAATTCCGGATAGGATTGTAGTTTTGTATGTTTTTAAATAGGTTTATATTTATATACATCACTGGATATCGATTATTAGATTGTTGCTATCCACTAGATCCCCTTTAAACGCATTTTTAACAAAGTTTAATGATATGCGAGTTTTAGAAATGGTTATTTGTTTGATAACCCGATTATTTGACAAATTACACACATGAGCGTTCAACACGAATACAATATTAACGATTTAAGGTAGCGCACCTCTAATGGGCACATATCCAAATATAATCTAAGTAATTATTTTCTTAATCAGCATCATTTCACTGAACTACATGCAAATTTGTAGGTAGGCATTCCATGCTTTTCAAAAAAATATACCGATGTTTTCAAAACCACCCCCACGCTCGGCTTTTGTCCAGTTTATTTTCACCCCTGGGGTATATAAAAGTTCCATAATTCATTCAAATTTCCAAATATGGGCATGCAGTTGGTGTGTACAGATGCTGCAAAGGTGTTTAAAGTTTAAACAAGATGAAATAAGTATTCTTTTACAGACATTTATTTTTTACAAATTTTTATCTATGGAAGAGCGCCATGAAATGTAAGTGATTTCAGCCAAGTAAAAATTGGGTCGGTTAAAAACAAAGTGTCATAAAATTCAAAATAGTATCATTTAAGTCATATTTTAGACTTAGTTTTTATAGGAACACTATAAACAGCAAAAATACCAAGAAATAGACAGATTTACCGTTTACTTTTTGAAATAAAAATAAAAATGCAACATGCATGGTTCGTATTTTCAACAGTAAATCACCCAATTTCGCCATAACGTTGTTTTAATTTTAATAATTGAAGAATGTGCATAAAAATTGCAACATATTTAACAATAAATATAGCTTATATGCCATATTAAATCAAATTACGTTAGAAAATAAATAAAACGCGTCGCAAAAAAGTATACGTCGTCGGCAGGATTCGAACCTGCGCGGGAATATCCCAAAAGATTTCTAGTCTATCGCCTTAACCACTAGGCTACGGCACCTAATAGTAGGCTCTTCAACCTTCGAAGAAATCGCGGGAAATCATTAGAGGTGCGCTACCTTAATTTATAAACTCTGTGTATTTTTTTGTTAGAAATTTGTAAGCATTCGCAACAGTTGTTGATTTAAAGCACAGGCATATATTTTATAACTTAGCCTCTTCAGATATCTTATTGAGTCTGTTTAAAGGTTTGACTTGACCTATGCTGATGAATTGCTATCCCAGGTGCTTTTCATTGAAATCATTATGAAATATAAATCCTAGTTATTTGCAATCGACAGTCAAATTCGATAAATGCATGTAAGTCGACATAGTGTGTACTTTAAGTCATTTCTGAAGGCAGTTCGTTACTACGACAAATGTATTTGCTTCCCTTGACTTTTGATACATATGAATCAGATTGTGCGTCTTGCAAGAACCGAGAATCATCCCAAATAATGAGAATTGTTAGGTTTTCAGAAATAGGACATCGAAATGCTAAATGTTAATCTTATGAAGTCTTCTGTGAGCAGGCAAAGAAATTAGACACGACATGATACGATAAACATCGAAGTATACTAACTAATCTTTGTCAATGATTAAAACAAAATCGCATCACCAAATGATGAGGATTCGTTTTGATCCTGTTTGGAGTAGTTGTTGTTTTTTTAACAGAAAAAAGAGGTAATGGGTTTGCTCTGATAGATCAATTTTTATTACTGACCAAGCAATGGTAATTATAATCATGTGTAAGAATGTGTTTTTAAAAAGTGGCACACCGAATGATGTATTCACAAAAATAGTCATAAATAATGTTTGTATTGATAATTGAGGTGTAACATTGCGTCAGAACCCGTATTGTAAAATCGTTTGATAAAGTAAAACCGTATTATAATGCTAATTAAATATGTCCATATTTGCCACGTGTCAATGTTTTGCTTAGATACCAAAACAGTCAAGAGTTAAGAGTTATTATATATTATTATTGTATGGCAATTAGCTTTCGTAACATTCTCATACGTTGTATGAAGATCTTTATTAAAAACAATATTCTAGATGAAACTTAATATGAAATGAAATGACACTATCAATTCAGTATGTTCAATACACTTTAAATGTTAACATGTATACAAATTAAAATACAACTAAATTATGTATACTTTTAAGTACTTCTAACATGTTTGTTGAAATTATCACTGAAATGTTGTGATATGGAAAGATGTTTACGATGTATTTTGATTGTCTGGTGAAGATACGTTTTCACATAATGGTGAAGTCAAAGTGTTTTTCAAATTCTGCTTGTAAGAATGTGTTTAATGTTTTGTTTACCAGATACCTTGTTCTGAGAAGATTTTAATGATACATAGTTTCGTTGGTATTTCATTTTTTTCTCTTCTTGCCATATTATTATTGATGTATAATTTATATATACGAGTGCAATAACACGTAAATGGTTATTTATGTTTATACATTTATACAAGTAACTTGAAATTGAATGATTGTCTACGGTTGCCATGTCAAAATGCAATGCTTTTAATTCAATAATTTAATTGAAGTGGAATATTTTGACATATTGAGACAGTCCAATAATTGGGTATCACAATTAAAGGGGCCTTTTCACAGATTTTGGCATTTTTTTAACTTATTTATTAAATGCTTTATATTGATAAATGTAAACATTGGATCGTAAAAGCTCCAGTAAAAAATCAAGAAAAAAATTAAAAAAAGGAAAAGAACATTGCCCGGAGCAGGTTTCGAACCAGTGACCCCTGGAGTCCTGCCAGAGTCCTGAAGTAAAACGCTTTAGCCTACTGAGCTATTCCGCCGAGTACACATTCTTAACGTATTTTATACCTTATATAAGCAATCTTCGTAGTTTCACAAAATTTAACGACAAAAACAGAACTCTCCAAATTATTCAATCGTTTCGCGTTGCAACGCTTTATAATTTTTAGGTTTTAAAATCGTCAAAAGATGCATATAATGGCTATATTAGAGCATGGTTAATGTTCAGTATTACTGTTTCCTCACAAATATCATAACTAAAACGAAAACTTACGAATCTGAAACAACTTTTTTCAATTTTGTCAATTTACCAAAGCGTGAAAAGATCCCTTTAAACTAAATAAATCATGGTATACATTTTTATTAGTGACAAACTATTATTTGAATATTTTTATCATTTGTACTCGGTCAGCGGGCTAGGAAAATAATATTTCGATACAAAAATGTTATACGTACTGGCATCACAAAAGTCCTGTTAATGCGAAGAAACCAATTGGCAGAACAGTTATTGAATTGCTCTATCGGTATATTTTGGAATTGCGCTAAAATTTCGCTGGTACTTTGAACTGAGTATTATGGTGTTTGTTTTATAAATGACGGAAAACAATTAACTCAAACGAACAGCTTTCTTCTCCCCTCATTTCGCGCGAGTTTACGTCACTTACTAATAAAACTGTTCACACAATTAAATTATTTTACTTTTCTATGATAAACCATACTTTACATATTTACAGTCTACAATTACGATTTCAGATAACCAGGTCACAGTAGAATTTGACCCAGGAAATTGGTTTGTACATGATATTAATATAACGCGTTGGCATACAATCATTCGAATTGATATGCTGGTTACTTTTGCATTAAGAAATACGCCTATTGATATTGACAACAAACATACAACGATATCCTTACTACGCCTTAATGGCGGATATCCGGTGGTTTGCTATCACAGCTCGATTCAAAGCCCCATTAAAATATTGTGTGATGTGATTGGTCGAGGTATTATTTTTACGGCGATTCCCCATGTTTCAAGGAAGATTATAATCTGTAACATAACTGACAATGTGTTTGCAACGTCTCATACATGCGTAGCTTGCCAAGAGAAAGATCTTAGCCGTTGTGCAGACAGCTGATTGTAAACGTTTAAAACGGCGACTATTTGAATAATCAAACAAGTAAAGACCAACCTGGGCATGATTCTGTGTTGCATGTTTTATTCTCCGTTAAGCTCCCCATGCAATTAGCCCCGTGCGGAACACCCGCCGGATAGAGGCATAATCGGGATCTAGACTGACCTCCTCCACCGCAAGTGGTAGAACACGCGGTCCATTGAAACCAAGTGCTCCAGAAGCCGTCCACTGGCCAAAGAAATTTCACCTCATAAATACGGTACATATATTAAAATAAAAATATTGTGCGATGGGAATGGTCATGGTATGGTTTCTACGGTGATTTCCAAAACATCTGTGCCAAGGAGGATTATAATCTGTTATATACTTCAAAATGATTGGGCAATATCTGATATATGCGAAGCTATTTTAATAGTCGAACAAAGGAAAACCAACCTGGGCATGACTCTGTGTTGCATGTTTTACTATCCGTTGAGTTCCCCATGCAATAAGCTCCGTGCGGAACACCCGCCGGATAGAGGCATAACCTGGATCTAGACTGTCCCCCTCCACCGCAAGTTACAGAGCAAGCGATCCATTGAAACCAATTGCTCCAGAAGCCGTCCACTAAGCAAAGTAACATTAAAATATACATTCGGTACATATTTTTAAATGTGAATATTTATTTGAAGAAGCCAGTTAGGTTGTCTCTTTGGATGACCGTATTGACAAGTGTATGCGAATTGTCTGTCATCTTTGACAGTAGGAAGTGTGTTTTTCGAACCTGGACAGGTGTTTGTGTTACACGTGCGCCCCTCTGTGACATTGCCCGTGCAGTTTTGACCATGTGGCGCCCCTGATGGGTAATTACACGCCCTGTGCCGAGTCCCAGTCCCGCCTCCACAGGTGACTGTACATGCGGACCAGTCTAACCAGGAGGACCAGACACCGTCCACTACAAGAGGCAAAAGTGTGTACATAGAAATATATATATATATATATATATATATATATATATATATATATATATATATATATATATATATATATATATATATATATATATATATATATATATATATATATATATATATATTGTAATTAATTATGGCCAAATACAATTACAATAGAGAGCCCTTTAATATATAAGTCTAACAGACGGTCCTGCGATCTTAGTAAGTAGAGCTTAGGGTCGTCGATGTTTGAATACCACACTGCCACAACGCGTGTGTATGGATAAGGCATATACTACTTTCTATGGCGATGCTTACTATGTCTCTATTTTCATAGGGCAAAGGTTGTCAGTTTTATACAGAAGCATGTTTATATTGAACTATCAACCGCTAAGATCGGTGGGTCTGCGCATATTTACCCACCACCAACTTAACCAACGTTAAACAGCGAAACTTATATCAATTTCAGATATCAATTGTTTCATACTTCATTACGTTTCCTTTTTTTAGGCAAAACGTTTATTTTAAATCTGCTATCGTTGTGAGCTTCATATTGAATCGTAACTTATTATTATCGTAGGATCTATGTTAAGACACGACACACGTTGGTAAGAATAATTTAATCCGCGTTGATAAAGCAAATATTCTTAACACTGTTTGTACGCATTGTTTTACTTTTACCGTGGAAAGTATTGAAACCTGACTGTTCGTATTGGTTGTGATCAGATATGTCTTGTTCATTTGTCTATACACTTCAATGTGATGCGTAGTTTGAAAGAACACACACTTTTAATACTCGAAGAACTGTACTTTGAAAAGTATTCTTCTCTTTAACACAACGCCCTCCACTGTACACAATGTAAACGTAAAACAATGACATACAGTACAACATACGGCACTGACTCTAGAGGAGTCCGTTCTTGTAAGACACTAATGCTGGTTTTGTCCTTAGCCTCTAAGGTTTCCTAGACTCTTGACTGCTTTATTAAAAGCACTGTGTTTAATAGCAGAATACATTTCAATGTACTGTTCTTGGAGTTGAGTGCGACATACATACTTCAAACTATGCATCATTTGAGAACTCGGAGATAAACAATGTTATGTTTAAATTTTTGCGTGTATTATCAATCCGAATATCCCGATACCTTGCGACGGCACTTATTTCACATGTAGAGGATTGACCTTGCTCTAGGAAATGTTCATTTAACCTGGGCATACGTCCTTGTTGCACGTGCGCCCCTCTGTGAGATTCCCTATGCAGTTGTGACCATGGGACTTACACTAATCGAAGAACTGTTCTTTGAAAAGTATTATTCTATTTAACACAACGCGTGCAAAGTGCACACAATGTTAAGTAAAACAATGACATACGATACAACATACGGCACTGACGCTAGAGCGATCCGTACTTGTAAGAAAAAAATGCTGGTTTGTCCTTGTTCTCTTAGATAATTTGATTATAAGCATTGCATTTTATTGCAATAAAATGTCAATATACAGTTCTTGGAGTTGAGTGCATCATTAATACATCGAACTATTCATAATATGCGAACTCTGAGATAAACAATTTGATGTTTATAAAATTGAGTGGCTTATCAATCTATGAATCTTGTTACATGGCGACGGCACTGACGTAATATGTGAAGGAATGACCTTGCTCCGAGACGCTTCCGGTAGGAAGCATGTTTTACTAACCTGGACAGATGTCCGTGTTGCACGTGCTTTTTTCTGTGAAATTTCCTGTGCAGTTGTGACCATGTGGTACCCCTGATGGGTAGTCACACGCCCTATTCCGAGTCACTGTCCCGCCTCCACAGGTGACTGTACATGCGGACCAGGCGGACCACGTGGACCAGACACCGTCCACTACAACAGGCAAAAGTGTGTACATAGAATTATATATTTTGAAATTAATTATGGCTATATACAATAACGATATGGAGCTCTTTGACAAACAAGTCTAACAGAAGGTCGTGCGATCTTAGTAAGTAGAACTCAGGGTCGTCAATTTTTGAATCACACAATCACTGAACGAGTGTGTATGGATTGTACATGTAATACTTTCTATGGCGATGATGACTATGTCTCTATTTAGTAGGGCAAAATTTGTCCGTTTCATACAAAGATATGTTTATATTGAACTATCAGCCGCAAAGATCTGTGGGTCTACCCAGAGCCGACTTAACCAGTGTTAAACAACAATACGTAAAATAAATTCAGATATGCAGTGGCCAGACCGAAATTTTAGCAGAGGCAGTATCTTAGGTCATTCTATGGTGTCGGGGGGCATGCCCCCTTCCCCGGAAATTGTTTATACCAAGAACGTCTCTGGTGCGTTTTAAAGGCCATTTCATCCACGTTTTATATCTAAATTATCGGAATCGTGGACGGTACATATGACCGTTAAGTATCAATAAAGTTTACAAAACAATCTGCTACAAGTTTATTGTCAATTTTAGATTCTGTTACCATAAACAGTGTTTGAACTGACAAAGATGTAACAACCTTAACTACAGAAAACATAGTCATATAATTGATTTGAAGTAAGATAGAAAACGGTCCCGGATTTCACTCGACGCCGGCCATAAAGAGGAGAATACCAATAAACCGAAAACGCCGACCACACGAAGTGTGTCTTGTTTCAAAATATACGCAGACCTGGCCGTAAAACACCCGGTTCTAGCTCGGTACGTTCCGATCTCCACCACGATTTTAGCATCGAAGTGTACAGTACGACGCTTTGTTTAATATACGGATTTCCAAATTCATTTTCCTGAGCCATTTCGGTATCAATTAAAGTTATTAAATTGAAATAATTATCTGCCTCAATATGAACCTGGGGATTAACCTTGCTCCGAGGCACTTTCGGTAGGAAATATGCTTTACCAACCTGAACAGATGTCCGTGTTGCACGTGCGCCCCTCTGTGACATTCCCAGTGCAGTTGTGACCATGTGGTACCCCTGATGGGTAATAACACGCCCTGTTCCGAGTCACTGTACCGCCACCACAGGTGACTGTACATGCGGACCAGTCTGACCATGTGGACCAGACACCGTCCACTAGAACAGTCAAATATGTGTACATAGGAATATATATAATATTTTGTAATTTATTATGACTAAATACAATTACAAAAGAGAGCCCATTGACAGACAAGTCTAACAGAAGGTCGTGCGATCTTAGTGAGTAGAACTCAGGGTCGTCAATATTTGAATCACACAATGACTGAACGCGTATGTATCGATTGTACATGTTATACTTTTTATGGTAATGATGGTTAGTCTCTATTTATTAGGGCAAAGGTTGTCAGTTTCATACAAAGGTATGTTTATATTAAACAATCGACCGCAAAGATCGGTGGGTCTACCAAGCGCAGAATTAACCAATGTAAAACAACAATACGTATACAAATTTCAGATATTATTTTTTCATAATGCATTACGTTTCTTTTTTCTAGGGACAACTTGAATTTTAAATTTCCTATCTGTTTGAGTTTAATATTGAATCGTAACTTATTATTATTGTAGGATCAATTTTAAGACTCGACACACGCTGGTAAGAATAATTTAATCTGCGTTGATAAAGCAAATATTCTTAACATTGTTTGTAAGCATATTTTTTTTACTTTCACCGTGGAAAGTATTGAAACCTGACTGTTCGTATTGGTTGTGATCAGATATGTCTTGTTCATTTGTCTATACACTTCAGTGTGAGGGGTAGTTTGAAAGAACACAGACTTGTATTACTCGAAAAACTGTACTTTGAAAAGTATTCTTCTATTTAACACAATGCCTTCAAGCGCACACAATGTTAAAGTAAAACAATGACATACGATACAACATACGGCACTGACTCTAGAGGAGTCCGTTCTTGTAAGACAATAATGCTGGTTTGTCCTTAGCCTCTAAGGTTTCATAGACTCGCGACTGCTTTATTTAAAGCATTGTGTTCAATAGCAGAATACATTTCAATGTACTGTTCTAGGAGTTGAGTGCAACATAAATCCTTCAAACTATGCATCATTTGAGAACTCGGGGATAAACAATGTCATGTTTAAACTTGTGTGTGTATTATCAATCTATAAATCTCGATACCTTGAGACGGCACTTATTTCACATAAAGAGGATTGACCTTGCTCCGAGAGGCTTTCGGTAGGAAAAATGTTTAATTAACCTGGACAAACGTCCGTGTTGCACGTGCGCCCCTCTGTGACATTCCCCGTGCAGTTGTGACCATGTTACTTACAATATTCGAAGAAAAGTTCTTTGTAAAGTATTCTTCTATTTATTACAACGCGTTCAAGTGCACAAAATGTTAAGTAAAACGATGACATACGATACAACATACGGCACTGACGCTAGAGCGATTCGTACTTGTAAGAACATAATGCTGGTTTTTCCAAGGTGTGATAAACTCTTTACTGGATGATTATTTGATTATAAGCATTGCGTTTTATTGCAACAAAATTACAATGTACAGTTCTTGGGGTTGAGAGCCGCATTAATCCATCGAACTATTCATAATATGCGAACTCGGAGATTAACAATGTGATGTTAATAAAATTGAGTGGCTTAGCTATCTATAAATCTGGTTACATGGCGACGGCACTGACGTCATATGTGGAGGATTGACCTTGCTCCGAGACGCTTTCAGTAGGAAATATGCTTTACTAACCTGAACAGATGTCCGTGTTGCACGTGCGCACCTCTGTGACAGTCCCCGTGCAGTTGTGACCAGGTGGTGCCCCTGATGGGTAATTACACGCCCTGTTCCGAGTCACTGTCCCGCCTCCACAGGTGACTGTACATGCGGACCAGTCTGCCCATTGCAACCAGACACCGTCCACTACAACAGTAAAAAGTGTGTTAACTACAGATGTTTTTTCGTAATTAAATATTGCTTAACACACTGACAATGGAAAGCCTAATGATAGATATGTCGTACAGAGACAGACCGGCGAGCTAAGTAAGTAGGACTCGAAAGACCGACATTGCCCGACTTTTAACTATTTGAGCGTATTAAATTGTCAAAGTATTTTCAAGCCAAGCTACGATTTTCAGGCAGAGCAATCACTAAGCACCAACAGTTATGGTTGATTTTTCTAGTTTTTATAATTTTCTTCGTCATGTATGGCGTTTTCTTCATTTAAGGAAAACGTTTACTTTAAATCTCTTATCATTGTGAGCTTAATATTGAGTCGTAACTTATAATTGTAGTAGGATCTATGAGAAGCTACGCCACATGGTCGTTAGAATAATTTAATCCGCGTTGATATAGCACATATTCTTAATACTGTTTTTTTTGGATAAACCTCACAATGGAACGAATTAAAAACGGACTGTTTGTGTTGGTTTTGATCAGATATTTACGGTTTATTTTTGTGTATTCACCTCCATTTGATGCCTAGTTTTACAAAACTAAGGCTCACAACGCTCGAAAAACTTTAAAAAAAATTGTTCTTCTAAACACACAACGCTTTGAAGTTCACAAAAGGTTCCGTTAAACGATGATACAAAATACTATACAACAAACTGCACTCGTCTTTTGTCTCTCAGGCGTGTTAGACTTTTTACTGCTTTATTATAAGCATTGTGTTAAATAGAGGAATACATTTAAATGTACAGTTCTTCGAGTTGCAAGCGTCATCAATCCATCGAACTACGCATCATTTACGAACTCGGAGAAACACAATGTCATGTTTAAACAAGTGCGTTTATTATCAATCTATAAATCGTGCTACCTAGAGACGGCACTAATGTCACATGTGGACGATTGACGTTGCTCCGAGTCGTTTCAGGTAGGAAGTATGTTTTACTAACCTGGACAGACGTCCGTGTTGCACGTGCTTCTTTCTGTGGCATTTCCCGTGCAGTTGTGACCATGTGGTGCCCCTGATTGGTAATTACACGCCCTTTGCCGAGTCACTGTACCGCCTCCACAAGTGACTGTACATGCGGACCAGTCTGACCATGAGGACCACACACCGTCCACTACAACAAACAAAAGTGTGTAAATAGAAATATATTTTTTGTAAATAATTATGGATAAATACCAGTACAATAGAGAGCCCTTTGATAGATAAGTCAAACAGTAGGTCCTGCGATCTTAGTAAGTAGAGCTCAGGGTCGTAAATGTTTGAATCCCACAATGACATAACGCTTGTGTATGGATTGTACATGTAATACTTTTTAAGGTGATGATGACTATGTCTCTATTGAGTAAGGCAAAGGATGTCAGTTTCATACAAAGGTATGTTAATATTAAACTATCAATCGCAAAGATCGGTGGGTCTACCAAGCGCCGACTTAACCAATTTAAAACAGCGATACGAATACAAATTTCAGATATAATTTGTTCATAATGCATTACGTTTCCTTTTTCTAGGGAAAACGTTATTTTAAAACTCCTATCTGTGTCTGCTTAATATTGAATCGTAACTTTAATATTATTATCGTAGGATCTATGTTAAGACACGATACACGTTGTTTAGAATAATTTAATCCGCGTTGATAAAGCAAATATTCTAAACACTGTTTGTAAGCATTTTTTTTTACTTTCACCGTGGAAAGTATTGAAACCTGACTGTTCGTATTGGCTGTGATCAGATATGTCTTGTTAATTTGTCTATACACTTCCGTGTGAGGGGTAGTTTTAAAGAACACAGACTTGTATTACTCGAAAAACTGTAATTTGAAAAGTATTCTTTTATTTAACACAATGCCTTCAAGCGCACACAATGTTTAAGTAAAACAATGACATACGATACAACATACGGCACTGACTCTAGAGGAGTCCGTACTTGTAAGACAATAGTGCTGGTTTGTCCTTGGCCTCTAATGTTTCCTCTTGACTGCTTTATTTAAAGCAGTATGTGTACTTGCAGAATACACTTTAAAGCACTGTTCTAGGAGTTGAGTGCAACATAAATCCTTCAAACTATGCATCATTTAAGAACTCGGGGATAAACGATGTCATGTTTAAACTTTTGCCTGTATTATCAATCTATAAATCTCGATTCCTTGCGACGGCATGTGACTTACAATATTCGAAGAACTGTTCTTTGAAAAGTATTATTCTATTTTACACAACGCGTTCAAGTGCACACAATGTTAAGTAAAACGATGACATACGATACAACATACGTCACTGACGCTAGAGCGATTCGTACTTATAAGAACATAATGCTGGTTTTTCCTTGGTCTGTAAGGTGTGATTGACTCTTTACTGGATGATAATTTAATTATAAGCATCGTGTTTTATTCAAAATTTCAATGTACCGATCTTGAAATTGCATGCCTCATTAATCCATCAAACTATTCATAATAAGCAAACTCTAAAAATCTGTTTACCTGGCGACGACACTGACGCCATGTGTGGAGGATTAACCTTGCTCCGAGACGCTTACGGTAGTAAGTATATTTTACTAACCTGGACAGAATTCCGTGTTGCACGTGCCTCTTTCTGTGGCATTTCCCATGCAGCTGTGACCATGTGGTGCCCCAATTGGGTAATTACACGTCCTGTTCCGAGTCACTGTACCGCCTCCACAGGTGACTGTACATGCGGACCAGGCTGACCAAATGGACCAGACACCGTCCACTTCAACAAACACAAGTGTAGAAAGTAAAGATATAATTTTTATAAATAAAATGCAATTTTTATTCTCATTACTGTCCCCGTGCAATGAGCCCCGTGTGCAACCCCGGCGCGAAAGTCACAAGACCTAGACATAGACTGGTTCTCTCCATCGCACGATACCGAACACAACGACCACGTGGTCCAACCCCCCAATCCACGTATTGTCTACTGTAGAATGAAATCCCATTATGATAGGTGCGTATAGTTTTGACAGAAAGAGCCCGATATTTAAACAATTTGTACGTATTAAATGGTCAATTTATATTCAAGTCATAATACGATGTTCAGGCAGAACAATCACTAAGCACCATCCGGGAAGAATCGTTATTTCTCAGTTTATTAAAAAAAATAAATATATTACGTTCCTTTATCAATGGGAAACGTTTATTTTAAATCTCCTTTCATTCTGAGCAATTTTTGTATAATATTCACAGCTGAACGTAGTAAACATGGACTATTCGTATCGGTTGTGATAAGCTATTTATGGTTCATTTTGTATTCACTTCCATTTGATGCTTTGTTTTACAGAACAAAGACGCTTAACACTCCAAGATCATATATATATATATATAAAAAGTGTTCTACGATTTAGCATAATGCGCTAAAATGTACATTTTTAAAGTAAAATAATGATACAACATATGATTCATCATACTGCACTGACTCTAAAGAGGTCCGTACTTGTAAGAAAAGAATGCTGGTTTGTCCTTTGTCTCTCAGATGTGCTACACTTTTTACTGCTTAATAATGTTGTTTAATAGAAGAATACATTTCCATGTTAAGTTCTTCGAGTTGAGTGCGACAAAAATCCATCGAAGTACGCATCATATGCGAATTCAGAGATTTACAATGTCATGTTCAAACAATTTCGTTTATTATCAATCCATAAATCTTGTAACCTTGCGACGGTACGGATTTCACATATTGAGGATTGACGTTGCTCCGAGGCGCTTCCGCTAGAATGTTTTACTAACCTGGACAGATGTCCGTGTTGCACGTGCTCCCCTCTGTGTCATTCCCCGTGCAGTTGTGACCATGCGGCGCCCCTGATTGGTAATTACATGCCCTGTTCCGAGTCACTGTCCCGCCTCCACAAGTGACTTTACATGCGGACCAGTCTGACCATGTGGACCAGACACCGTCCACTTTAACAAACACAAGTGTGTAAACTACATAAGTTATTCTCGTTATTAAATATGGCTTATTATAATGACAATAGAGAGCGCTTAGATTCATATCTCTAACAGACGGGCCTGCGACGTAAGTACGTTGAGCCTAGGACTATCTATGTTCGAATCCCACACTGCCATAAGGCGTTAAAATTGATTAGTCATGTAGTAATTTCTTAGAAAATGATTACAATGTTTATATTTTAGTATGACAAAAGGTTGTCAGTTTCATACAAAAGTATGTTTATATTGAACTATCAACCGCTAAGATCGGTCGCTTTGCACATATTTACCCACTGCCGACTTAACCAATATTAAACAGCGAAACGTATTCTATGACTGATATGAAAACCGTCTGGGCATGGATCCTTGTCGCAAGTGCTATACTCCGTGTTGTCGCCCGTGCAACCCCACGTGCCGTCTACTATAGAGACAGTAATCACATTGTGAATGGTGCGTATAGTTGGAGAAGTCTAGTTGCTCCGAGACGCTTCCGGTAGGCAGAATGTTTTACTAACCTGGACAGATGTCCGTGTTGCACGTGCGCCCCTCTGTGACATTCCCCGTGCAGTTGTGACCATGTGGTACCCCTGATGGGTAATAACACGCCCTTTGCCGAGTCAATGTTCCGCCTCCACAGGTTACTGTACATGCGGACCAGGCGGACCACGTGGACCAGACACCGTCCACTAAAACATTAAAAAAGTGTTATAAGTGTTATGTAATTTCGTTATAATATAGAACTAAATACCCAATATAGACGTATGATAGAAATCTCTAACGATTAAAATCTGCTCCCTTAGTAAGTAGAGCTCAGAACCGTACTTGTTCTTGTCCCACACTGCATTAAAGCGTGTGAATGAATTGGTATTTTAATTATTTCTACGGCAATTCTAACCGTGTTGCTGTTTTTAAAGGGTAAAGGTTTTCGGTTACATAAACAATTATGTTTATATTAAACAATCAAGTGCTTAGATCTGCAAAGTCTGCGCTTATATACTCATCGCCGACTTAACTCAGTTAAACGGCGAAAATATTAACAAACTCAGATATAAAAAATCCACCTGTGCAAGGTATTAAGTTGCAAGTGATATTGTCCGTGCTATCCCCCGTGCAATAAGCTCCGTTTGCAATCACTCTGGATCAGCAGACGATTTATTTCATAAATCAATCTCTGGGTTAATGGTCGCCATCTTTCGAACTACTTTCAAAAGTACAACAACAACAAAAACAGTAGAAGACAATTTTAATTGCGAAAAGTTGAAAAATTGAGTACATGTGTCACGGTTGTTGAGTGAAATAGTGTTATTTTCAACTGTGTATGAAGCATGTGAACTGGTAGTGGAATAACCGAATTGTTGGTGGAAATGGAATTTAGAAATATATCTAATAATTAATCATCGTGTAGAATAATCATCAGCATCATTTCTGTGGAACATTGCACTATTAAAAAAACAAGTGTTTCATAGCTATGGTGCTTTTTACATAGTTCACTAACCATCAAGACTGAAATGATTCATGCACACAGGTAAAGTAAATAATTGAATTTGTGCAGAATGTTTATTTTTTACAAATTATTATTTAATTTGACCAATTTATTTTAGATTGATTGCACTGAAACTCATAGTCTAAAGCTTAGTAAGACACTTAAGCCAGTTTTCTGAGAAGAAACAATACTTGTTCAGAGTATAGCAGGCTCATGCGGCCTCTGGTTTATTTATTTGGCCTCGGCCTTTAACCTGGGTCGCTTTGATTTCAGGTGTTTAGCCCCCATATCAAAAAGGCTCTCGACCCTATATGTAGAACCCTCACTCGGTGCCAGTGGGGATTAAACAGGGACCTTCTTATAGCTAGATGAATGCATCAAATATGCCAGCAACACTTTATAATCAATAACTTTATAATTGATGATTCTGTTCTTTTAACTACATTACTCATTTACCAAAACATTGTGAAACACATTTTTATGCCCCCAAAGGAGGGCATATAGTGATCGCACTGTCCGTCTGTCTATCCGTCTGACTTTTCATTTAGGTTTCGAAAAATGCTCATAACTTCTATGTCGCTTCAGATGTAACATTCATATTTGGTATGCATGTGTATATGGACAAGGCCTTCCCATACACACACAAATTTTGAACCCTTTGACCTTGAACTTAGGGTCGGCTTTTAGGTTTTGAAAAATGCTCATAACTTCTATTAAAGCGTTTATCGGGGGCGTATGTCATCCTACGGAGACAGCTCTTGTTTTTGCTACTGTCCTCTGCACAAACCATGATATATCTGCATATATGCATCCAACCAAATCAGTAAAACTATTTGTCACTTAATTACAGTAAACTTATTGCATGTTAACTTTTCAACAATATATATATACATGTATATAAAATTATATATAACAGATCTTGAAAAAACTCACATCAAACTTCAAATTGTTTTAGTAAATTGTAGGCTTTAATTGGTATTGTGACATTGACACCACTAATGCATGCGACTATACAATTATACAACTATGGAGCACATTATTTATGAGAAATTCCAATACATCAACATATCGTCTCAGATTTAAGGCAGATAATCTAGTGCTTTTTTGCTGCCATTTTTACTATTACACATTTTTTCATTTTATGTTATGATGCATTGATCTTGTTTCTAAATTAACCAAGCAATCATGTTAAACTTTTGAAGAAAGATGTTGTCTGATAAATATAGAAAATATAATCACTACAAAGTGAACAAAATTCAGTTGAATACTGTGACCAACAAAGATTTGCCAAAGAGCAATTCAGATCATGATTTAAATTAAATACAAGTAATATGAAAGTCTGCCTATTGGATCCTAGTTAAGACTTATTTGTCAAATCTGCACATTAATTTTCCCTTAGCCATGTAAAATTTGGGGACTAAATACCACCAAGTCATGTAAAAAGGAGCAGGGTATAGCACGCTGCTATTGATCTCTTGAGCTTTCACATGAATTTTATGGGTAATTTTCATACAACAAATGATATTATGTAGTGTAATGATAAAGCATTATGAGCACAAATTATATCTCTTACTAGTGGTGCAAAAATCATTTAAGTGCCACATTTCAAAAGAAAATTTATATAAAAAGGTATTATTAATTGTTATAACGTTATAAAAGGTTATTTCAATTCACTAAAGCATTTAATTACAAGAACAAGTGCATTTTATGTCCATTACAATACATGTAACAGTATTGGCATTGAATTTATCTGCATTTGATGTGCATTTAATACACATAAAAATGCAGACAAGACACACTTCTAACAGAAACAAATGTATTTTTTCTGCATTTTTCCAGCATTAATACTCTTCAAGTGTATTTTTTATCATCCCAAATACACTTTACCAGGAAAAGGTATGTTCAAATGCATTTTTAGTTTGTTTTAAGTATATTTTCAAATGCATTAAGACACTCTTTTCTTTTGCAAAAAATGTTGAACAAAAACTTGAAAATATTTAATATACTAAAGTGTAGTAATAATTAAAGCTTTGTATGAGCATCAAAAACAGTGTCAAATTCATACCAGTGCCTATTTAGTAGCAGTAGGCCTTATATGGTCTACTTGTGGTAGAAATAATGCATTTTGTATAATACAACATACATAAATTAAAAAATATAGCTGCCCATACAGTTCAATACAATGTTCAATAAACTACACTATGCAAAGTTGAAATATGACATCAAGCTTGGAATAATCTTTTCAATAATGAATAATATGCTGTTTTAATTTATAAGTGAAATAGACACTTGCATATAAAAACTGATTTAAATCAAAACTAAATGTTTAATTTGATTTTTAGCTCCACTGGCCAAAGGTCCTGTGTCCATCGTGCATCCATGCATAACATTTTCCTTTAAACATCTTCTCCTAAACTACTAGTCCAATTCTGATGAAATTTCTTAGGAATGTTCATGGGGTGTACCTCTTTCAAATTTGTTCAAATTATGCCCCTGGGGTCAAATTTGACTCTGCCATGGGGGTCACAAAATTGAAAATTTGCTTAAATAAGGCCTATTTTGTGAAAACTTTCAAAATCTCCCGTCCATAACCAATGGGCCTAGGGCTATCAAATTTGGTATGCAGAGACATCTAATAGTCCTCTACCAAATTTGTTCAAATTATACCCCTGGGGTCAAATTTGACCCTTCCCCGGGGGTCACAAAATTGAACATATGCTTATATAGGGTATATTTTGTGAAAACTTTACAAATCTTCTCGTCCATAACCATTGGGCCTAGGGCTACCAAATTTGGTATGTAGTGGCATCTTATAGTCCTCTACCAAATTTGTTCAAATTATGCCCCTGGGGTCAAGTTTGACCCTGCCCCGAGGGTCACAAAATTGAACATATGCTTATATAAGGCCTATTTTGTGAAAACTTCAAAAAAATTCTTGTCAATAACAATCCGGCCTAGGGCTATCAAATTTGGTATATAGTGACAACTTATAGTCCTCTACCAAATTTGTTCAAATTTAATCCCTAGGGTCAAATTTGACCTTGCCCCGGGGGTCACAAAATTGAACATATGCTTATATAATGCCTATTTTGTGATAACTTAAAAAAAAATCTTGTCCATAACCATTAGGCCAAGGGCTACACAATTTGGTATGTAGTGACATTGTATAGTCCTCTACTTAGTTTGTTCAAATTATGCCCCAGGGGTCAAATTTGACCCTGCCCTGGGGGCCACAAAATCAATTATATGCTTATATAGTGCCTTTTTTGTGAAAATTTTAAAACTCTTCTTGTCCTTAACCATAAGGCATAGGGCTACCAAATTTGGCATGTAGTGGCATGTTATAGTTCTCTACCAAGTTTGTTCAAATTATGCCCCTTGGGGCAAATTTGACCCTGCCCGGGGTCTCAAAACTGAACATACGCTTATATGGGGCCTATTTTGTGAAAACTTTAAAAATCTTGTTGTCCATAACCATTGGGCCTAGGGCTACCAAATTTGGTATGTAGTGACATCTAATAAACCTCTACCAAATTTGTTCAAATAATGCCTCTGGGGTCAACTTTGACCCTGCCCCGGGGGGTCACAAAATTGAATAAACGCTTTTAAAGCGCCTATTTTGTGAAATCTTTAAAAATCTTCTTGTCGAAAACAATTTGGACTATGGCTACCAAAGTTGGTATGCAGTAACATCTTATAGTCATCTACCAAGTTTGTTCAAATTATGCCCTTTGGGTCAAATTTGATCCTGACCCGCATGTCACAAAATTGAACATTATATACGCTTATATCTTGCTTATTTTGTGAAAACTTTAAAAATATTCTTGTTCTTAACTCTAGGACCTAGGGCTACCACATTTTGTATGTAGTGAGATATAGTAGTCCTCTACAAAGTTTTCTCAAATTATGCCCCTGGGGTTAAATTTGACCCAGCCCAGAAGGTCACAAAAGTGTACATGTGCTTAAATAGGGCCTATATTTAAGTATTTGCACATGCAGAGAAATTTGTTTCAGCCATTTTTTCAGCAGTGGAGTGATACAGGGCCATCATGGCCCTCTTGTTTAAATACTCAAAAAATGAAACCGTGTTCATGCTTGCCTGAACACAGTTTATAAATGCTGTCAGAATTATCAAATATGCAATTACTATAAATACAAATGCCAGGGAAAAGTGCTTTTTGTACTAAAAAATTCGAATGAATATTACAATAATACATTTTGAATACTTTAGTATGTAATTAACAGTTTTTATCTGAGAAAATCACTAAATTTTATATATTTATTCAAATTCACATAAATCATATTTCAAAAACACATCATTACTTCAAATCCTTTCACACAATACTGAAAAAAATGCACAGTTTCTGATTGTTATTGATTCTTTATTAATTTATACATGTACCATTTTTTAATCTTGATGCATCCTTAATTGTATAATGCACATCTTAATCTGTTTTAACAATTATAATATAAAGATTAAGGCTGACTCAGTAAAATAATAATCCATGATTTCTGCAGTACTTGCAGACAAAATAGGAATACTGCTGTGATATTATCTATCTATCTAATGGGATATTAATTTGGCTTCAATAGAAAATCAAAGCGCTGAAGGCACTGAAGATGTTCGCTATTGCATAATTTAACACGCAATTCATTTTTGAAAATCAATCGCAAGTTTGAAATGAACACACGCCATTCAACTTTATAAAGTGTGTGTCATAGCGCACGGGTTGAGTTTTGTGTGCACTTTTTATCATCCTTATTATTTCATAGAAATAACTAAGACAAAATAAAAACAATATGCTTTTTGGAAGTTCTGAAAGCATAGAAAGTATGATGAAAATGGTAATGATAACTTAATATAAAGAAAATTTGCAGTCACCATATTAAAGAAATATTTTTTTCTTATAACAAATGACTATCTCACCAAGAATATAAATTCATAATGAAAGTTCCGTGTACAAAACTTTTGATTTTTGACACCATATACAAATTCAAAATAAACAACAATTTTCGTATCTTGTATATGGAGGAATAAAAGTATATAAACATTGCTGTTTATGCTTTACTTATTACCCGAGCAGTTCACACGGTGTCAACAACGCTAAGATATACATAGGAATAGAGCACTCATGCGCTTTTAGGCGTAGCTGTTTCGGTTTTCATCTTAGTGACTTTTACATAACGCCAACAGACACGCATGAATATTTTCGAATATTTAATAAGCTGATTCGAGATACAACCTCTGAATTTTTGCTACATCACTGCGTATGTGCTCAATTCAAAGGATGTAGCACTGTTCAGTGTAAGGAATTCCGGACTACTCTCTGTATGCTCAAACGACACAAATTGTGGCCCTGTTACAATTACGCGTTACAATCCATCTCGCAGAATTTCACTTTCGCCTCGAAGATGAGAAAACAATCATTAGCGAAATAGTATAGTGTTACGATAAGAGAAAATCGTTTAATTATCATACCACAATGTTTGCCGTACTTGGTCAGCACATCTGGAAAGCATTCCTTTATGTGTGGATAGGCTGCCATTATTAACAAGTTTGCTATTTTCAATTCAATTTTGTATCAAAAAGCATTGTTCTTAAATGTGGCATTTTCAATTCGCAATGAGATTTGTAATGACCCTCGTCATGTGAAAATGGGTTTTATTCCATATGCGCCCATCATATAAATAGCCCACTCAGCTATCACTCCTTCTGGTAAGGAGAAACATAACATATTGAGTGATTTTAAAGCGAACAGCATCGCCTATGGCCTGACTGCGCAAAAGCACATGTTGGGTTTAACAAACGCTTGCCGAAACGCATAAGACCAATTTTCGCATGACGGCGCTATTGACGTGTGATTTAAATGTGTCGAAAGAAAATTGCGTTTAAATCAAATATAAACATACGATATATTTCGATAGTGAAGAAAGATACTCATAACAAGGCATATGAGGACACATATGAAGTGCTCTCCCGTAGTATATTTTTTATTTTACTCACACTAATGTGTGGTTTGACAATGCTAACACACATTTCATGCGGTGAATATGCAGCTTACAAGTGAAAAACACAACACAATAGTTAAACTTTTGTTTAATTGTATTTAATTATTTAGAAAAGTAAATTGCTAACTTTATTTCAAAGTCAGCGTATACGCCGACTACATTTTTAAAAGACATTTATTGTTATAAATATATTTAATATAATATATTAGGTTGTTTTCGGTTTTAGCGATTAAAAAGCATTTTCGAGGTTGCCTATAGTATGCCTGTAGTAATTCATGAACTTATATCCAACTGTCTATGTATTGAGAACTGTGAATTTAAACAAGCTTAACCTTCTACTAACCTTCTGCTATTGCATTCGTATTATTATTATAAATTGTTTGTTATATTCGGGTTTAGCAATTATGAAACTTTTTTTGTCTATCGTATCGCTGAAGTTATTGTTGAACTTATGTTCAACGTTTTATAAATTTAGAATATAAACAAAGACCTATAGATAATATGGGTCTTTGATATAAATAAGCGTCAACTTTTTCCCGAATCTCTCATTTTACGACCTGTACTACGTCATTGAGTTGTATGCGAGAGCGTAACCTATTGCGTTGTTATAACCCGTAAACTTTCCTTTGTTTATCGACAGACGCATCTATTAATAGCCTCATATATCATGAATGCCAAAACAACCGGGAAAAAGAACCACGTGACCAAATAGGACGCAAAACGCAAATACCATGCGACTACGACTTTTATTATGTAAGAAAGCTCCGCAATTCCTTTGAAGTCGGAGCCTTGTGATTGCTATTACTTAAATAATTGACCTCTAACTGAAGTAAGCAAAGGAAACGCAGCACCTAATTGACCCATTCCTTCTATGTGCGAAGGCAGATTGAATTTTATTAATGTATGGTTTGCCTATTATAACACACATTATAATGCGGTAAATATGCGACTAACAAGTAAAAAACACTATAATTAAACCTTTGTTTTGAATTAAGTTATTTAGAAAACAAAATTCCAAACCTTATTTCAAAACAGCAAGACTACATTTTTTAGAGAATATTATTGTTATATTTAAATGTTTTTTAACAGTTCCAGCGATATTGAAACATTTTTTTATGTTGTCTATCGTATCCCTGTAATAATTGTTGAACTCGTGGTCAACGTATTATTAATTGAGACCTGTGAATATAAACAAGCGTTACCTTATACTACTGCGTTATTCTCACACGGACTCCCCTTTGTTTATCGCCAGCCTCAGATTTATGAATGAGCTGAGCGAAAATACTACGTCACGCACACGCAGCAGAAAGTGGACTATTTTAATCATTCATAAACAATCTCCTCCGCGACACGTACAATACGATCATTGTTTATTGATTCTTTTCTATAAAACACCGTTCGAACATATTGAATGTAAAACGATATTAATATAATGTTGCCATTTGTGAATACACATAATTGGAGAACTCAAACCTCTTGCATAAATTATACAACTCTTTCTTGCGCGGATACGCAAGCGGGTATTGGGTTAATCATACCTAGTCGTATCGACCTGAATTTCACACTAAGCACTTTAGACGGGCGCTAAAGCGCCCATCTAAAAATCAAAGCATACACATGTATAAAATGTGTATGTATATATTAGTTAAACTTAAATTGATTGACCATCGATAAAAGATATTATAATATATGTATGTATATATATATATATCATTGTAAAACTAAAAATTAAATATGTATGTTTCTATTACATCATTTAGGACTTTTATTTTCAGACAAAGTAGAGTGAAGCTTAAAACAGTATCAAATTGTAACAGTCAATTTTGGGAAAATCAACCTTATAATTATTTTCTGTGTTGGCCAATGTCATAATTGGTAAAAAATGTATATTGAACTGAAAGTTTTCTTTATTTTAAATGATAACATTTGCTTGGTCAGCCATAATTGTCACAATCAAGTGGTCTTTTTACACTGTAGTTTTCTCACTGACTATGGGTTTGTTCTGAGAATGAGCCACACAAAGTATCGTTGGGGAGATGAGTTGTCAATTTTATGTTTATCAGTCTTTCATAATCCAGTATACCTGTAAAAAGGGAATTTGTAACTAATAATCACACAATATACACAATTAAAATTGTATGCATTTAGATTTGTTTAGTACTGCACATTAATCATTTTCCAAAAATATGTAGCAACATTACATTATATAATGCTGCAATACTAAAGTAATTTACTAATTAAAGGTCGCTGATGTGTAATGGATGTGGTGTCCACCTAATGATCTGGAGGTCACTGGTTTGATCCCCAGTGTGGGAGCATTCTTAAGAAATCTCCAAGAGACACCCAAGTACTGGTTCTAGGCCCAGGAAACGAACTCAAGAGCATTTCACATACATGTACGTAGTTAGTACTTTAAATTTAATCGAACTCAAAAAGGGTTAAAACTAACAACTGAAACCCTTATTAATACATTTTATTTTGAATCAAGCAAATGTGCAAATTCATTAAAAATAATGAGTAAAATTTAAAAATTCTACTTTAAAGTAATCATGATAATTTAGATCATTTTCAGAATATTTAATGATGATAATGATACAATTATATATTCCCTAAATGATAAAAATAAAACATGTAATGTTAATTTATGAAAAAAACGTTTTAAGTCTTATCAATATCATGGTAATTACAACTACATACAGGCAATTAGATCAGAAACGTGCATTAATTATATTAACCCATTCATGCCTAGAGTCCTGAAAAAAAGGACATTGCAAACAGCGTAGACCCAGATGAGACGCCGCATAATGCGGCGTCTCATCTGGGTCTGCGCTGTTTGCTTAAAGAAATTTCTGTAAGAAATATTCTAAATATAGAAATAAATATACCAGACACACCTACTTTTGGAAATAAATTGATCCAATTTAGAAGGATGGGAGAGTCCACTGGGCATAAATGGGTTAATGAACAACCCATACATTTGTAGTGATTTATGGTCACTATTTGATTAACGTTCTATACATGACCTGTCATAAAAGGTATTTTTTAGCCAGTACTACAATCGGCAATGATAGTCTGTATTGCATACATATTCCAACGTCTATTATCGATTCGCTTCCTCAAACTGAACAAATATTTAAATGTTTACATCGCGAAACGTAATGCATTCAGTTTCACTTTCGGTTTGGTTGGTTATGTAAACACCGTAATTTCATCTTAAAAATTGGATGATAGGGTGATTAAATAATAATGGAAAAGTAAATCACTTGGATAATAGGTCAAAATGCAACACAAATGAACGTTAATAGTGCTCTTAATATCAAAGTTTCGGTAAAAAGTTTGGCGCTAGTTCAACGCGCATGTATACAGCCTATCTTACGGAGGAATCCGAGATAGCCGATGTATCACGATTGCGTTTACAATACCAATCGTAACACTTCGTCCATCTCCGGATTCTCCGTAAAGAGTTTATTGCTTCCTTATGCAATAAAAGCCGGTTGGATCCAGAGTGTTGCAAACAGGTCGGACCATAAAGACCTCATGAAGGGGCCGGTAGGACCTGAAAATAAACTCTGATTAAAAAAAAAGAGTGTTGCAATACCTGATGAAAGGTCACATGACGTAGATCTAGTCTGGTTCCCTCCACCACATGATTTCGACCACATCGACCACGTTGTCCAAACTCCCCACCTGACACTACTGTATAAAGACATCCCTTTACGAACTTTGCGTTTATTTTGTTAACGAAGGGTCCGACCTTATAAATATTTCGACGCTTCCGGTATGAAGCATGTTTTACAAACCTGGACAGATGTCCGTGTTGCACATGCGGCCCTCTGTGACATTTCCCGTGCAGTTGTGACCATGAGGCGCCCCTGATGGGTAATTACACGCCCTGTTCCGAGTCACTGTCCCGCCTCCACAGGTGACTGTACATGCGGACCAGACTGACCACATGGACCAGACACCGTCCACTTCAACAAACACAAGTGTGTAAACTACAGAAGTTATTTTCGTAATAAAATATGGCTAATTACAATGACAATAGAGAGCGCTTAGATTGATATCTCTAACAGACGGGCCTGCGCCGTAAGTACGTAGAGCCTAGGACTATCTATGTTCGAATCCCACACTGTAATAAGGCGTTGGTATTGATAAGTCATGTAGTAATTTCTTAGAAAATCATTACTATGTCTGTAATTTAATATGACAAAGGTTGTCAGTTTTATACCAACGTATGTTTATATTGAACTATCAACCGCTAAGATCGGTCGCTCTGCACATATTTACCTACCGCCGACTTTACCAATGTTAAACAGCGAAACATATTACTTAGTCTGATATGAAAACCGCCTGGGCATGGTACTGTGTTACAAGTCCTATTCTCCGTTTTGTCGTCCGTGCAATCCCACGTGCCGTATACCATAGAAAGTAATTATATTATGAATGGTGCGTATAGTTGGAGGGTTCTCGTTGCTCCGAGACGCTTCCGATAGGAAGTGTTTTACTAACCTGGACAGACGTTCGTGTTGCACGTGCTTTTTTCTGTGACATTCCCCGTACAGTTGTGACCATATGGCGCCCCTGATGGGTAAGTACACGCCCTGTGCCGAGTCCCAGTCCCGCCTCCACAGGTGACTGTACATGCGGACCAGTCTGACCAGATGGACCAGACACCGTCCACTTCAACAAACACAAGTGTGTAAACTACAGAAATTATTTTCGTAATTAAATATGGCTAATTATAATGACAATAGAGAGCGCTTAGATCGATATCTCTAACAGACGGGCCTGCGACGTAAGTACGAAGAACCTAGGGCTATCTATGTTCGAATCCCACACTGTCATAAGGCGTTGAAATTGATAGGTCATGTAGTAATTTCTTAGAAAATCATTACTATGTCTATAGTTTAATATGACAAAGTTTGTCAGTTTTATGCATACGTATGTTTATATTGAACTATCAACCGCTAAGATCGGTCGCTTTGCACATATTTAATCTCTGCCGACTTAACCAATATTAAACAGCGAAACTTATTTCTATGTCTGATATGAAAACCGCCTGGGCATGGATTCGTGTCGCAAGTGCTATACTCCGTGTTGTCGCCCGTGCAACCCCACGTGCCGTCTACCACAGAGAAAGTTATCACATTGTGAATGGTGCGTATAGTTGGAGAAGTCTAGTTGCTCGGAGACGCTTCCGGTAGGAAGTATGTTTTACTAACCTGGACAGATGTCCGTGTTGCAACTGCGCCCCTCTGTTGCATTTCCCGTGCAGTTATGACCATGTGGTACCCCTGATGGGTAATTGCACGCCCTGTTCCGAGTCACTGTCCCGCCTCCACAAGTGACTGTACATGCGGACCAGGTAGACCACGTAGACCAGACACCGTCCACTTAAACGTTAAAAAGTGTGTCAGCTACACATGTTAGTTCCGTTATAAAACAGAACTACATATCACGTAGAAATGTCTAACGATTCGAATCTGCTCCCTTAGTAAGTAGAGCTCAGAGCCGTCCTTGTTTTTGCCTCACACTGCATTAAAGCGTGTGTATGGATTGATCATGCAATTATTTTTACGGCGATTCTCACCATGTTTCTGTTTTCATAGGGTAAAGGTTGTCAGTTACATACAAAAAATGTTTGTAATAAACTTTCAATCGCTTAGATCTGCCAAGTCTGCGGTTGTATTCTCATCGCCGACTCAACACAGTAAAACGGCGATAAAAATAACAAACTCAGATGTAAAAAATCCACCTGGGCAAGGTACTGTGTTGCAAGTAATATTCTCCGTGCTGTCCATCGTGTAATAAGCCCCGCGTGCAAAAACTTATGGAAAGTCAAATAACCTAGATCTAGACTTGTGTCCTCCACCGCATGATTACGAACACATCGACCACGTGGTCCAAACTCGTCTCCTGCCGGCTACTGAAGATATACATCCCATTATGAATGTTGCGTTATTTTTTTAACGAGGGGCCCGACCTGGTATGTGCGCTTCCGGTAGGAAGTATGTTTTACAAACCTGGACAGATGTCCGTGTTGCACGTGCTTCTTTTAGTAGCATTTCCTGTACAGTTGTGACCATGTGGTACCCCTGATTGGTAATTACACGCCCTGTTCCGAGTCACTGTCCCGCCTCCACAGGTGACTGTACATACGGACCAGGCTAACCATGTGGACCAGACACCGTCCACTTAAACATTAAAAAGTGTGTAAGCTCTAGGTGTAAGTTTTGTAATAAAATAGAACTAAATATCATACTATAGACGTATGATAGAAATCTCTAACGGTTCGAATCTGCTCCCTTAGTAAGTAGAGCTCAGAACCGTCCTTGTTCTTGTCCCATACTGCATTAAAACGTGTGTATGGATTGGTATTTCAATTATTTCTACGGCGATTCTCACCATGTTTCTGTTTTCATATGGTAAAGGTCGTAGGTTACATAAAAAGGTTTATATTGAACTATCAACCGCTTAATTCTTCCAAGTCTACGCTTGTATTCCATCGCCGACTCAACACACACACACAGTTAAACGGCGATAATAATAACAAACTCAGATGTAAAAAATCCACCTGGGAAAGGTACTGTGTTTCAAGTAATATTCTCCGTGCTGTCCACCGTGCAATAAGCCCCGCGTGCAACAACTTATGAAAAGTCACATGACCTAGACCTAGATTGGTTCCCTCCACCGCATGATTCCGAACACATCGACCACGTGGTCCAAACTCCCCTCCTGCCGGCTACTGAAGATAAACATCCCTTAACGAATGTTGCTTTTTTTAACGAAGGGGCCCGTCCCTGTTAGTATTTCGACGCTTCCGGTAGGAAGTATGTTTTACAAACCTGGACAGATGTCCGTGTTGCACATGCTTCTTTCAGTAGCATTTCCTGTACAGTTGTGACCATGCGGCGTCCCTGATGGGTAATTACACGCCCTGTTCCGAGTCACTGTCCCGCCTCCACAGGTGACTGTACATGCGGACCAGGCTGACCACGTGGACCAGACACCGTCCACTTAAACATTAAAAAGTGTGTAAGCTCTAGATGTAAGTTTCGTAATAAAATAGAACTAAATATCACACTATAGACGTATGATAGAAATCTCTAACGATTCAAATCTGCTCCCTTAGTAAGTAGAGCTCAGAGCCGTCCTTGTTCTTGTCCCACACTGTATCAACACGTGTTTATAGATTGGTAATGCAATTATTTCTACGGCGATTCTCACCATGTTTCTGTTTTCATATGGTAAAGGTTGTAGGTTACATAAAAAGGTTTATATTGAACTATCAACCGCTAAATTCTACCAAGTCTGCGCTTGAAAATAATAACACACTCAGATATAAAAAATCCACCTGGGCAAGGTACTGTATTGCAAGTAATATTCTCCGTGCTGTCCCCCGTGCAATAAGCCCCGTGTGCAACACCAGAGGGAAAGTCACATGACCTAGATCTAGACTGGTTTCCTCCACCGCACGATTCCGAACACACCGACCACGTGGTCCAAACTCCCCACCTGCCGTCGACTGTATAAAAAAATTCCATCATGAATGTTGTGTATAGTTTTGAACGAAGGTGAAGGTAAGTATTAATTTCTTAATTTTAATTCAAGTCGCGTTACGATTTTAAAGCAAAACAATCACTAAGCACAAACAAGAATGATTCGTTTTTTGTGTGAATGTTTTATAATGTTCCTTACAATGCATTACGTTTCCTTTAATTAAGGAACGCGCATATTGTTAATCACTATTTGTTGTGAGCTATTCATTCAGTCGTTACTAAAACATGAAGTAAATTATATGATGGGACATGACGAGTTTTGGTTAGACGTATTTAATCCGCGTTGAACAAGAAACTATTCTTAACACTGTTTATAAACAATATTTTTAAAATATGAAATTTTCTGAAAATGGACTGTTCGTTTTGGTTGTGGTCAGATATTCGGGTACGTTTTTGTGTAATCTCCTCCATGTAATGCGTACTTTGGCGGAACAAAGACGTAGGCAACTCGACGAAATGTACATTGAAATGTTTTTTTTTTATAATTATTTAAGACAACGAGTTCAAGCCCACAAAAAGTTTTCATAAAACAATCATATAACATACGATACAACGTACAGAAAAGACTATAGGAATGTGCGTACTTGATACAAAACAATCCTGATGTCTGCTCGGTATTTAAGGTATGCTAAACATTGAACTGCATGATCTGAAGTGTTATGTTTAATTTTGGAATACATTTTTATGGTAAGTTCTTCGAGTTGTGTGCGTCTCTGTTCCATCGAACTACACATCATATGCGAATCCGGAGATTGTTTATTCACTGGATTTTATGATCAATCTTTTATATGGCTACCAGGCGACGGCACTGATGTCACTGGTGGAGGAGTGACGTTGCTCCGAGACGCTTCCGGTGGTGTAACCAAACAGTATCCATTGCCGACGCTAACGTCGTCGACGGCAATATCCCCGAGGAATCCATTGCCTACGACACCTTCCAAGATGATCTTGGAGAAATAGAAAGTCAGATGGTAAAATTTACATGTATTGTTCATAGCATGTTTGGAAAATTTGTTAATCTGAATTGCAATAATATGTGACTTGTAAGTGACACCATACGTATCCACAAAATCTCTTCTGATATCTCTACATGTTTGTTTCTGTTCTAAAGTGTTCGGAATACTGTATTTTTAACAAACAAGTCCATGTGACCTTTACCTCTTTCTTAACTGGTTGATCCTAAATAGAATTCGATTCATGTCATAATTATTAACTTACGTGGTTACTTGAATGATTGTCAAGCAAAGCCTTTACTCTACATCTTGCGAAAGTAAAATGATTTTTGGGAAAAAATACGTTAAAAGCCGGTCCCATTAACTCACAGTCTTTGATAGTCTCAAGTAAGGAGCATTAGATTCAAATGATCTTAGGTCAACGTGTTCCCTAGAAATCTAGCGTGTACACATGTTCATTTACTTGCCCTGTAAAAATTAACTCATACCTTACTACCTCGAAACAAAAAGTTATTTTCCCTTTCCTACACATTCAGCATATAAATTTGGATAGCATAGGTCAAAGTGTTTTTAATTAATATATCGACATGGATTTCATGTAAGTGGATAACATAGGTCAAAGTGTTTTAATTAATATATCGACATGGATTTCATGTAAGTGCCAATTTTATCCGAAAATCAATAGCCCTTATACTAGCTTACACGATCTTATTTTGAAACGTTGAAAATATATAGCGTCGAAACGAAATGGTCTACACAAAGACTGATCTTCTGACGACCAAGAAACTGACCAACGCAGAGGTACAAAGCATTAAGTTCAAAACCGCTAACCGTCCAACAAAACGTAAAATACAATACACTATACGCTAGTTCTTTACTGTATTTTTCATTTTTTTTCTACATAACAATACTTTTCTTTACGTAGACAAAACTTTGGCGTACTATCCGAAAACGGGAACTACTAAGTTACCGACCCGGAAGTTCACATTGGCCAGCAGCGGAATTTGCGCCGATAACCACCGGTCCCCGTGTTCAGTGACGTCACTCCAGACAAGGTTGCCGGGCCGGGGACCAAGCTGATGTTGGTAGACACTCAGGTTACCCATGTTTTCACCATATTTATGGTACCAAAACCGAAAGCAGACAACGGACTGTCCGAGCGCGGGTATCTCCGGGCTCTCCATCCAAGCCTTTTCTCCCAAAACTCTGGGAGCGCTTGATTCGATGAATGCATAAGTACCTAGAACGATGTAACAAGATTTATTCTTCAAAACATTAGTGTTCGATATTGTTTGATATGTTAGATTTAAATGCCAATCCTTACGGGTTTTACATGAAAGAAGGACCCTGCCCTAACTCTTTTTAGAATAACCTCTACTGCCCTAGCCGGACCCAGTCATTAACCGGTGCCTAGTGGTCTCTCATGAACATCATAAACATGGGTTAATTTTCACTTCAAATTAGATTCAGCAGGTTTTGAATTTATTTAGCTCTATGTAAAGCACGACAGTTATTTTGGGTAAGTCTGTTTTAAACTGGTATCCCCTTTAACTTCATAATCTACGAATATCTATATTACTTATGTCGTAATTAAACTACAAACCTAATACGTTAATAGTTTGCTAATGCAATTCGTGATTAAATCCTTTCATGGAACCAAACATGGGGCACAGAGTTGAAGGGATGATAGACAATAGTATTATGGACCTTCACACGTCTTTAATTTAGAAATGTGTGTAGTAGCTATGATTTAAAAGGATTGTCCTAATGAAAATCGTTATATTCGTTTGTTAAACAACATTAACTATTTAGTAATTTTCAAACATGGTTTCAAAAGGTAGGTGTAAATTGAAAACAGCTAATTCGATCGTTAATAATTGCATCACGTCAACGGAAGGAAACCTAAATGTTGATCACCTACACCGAACACGTGACTTGGATCCCACAAAACTCCATACCTTTATCTGTCCCCGCTGTGTGATCAACGCTTGGCCCCGTGTCGTCAGTTGGAGTGGAGCCAGCATATAACGTCCAATCAAAATCGTCGCTTACCCCCCCGGCTTTCAAAATGCGAACGTTGCTCCAGGAGCACAGTGTATTTGCGTCGAAATTGCAAGTGTTGTCCTGGCCATCTAAAGTGTTTACGTCTGCTTAATGTGCATGTTTACTGTGTTTGACGTTCTATCCACATGTACCTATATTTCTTGTCAATCCCTACCATGTTAGAAATGTTAGACATTTAGCAATATACTTTCGCAGAGGCTCACGTACGGATTAACAAAAGGTAACTCATCATGGTAATTATGTGATGGAAGAAATGTGAGCTTTGCTTTTATTTATATGGTTACCGCCACTTTGGAACTCATTCCCACACCTTAGTTCATCGTTCTCATGACAATGTTCAACGTAACAGGATATATTTTACTCATGGGATTGGCTTAGTACGTCTTGAATAATACATAGTAAGTCTTAGGAATTCGAAAAGTATCTCATAATAACAAAATAATCAACCGATTTTAAAAAAACAAATAGAGTGCGAATCTGTTCATTTAATATCATACAAAATGAGTTTTCTGCCTTGTATCCGAACAGTTTAAACATCCATTCTAGAACGTGTGTTCCGATTGGCTATTTATGTCGTTGACATGAATGAATGATCTCTTGCCCGAGACTTGTTAGGCTCCAATTAAATAATTATTCTTTTATACCAGTTTCTTCGTCGTTCTCAGAAGCCAGTTATCTCGTCGCTATGTGTGACATGTGAAACGGACTTATATATATTGTAAGCAAATCCCACGGCTAATATATTCGTTTCCACAAACTACTAAACTCATTCCTATAACTTTATCTGAGATGCTTAGCCATATGAACGACATACATAACGATATAAAGAACATCACGCCTTTATTTCATTTGAGCAACCCTACAATCAATTAAATATCTTTATGAACGACATACATAACGATATAAATAACATCATTCTTTTGTTTCATTGGAGCAGCCCTACAATCCATTAAATAGCTTCCCTTACCTTGAAAGAACTTCTTCTGCAACACCTTACTTCCCGTCTCAACGGAAGTGATGTCAAGAATGATGGCGAAAATGATGACAAACAACTTTTGTTTCATGTCTACAGAAACAGTAAAGAAATGGAGACGTAAATACATTTTGTGTCAACATTTTTGAATACGTCTGTGTTGAGTTAGCTTCAATGATTTCTTAAACAAATGTGTGCAATTGATGTTTGTCTACCCCCAGTGTGGGAGTACTTAGGATTATCCTTGCATACATATTATTTGTTTTATGGAAGATTGACATTTCGAAATGGTGTCAATGTTTCTGATATCAATAAATAAAGAATTACGTAGATTAATTGCACAGGCAAAAACGGGCGTGAATAAATTATTGTTCTATTTTATAAAAAAATATAGTCTTTTGCATTTCTAAGATTCCGACAGGACCGTTTGAAAACTGTTTGTTGAAGCAGCTTTACGTCAATTAACGTATTGTTTTTATAGCAAATTTTAAGACCGTATAATAACCACGCCACCATACTGTACGCAATTTAAATAAGCTACATACGTTAATGGATTATGTTAAGAAAGCCTGCATATAATAAATGTAGATATAGTTTACCTAATTCGTAATAGCAAAATCTCCAGTTTAACACTTATTTATTGGCATACAGATATCACCTTAAGGTAATAAAAATAAGTGTACAGCAATCACCACGGGCAATACTGAGTTTAGAATATGCCTAATTTGGTAGACATATGCCCTATCAAGATAAGACAAAGCAAGTTTACATAAAGTCGTCCACGGACTAAGTATAGGAGTCGACAAGTTTTTCATGTCAAAACAAATTAAGCTCACTCTATTTGCAAACTAACAGTGTGTTATCTGTACATATTATTTTATACAGGCTGCTAATTTTTTATTTTTATAAGTCAATTATAACGAATTATCACCTTAATATAACGAATCATTATTTCGATACTACGAATTATCTCGATATTAAGAATAATTTGATCGGCATTATTTATCATTCTCGCAATGTAATTAATCATTCTCTCGATTTTACGAAGCATTGTATCTATATAATACATCATTCTCTCGATTGTTGAAATAATGCTCTCGATATTACGAAACAATATATCGAAATTACGCATTATTCTCTCAATATTACGAATTATTCTCTAAATAATACAAAGCATTCCCTTAATATTACAAATATTCTTAATATTACGAATCATTATCGATATTACGCAACATTCTCTCAAGACTTCAAATGAATATATCAAAATTACGAATCATTATATTGATATTAGGCATCATTCTCTCAATATTAAAAAAATATTTCTCAATATTATAATATTATTTCAATATTACGGATCATGATATTCTCTCATTAAATACAATTCATGCCAGAATCGTCTCTTCACAGAGAGCATACTTTTCATACCAACTGTATTTAAACCATGGTTTAGAAACCATGTTCTGCAATCGAGAAAGAGCATTTATAGTCAATTGTATTAGACTAAGTCTCGTTTTAAACAAGCTACGCTTATTGAGATAAGAGAGAAAACTACACTCGTTGTTTCGTGATACAATTGTGTTTGATTCCTAACCACGTTATGAAATATCGTTATGGCGTCATGGCAGATTTAAAAGAGGTCAACACACCAATATGAACGAAAGACATGCATAGTTGTCATAATGCGCCCAGTTGACACCTTTCTCCTGTTGGTGCGTTGGCGATCGTCTTTAAATCTGCATACATGCTTAAATTAGCCACCATACGACACGGCATTACATATACTAGTTTAATATTTAAATATAACTTAAAACTCTTTAAGTTTGTGTCAACATGTTTGTTAAAATTCTGCGTAAATTGAAAATGCCGCTTTTTTTCTTTATGAATGCATCATGAATTTTGAGAAAGACGTGCTCCTAGATCATAACTTTAAAAGAAAATATATTATGTTTTGCGAACGTGTGTCGTTTTTAATTTAAAACACAGATGTCAATCGTGTAAAGGAATAATTAATTCGTAAATAACCATTAAAGTCGTGGTTCAATGTTATCTTAATATATACTCCAAATCACGGTGTAAAAACCATGAATTCGAATTTCATGCACATATGAAGTGTCTCAAATTATACTGTTTTGGAAGCGTGAATTCAAATCCCAGTGAATTCGAGTAAAAACAAACATTACTGACATAGTGTTTCTTTTTCTTAACGATTCGTGAATAAAGCGTTGTTACAACTTATACATATTCTGAAAAAGATTACAATATCATTTCTTAATATGTGTTTATATTTCGAGGAAAATACCGCCCATATGCTTATATAAAGAAAGATATTATACAGGGAAGTAAAATGTTTTGAATATATATATTCAATTTAAAATTAAAATTAGCAGTTGTGAACATGTTCTATCGTAAAACAGAAAACGTTTTGCTTATTGTTGACAGAAAGTTTTAATTTGAAGACTGAAACGATTACGACATAACAATAAGATAGAGCATGGTTATTTGAGCAAAACAGGACTACAAATAGGGTAATCAAAAGACACTGTTAATGCATTCCCTTCGGTTATTATTATTATTTTAACATTACAATAAAGAGATGATAAATGAGCGTTGTATAGTTTTACTAAAAATGGTATGGTGTTCTCTGCTGCTTAAATAATGTAAATTGCTACCATTATTTATACATATGTGCATCACTTTAGCTGCATGTAGTATTATAGAGTTCGACGTGGTGAGGTCAACTACAGGTCGCAGGGTAAGAATAAACTTATTTTACTTGAACGATGGCTCTTCCGAATGACAAAATCTTAATATTATGGTTTAGCGACGGAAACATTATATTGAACGATGTCAATTATCAATAGTGGGATTGCTTCTAGAAAAACTGCATAAGTTGTATTTGATATCGTTTAAGTAGATAATTTGAAATATATCGCACTTCTTTTGTGAATGGTGTTGCCTCGGATTACTAGGATTGATAGACCACGTTGTTATGGGCAATATTAATAAAACATTCAAAACAAAGAACAGAGCAATCCATAATGTTTACAATAATTCTTTACGTCCGTTTGTTGAAACAAATACAACATGAATGTGCTTCTGATTTACCGATTCAGTATCGCAGCATATGATGACGAAAAATGATTACCTGTGAACCGGCTTATATATTTTGTAACTGTATTGTTTTTGTATAAATAAAACAATGTCGATATAAACAACATCATATTAACATATTTGATGTACTTTTTATCAGTAATATTAAAGGCATTATAATTAACACGCTTGAAAAACTATCGTATCTCATATAGTTTTTTAACGAAGACGTATGAAGCAACTTAAATTTAACACTAAATTTAAAACAAGAAAACGATTAGTTGCAATACTATATATAAATACAGAACTGCCATCCATGATTCCAATTGCCAGCGACCATATAATTGTTTCAGAAAATGTTGTTAATATTTCTGGGAACAAGAGTTTGTAGAAGGTTGAATAAACATAAACACGCATAGCCAATAGAATAAAATTAGACAAGATGTCATGATTAACTGGTGTGCCATTGGGTTGCGTTTTTGTTTTAGGAAGTACATGCTCTGAAATGTTTACCTAAACCATAAGTAAAAAACACAACACGTTATAATTTAACATAATTACACATATCTTATTGACATATTTGTCATTTAGCAATACACCCTTCCTGTACAGTTTTCAGTTTAAACAATGTTTGATTTTTAATAATATTATAAAGCAATCTCCGTCAAAGAATATCTTAAAAAAGAGACTTTAAAGATTATCATATCGTTTAAGGTTCCTGTAAAGGCTTCAGTTTGAAAAATGTGGGACCCCTAGCATTGAACTCAAATTTGACTAAACGAAAAGTGCCACATTGAAAATGTATACATATATGCTTAAAAGAAAGGTTTTCCTTCGAATTGCTACCAATTTTGTACAGCAACGTCTCATACCATTGACAAAATCAATCAAAATACAAAGCGATTTTAATACTAAAATATACATTATTTTCAAAACTCTGAATCATGTTTATCGTACGTATTTCGGCGGAAAAGTATATCACTAGTGAATAATATCGACATTGACGAGGGCAAGTTACGCTTAAATAGTGAAAAACGTTTACAAATCTAGAAATATCAAAACTGGAACACATGTTATTTTATCACGATGGGGGCTGCCAATTTTAAATTAATTAAATTGAAAGAAACTTCCTAAAAACTCACTCATCGCCTAATTGACATTCCAAATGGTTGACGATGACGAATGCATTGGATTGTACTCTTTCCGTTGATGTGTGCAAATTGCATGATAAGACCTCATAAACACTCAAAAAAATAACGTTGTACGAAGAATTTCACCAATGTTTACAATTGTTGTCGAATCACATGTTCTTGTTTTATTGCGCACAAAATAGTACGCTTACAGACTGACAGAAAGATATAAACGAAACTCCGTTCAATTCATCACGGTATACTATTTTATTGATAATATAGAATAAAACATCGCTTCAACAACCTAAAAGTAAAATAATTCTTTTATACGGAGTTTTTAATAACGAAAATGACAACAACGGAAGTCGGATGGATATTCTGTGAGATGCACTTCGGCACCAGAAAAGCAATAAAAATACACTAAATAGACGGAGGGGGGGGAGACAATTTTCAGCTGAAAAAGATTTGCAATGGGGTAAGTGATTGTATCTCTGTGTGGTCATTTATGTTATAAGGTGCGATCTCTTCCTGATATATGTTTACAGTTGTTTTACTAGTTGCGGCCCAACTGTCAAAATAATGATGTGTTTTCTTACCACTCCACGTGATTTCGACCGATTTGTAATGCACGTTTTTCTACGGAGCACAGCGAGTGCCACGCTTTCAAAATGGGTAAAAGGAATCGAAATATAACAATCGGTTTGCCAATTTCCTTATACTCCTTTACAATTTTATCTGTCGTCTGCAATCTATTTCAATTCGAGATGGTTTAAAATTCGCAATATGGTTAAGGGTTTAAATAGCAAAATTGTTAAGCATTTGAAATAGAATGGTGACTCTTATTATCCACCATACCTGAATTTTTAAAAAGTAGTTACGTTTAGTTATTTTTAGAACTTTGTTTAGGAAATTTATCCAAAAAATGCAGTAGAATAAAAACTCATTTGTTGTTTTCTGACAATAATTTTCTGTGAAATGTTGCTAACTTAACCTTGTATATGTATATAGATTTGTATTTTTTCAACTTACGGTAGTGCATATCCTTCCTAACTTTAGATTGAGATTTTGTAAATGAGTGTAAAAATGTATTGGTTTTAAACCAAAATATGAATAAAGCAAAAAAATATTGAATGTCAAAAATGTGTTTATGTTATTCTATCCGTCTTTAGCTTTAAAATGATATATAGTTTGACCATATTGTACCACATTGAATGAAGAAAAACCAAATCGAAGTTTTAATGAAATTTATCCCTCCCATGAACCGAAAGTGGAGTATACAAATAAAACACAGTAAAACAAACTACATTCAAAACCACTTTAAAAGCTTTTCACTTTATTTCGTGTCAAGAGGAATGTCACTACTAGCAAATTATTTTAAAAATTACGCTTCAAATATAATCATATTGACTGGTGTGACGTGGACATAGCAAGTCAAGTGATCAAACGAACTATTTAAAATGAAATGCATTTTTTAATACTTAAAAAAAAAAAAAAAAGCATAATAAAGTATGTCATTCGAAATTTATTAACCTTCCCCACAAATAAACAAAGCCAAGGCACAAACAGCCATAAATAACAAAAGTGTAAGATAATGTGTTGCACACCGACCAGTTTTATGTGTTCATCGAGTTAATATACGGACCCAATTTTTTTTGTCAAACGTTTACATCAATATGTACAGTTGATACATTGGCTCAACTATAACAGCCCTCCATAAGTGTTCTTAACACACTTATGTTATGAACATTTACATTAGTTAGTTATTGTACTTATTCTGACACTTAATCAGGGCAAAGCAAACTTTATTACATGTTTCTCTTATTTATCTTGCGTAGTAGCCACTAATTCTGCTGACAGTGTTGCGTTTTACCAGTTGGAACAAAAATATGAAAGTAGTCATGGTATTTTAATTTCGTTCGTTAAGCGACGAGTTTATAATGAACTTAAATATGCCTGATCCACTTTTCATTCCGAATTGTAATGGTCTTTTACATACCACCATTTTCCTTGTTTACACCAACTGCTGTTTTATTGTATTGTCTACGATAGCATATAATGTATGACATTAGCAAACTTAACTCATTCATAAGAGGTTAAAACTTCCCTTTAATCGTTTATTTCTGGTTGAAATCAGCAAGTTGTCTAAATAATTTATTAATGATTGATTATATATCTTTTGGACGAATTGATCAAAATAAGAGTTATCCTCGTGAAAATGTCACTTTTTTGTATTCGATTCATATTCGATTCAATTGGATGCTCGTCTCCTACCTTTTTCAGATCATTTAATGAAGAGTTTGCCATGTTAATTATCATATATCAGTAGTCCATTCATTCGTTCTGTAAATATGAGTACTTTCACTTATGTTACTTGTCCATCTCATTAATTTCGTAGATGCTATAATTGATTTGAAGTCAATTGCGTTTCTACAATGTTTATTATCTAATATTATTTGTCTATAAGTCGAAAGTTGTCCCAAGAAAAATGAAAATAGAAATGCATGTATTCATGTCAAATCACTTTGTGAATAAGACCCGATGAACTTAACGCAAGAAATATCTAAACAAAAGATAATCGGCGCACAACTTAAATTGAGAGCTAGGGCAAGGATACGTTTTAAATTTTACCTTTACAAAATGCGAAGCGACTTTTAGTTATTCTGAAAGTGTAATAATACTTCAAACGTGGCAGCTAGTTTCATAGCTTATTTTGTTTGAGTTTATGGAAAGCTTTTCCAAAAAAACGGTATAAGCAAAACATTCATACTTATTTTCAAATTTTGAATTAAGTGACAATACGAGTAAACGCAACTTGCTTCCGGCTAAGTTGTCTAGCCTCACTTTTGACCTAGATTGTTTATGATCCGGTATGGACCCGGAAGACTGAGCGTCAATCGGTAATGTTTAATATTCTTGTTAAGGATTTCAATCATAGTGCACTTGTTTTACGTATACCCTATAAGGCAACAGACGGTTTGTGGAATAAAAGTTGTGAATTTTTCAAACTTAGCCTCTGCAATCATGAGCATCTCTACAACTTAGAATATAGAACCGATTATAATATAAATTTGTCACTATTGTTTGTTGTGTTTACAACGTTATCTACGTTTTTATAATTAAATGACACACATTCCACTGACCATAGTGACTATGGAGCTCAAACAGATCATAACATATTTGGCATGTTGAGGTCATTATGCATATCGGTAGTTTTATGTTTTGAAATTATAAACGTGCAATTGGAAATATTATTTTTGTACATAGTTGAAATAGAAAATACGAAATTGATATAGCTGTTAATTACTAGTTTATTGTATTTTTGTGTACAAGTTTTACATTTTCTAACAGACTTTGATCCAATAATGAGCTTGTTAATCAGTAATTTTTCACACCCCTCTCCGTGTAAATACAGACGAAATTATTTGCGATCGAACGATCATAAACGCAAATGTTTTACTATATGGGAAAATCATTTTGTTATAACCATACTTATTTGAATAATGTGCATTTTATAATTGCGTCTTACTCTTAACTTCTCCAGCGGATGTTTTTTTTAACTTTAAAACGTTTTAAATTGTAAGTAAAAGAAGTATCGTTATGCATCGAAATTGTTTTCAAGTTACATTTCTGCATTTGCGTATCTTTAACAAAACATTTTAAATACTAACGATACGTATTGAATACATGTATTCTGTGCAGTTCAAATCCCACTTTACTGATCATCAGTATTTTCTCTTATCTTATTATGGGCATACCATATAAATATTACTCCAACGCTTAAGGTATGTTATCAAGACATTGCTTGACTTTTTTTATGTAACTGTAGTTCTATTGCAATCTGGTACAAACAAATAGCAATAAAATAAAAATTAATCAATGAAGCGACATGCCGCTGTTCCTAGAAAGTACATGTACATCTATTTTGAAAGCATCTTATTCATGCAAGCGCATTTTCATACCAAGTAAATAACCACCAACAGCAAAAAAAAGCATTGCATTGACCCATTGACATTCAGTCTGTAAATATTTCAGTTAGTTGCAAATAAGATTGACAAGCGTATCTTTGATTCCGTGAAGTGCATCATAACCCTTCACCGAGAGCACGTGGTTGGCGTCAGTGGCTAGCAGCGTCGCAATTTGGGCCATGGCGCTGTGTTGGTGAAGTCCAATATTAACAACTATGATGTCACCGCTAACCCGTTGAACAGTATGTGCTTCGAAATCCAACCCTGCCACCGTATTAGGTCGCGCTTGCTGGTCAACAAATATGACGACTACATTTGGTACATTTGGTCTGTTGCCTGTCGTGATAGTAAATGCCTGCCTGGAGAGGAAATTTACTAAATCGTTGATATCAAGGTGGTCCGTCCTTTGTTGAAACGGGATACCATTTATAGCACTTTGCAAGCTGTAGTTGGACACGTGATCAGTAAGAGACCAGACGCTGGTTATGTCTGAATCAATGAGGGACAGTTCCAGAAGGCTGTCCGTTTGGCCAATCGGAATACGTGCTACAAGTTCCTTCAGAAAAGCGGTCACGTATGGCGTAGAGTTTTCCACGCCCGTGTGACGAGACCCGAAGTCTTCAACTATTAGCACGATGTCTTTTACACAACTCGGTACATGTTGAGCTACAATGTGAAATGTGGTTTAATACAAAAGTCTAAATAATGATATGTCGGACAGTAAGAGATTGATTTGTATACGATTGTTTAAAATGTACGTAAATATAAAATGCTTAATTTGGTGTGTTTTATTAAACAATTATTATATAGTTTAACAGAGTAAACAATCAAATCATGGTTTGTATCTTAAAGAAGAACCGTAAGTGGTAACATGCAAATGTAGAACACTACATAATTTAATTATCAAGATTCATTTTAAATGTGTTATAAATATATGATCCCAGCTCCATAATCACACTTATCTTACTAGTTATTTGTGTGATGATGTTTGGCACTGTGAAGGTGTTTGGTACTGTGCTGGATTGTGTTGGTAGATTACATCTGTCTGTATCGCAACACGTTAACGCCACGTTCCTCTCGTGCAGCGTTCGGCGTCCAAACGCCAACGACAGGCCTATACCGTCACAGAGCTTACAACAATAAAAAGTGTAATAATATTTTAAAAAAAAACCAACAAACATATGTCTTGCATACAAAACAAGTTCTCTCGTAGTGGCATATATAATGGCATTAATGGATAGAACTATCGTTTTGGCTGCATTTCGTCCGCATAATAATTACACACATGACTAGCAGCAAGTATGCCGTGTTTGTAATGTTTTGTTGATAAAGAATGCGGATGATTCGTCATTCCATCAACCTAGCTTAATTGTTTTCAAATGAAGTTTCAATGGATGCGGATACATAGTATGTAATCTCGAAAGCTAACGTACCCCGTCAGATATAAGCTACAGCAAAATATGCGTTACGCCATAGCTTACTCAGTCAGTCAGATCGTATCAATCAGGTATTTTAACCTTATATGGGGTTTAAACAGTCCAATGGATATGTAAGCCTTTCCTGGTAACTAGCACATAGGACCACATACATGTACGAATCGCACATCTCATCGTTTATAAAGTTAGGTGTGTAGATCTTATCTGCAGACTTGCATATCCCATCAGGTATTGTCTTCCACAAATATAAACCCTACCTCTTCATTTACATATCCTATCGCATATAAACCATGACGATTTCGGACCGCACCATCAAATATAAACAAATATCAATAAGATCGCCGTGGTGTAATGTATATGATGTCCGCCTTGCGATCGGGAGGTCACGTGTTCGATCCCCAACATGGGAGCGTTCTTAAGATCTCCCCCAAAGGCACCAAGAACTGGTTCTAGGCCCAGGAAACGGACTTGAGAGCGTTTATATAAGCCTTAGGCTTCCGATGCAATCGAGCTAAAATAAATAGGTTTAAACTAAATACAACAACTGTTTATGTACGTCTTACCTGAAGGCTTGCACACCCCATCACATACTCATCATGTCCGTCTCGAGAAGAATGTAGCTTCTGTAGTATGCATTGCTGGAAGAGAAAGTAACGTGTCCGTGTCATGTGTTTAACAGTGTGAACTTAATTTTTAAATATGACTTGTACATAAATGTAAGTTAACCACGCGATGGTGTCTGAAATCTAAAGCCTTAAATAATATGTTACATATCCTACATAGCCATTTACATCAGAAGATTTTCATAAAATTAGAAAATAATAAAAGCATACCATAACTTAAATAATAATGCGCTATACCCCATACCATTTTTACGTTACCTACTTGGTTAACGTCGCATGCTGCTGTCGTATTACAATCCATGTAGTCGCGGACTGCCACCTCACAATGGTAACATTCGAGAGCTGGAATATTGCATATGTTACATATACATTAAACAGGAACATATTTTAATTGAAATCATTTGTATAGATGTTTTATAAAAATGAAAGTTGCATTCAAATTTCAATATATCAGTGTAATAAACTAGAAAGCATAACATGATTTCAATAATTATTTTTTCTGAAAGTAATGGATAGCTAGATTAATTATGCAGTTAATAGTACTATAATCCTGAACTTTGATTTTCTTTAAAATGTGGATGAATAAAGCGGCTGCCCAATATGAAGAAAATATAATGTTAAAACTACGAGACCGACAGACAACTGAAAAATTCTTTAAAAGTAGATATTACACACCTTTTGCTGTGTCATTCGTCATCGTCAAATCACATTCTGCATAAAATATACAATACCATTGGTACATCACATATGTTAGCATTATTTTATCTTTAGATTAGATGGATAAGATAAGATAGATCTATGACTTTTAACGTTTAACTACTTACGGCAAATTTTACAGAATTTCGGACATGCCGTTTGACTAAGGACTTGGTCTTGACATAGGGCGGGGTTCCTTTGAGCCATGAGGACACAAGCCTGGGTGTCAATGTCCTTGCAGACGTCTCCGTCCACACCAAACACACCGCGACCCATGCATAGCAGTGAGTCTAAAACATGTATGGTTTCATATGAGATAATTAAGTCACAAACGTATATATAAACATGCGCATGTCAACATATTAACGTAACTATATAATGAGAAATAAGTTAAGTTGTTGCTGATTTGTTTTCGTTACAATTATTTATGCACACGTCGAATTCTTTCATATTTTACACCAATAAACAGAGACGATATTAATCAGATATACATATTGGTTACGAAAATAACTGTTAACGAACGCCGCTGACTCGAATCCTTAGAGGATAAAAAACGCTTTATTTTTTATTTTTAAATAATTGTTAATTCTATGTTTTGTTTGTTTAGTTGCAATTTAAATTGTTCATTTGTAAGATGTATACTATCGTCTTATTAAGATATAATATTATAAGGAGTTATTCAATGCCATTTTTTTTGTCGAAATTAAATATTAAAATGAGGACATTTTGAAATAATAAACGTTACATAAACGAACGTTTGCATTGATATTGCACAAACAAAACATTGATATATGACGCTTACAAATCCACACAAATTTCCTTAAATCCATTTTTGCAATAAACGCCACTTGTTCACGATCAGATAAACGTGGACATGGTGGACATTTACGAAACACTCAAAACATGATAAGATAGTCACGATTACCATCGAATAAGTGTTCCTATATAGCAGGTCGACATATTGTATGCTCCCATCAGCATAGGCTGAACTCATTTAATTCTAATTTTAAGTATAAAAGCTTAGCAAATATTAAAATTAAATCACATCATACTTTTAAATATGTGTTTCTTATCATGCAACCTTTGCACGCTATCTGTTTCTTGTGCGTATTGCGAAAAAAAGACTGAACAAGACAGTCGGTTCGTAACACGCATACAATTAGATTTTGGACGAAGAACCAACAAAGTATTTATACATAATAGCCGGTCTCTGTGAAAACCAGACTTAAAGCATGTGTTTGAAGTGCCGTTACAGATAAGCCTGTGCGAACAGGCTAATCAAAGACAGCACTTTAAGCTTTTATGTTGTTTGTTTTTTCGTTTGAAGGAAGTTTTTTTCCGTACGGAAATCCAGTCAAGGTGGAAAGTGCTGTACGGAAATCCAGTCAAGGTGGAAAGTGCTGTACGGAAATCCAGTCAAGGTGGAAAGTGCTGTACGGCAATCCAGTCAAGGTGGAAAGTGCTGTACGGAAATCCAGTCAAGGTGGAAGTGCTGTACGGAAATCCAGTCAAGGTGGAAAGTGCTGTCCCTGATTAGCCTATGTTGACTCCGCATGCTAATACGCATTATATACATCGAGCGAACTAAAGAAGAGAAATTAATCAAATGTTCTAAAACAAGTGTCTGCTTTAACTAGATACGCTTTTCAGCAATATTTGAATTGGTAGTCAAAACAATCCAAATAATTTGTGTTTGTGTGTTCTCGCTAATATTGAATACAATGTAAGTTTAATTTACTTTATCGCACTTTTAATTTGTTAGAAATGCTCGTGTATTTTTCGCAAAACAGCTACTCGCTTTTTGTGAAGTTTTTGAGGATAGACAGTTGATAAACTATAACTTATACTTTTTTACAATCTCATTAAGATGCCTTATTATTCTATACAAAACTGAAACACTATCGTATTTTATTGTTCGTATGGTGTCATGGCAGTAAAATTAAAAGAACACAACTCGCATGTCATGCCATTTCTATGCATTCACCAAGCGACGTGTGGCAATCACATTGTTATTCACATTGTTATTCTGATTTTTGTGTTGATTTTCTGTCAAACGGATGCAGATAAGCATTTTTAAAAGCAAAAGAGTAAAAGGAGAGCAACATGAATGGTCGAAACTGTATGTAAAAATTAGATTTAACAAAAGCAGAACATAACGATGTGCCATGCCACGCCACAACACATTGACCATATTGAAATACAGATAATAATAGTCAGCAAATAAAGTAAAGGAATATCAATCGTACTTTCGTTTGACAACTGATCATGCATGTACGATGTGAATCTAAATTTAATTTTAGTACAGATTCGTTATACAACACAAAAACACAATTTTGCTTTACGGATCATTTTAATTTCCTGCAACGATATCTGTTCATACGACACACGAACACTAACTCCGATCCTAATAAAAAGGCAGTTCCGCTCGGCTAAATGGACTGGGCAGTCATGTAAAATATTGAATATAATATATATTGTTATAAACAACTGGTAGCAAGATGAGTTGCAGATAATTGGTCAGTTACCACATTTTAGCTTACTCTTTTGAACTGTTAGTTCTTTTCAGGTCAATTCAACAGTTTTAGATGCGCATAATGCAACTTTAATTAAGAATATTCGGGGTTCTTTTAAGAAGTACCTGTGCCAGCAACGACGAATTGAACTAAACTGGCCATATTTAATTTTGAAACCTCGAAGCAAGTTCCTTTGTTATCCAACATCGTTAGATCTTAATTTCAAGTAGTTACAAAGTGAATAGCATATGTGCAAAATGTACAAATGGATTATAACAAAAGTGTTGAGTTAAACATTTGAATATTTCAGACTGCTATTGACATGTATTGACATGTATTTAATATCATCTTACCAGTATTCATGTGGTTACTTAGGACATATAACGATGGTCCAAATTAAAAATGTCGAACCTACAAAGACACAAGTTTTCAGGAGACATGTTAAACATTTCTTGCACAAAATCAAATAAAGATTATTTTAAACATTTTTAAAAGTGTCTCATGATGGAGCATGTTTGTATGGAATTAATTTGACGTTAAGTTAATAAATTTGCTGTAAAATGTCTCTTCGTCATTTAGACTTGCATTTATGTGATGTTTCGGAAAATTGGACAGGTTATTGTAATATATTTTGATTCAATAGAATAAATTATTCCACTGTTTTTCATTAAATATAGCAAAGCAATGCGTGTTTTTTTCTGTTTTACACAGTGGAACAGAGGTGACAACCGCAATCCTTTATTTATAGTGTGGCCTCAACTTAGTAACTAGTGGGAACAACCTATAAAGTTGAGGAAACAGCATCATAAGTTGTGGCTTCAACTTAATAACTGGTGGAAACAACTTTTAAAATAACTTGTGGAAACAACTAAGTACGTTGTCCCCACAACTTATTAAGTTGAGACCTCAGCTTAGTAACTTGTGGCCACAAATTCATAACTTTTTCCCAAAACTTATTAAGTTGTGGCCTCAACTTAGTAATTTGTTCATTTAACGTATTAAGTTATTCCTTCAACTAAATAACTTGTGGGAACAACTTATTAAGTTAACGCCTCAGCTTAGAAACTTGTGGCGACAACTTCATAACTTGTTCCCACAAGTTGTTGCCTCAACTAAATAACTTGTAGGACCAACTAACTAAGTTGAGGCCACTAATTTAAGTGTACCCAATAAGATCGGCCGTTTCATCTTTACCGTTTGATCACAATTAGTACCCCTTACTTTACTATGTGCTAGGGTTCGAGCACTCCATGTTAGCTATGGATCCCCCGTTCGAGCCCTGTCTGAGCACTTGTCATGTAAGTCATGGATTTCAGATTTGAGCCCCTATCTGAGAAATCGCCATGTTAGCGACTTGGTTCAGGGTGTGAAAACTAGCCACATAAGCGACGGATTCCGGTAGCGAATCCAGGTCTGAAACCTCCCTTTTTAAAGGATGGGTTTTTGGGTTTTAGCCCCAGTCTGAGGACTTTCCCTGTAAGAAACTTGGACCCCAGTCTGAGCATTCGCACCCTACGCAACGGATCCCGGTTTCGAGGACCTGCTTGAGCACTCAGCTCACCCTGTATGCTATGGGCCCCGTGCTCAAATCCTGGTTTAAGTACTTAACATTTAAGCGAACGGACCCCGATCCAAGTCCTGGTCTTAGCGCTGGACCCGAAAAATTCGGGATTTATAGCTTACAGGGCTAGTGCTCATATCGGCGCTAAAACCCGAACACCCATAGCTTGCGAGGCTAGCTCTTATTCCGGTACTCGAAAGCAGGAAATGTTGCTTACGGAGCTAGTGCTCATTTCGGCATCGGTCGCTTAGAAGGCGAGTGTTAGTATGGTATGTAAGCGACGGCTGTTTGGTTCGAGTCCCTGTGTGAACCCGTAGCTTTCGGTGCAAACGCTCAGACTGAGGTTCGCAACCGGGATCCTTCCCTTAATGGGCAAGTGCTAAGAAACAGGCTTAAACCCGGGATCCATAGCTTTCAGGGCTTGTACTCAGACTGGGGCTCGAACCCGGGACCTGTCACTGTTGGTGCAAATTCTCACATCGAAATTCGAGCCGTCGCTTTTAGGGTAAGACCTCAAACCGAGGCTCGATCTAGCGACCTAAAGCTTTCAGGGCTAGAGCTCGTACCGTGATTCGAACCCTGGGACCGTCGAAAACTCCTAATTTGCTTTTCAGACTACTGCTCTTACCGTGATTCGAACCCAGGGACCGTCGAAAACTTAGGCATCTAGCACTCGCCTCGTAAGCGATGGTTCCCGGGATCGAGCCCTGGTCAGAGCAATTGCCCTTTACAAGAAGGGTCCCGGGTTCAAATCCAAAAACCATGGACCACTCTCTTATGAAGCGAGGGCTTTGGGACTCGAAACCGGGATCCGACGCTTACGTTGCTAGTGCTCAGGCTGGGGATGGAACCCTGAACCCAGTCGCTAACAAGGCACGTGCTCAGACAGGAGCTCAATCACGGGATCCATAGCTTATAGGGATAGTGCTCGAACCCGACCACAAACTAGTAAGAGTATAAGGGCACTAATGGTGATAAAACGGTAACGATGAAACGGCCTATCTGATTGGTTAAACTATGTTGTGGTCCAAACTCAGTAGGTTGTTCCCACAACTTATTAAGTTGTGGTCTCAACTTAGTAACCTGCGGCAAGAAGTTATGGAGTTGAAGGAATAACTTACTATGTTGAGACCTCAACTTAATAAGTTGTAGGAACAATCTATTAGTTGTGGCTACAAGTTACTAAGTTTAAACCTCAACATTTTATATTATATTGATCTCTTTTTGCGCTCATCAATGCTATAAAATGTACATCATCTAATTATTCTATAAGCAAAAGTTTACTCTTCGTCAATTAACCTTATAAATACATGGCTATATTGATACTTTAACATATTAATTAGCGCGAAAAATGCCGAAATTACATTTTTTTCAGCTTCGTCATTTTGACTTCAAGCAATTGCGGTTCGTCATTAAATAACGTGACTGTATTGGGCTGTTGCGATTGGTTAACTATTTTGTTGTTTAGGCCTTGATTTCCCGCTTTGCACAGTGTCAAAATCGCGAAATGCCAAACATGTAGGTTCGTCATTTTTAATTGTGACCATCGATAATAAACAAGAAAGTACTAGCAAACTTTCATGTTCATTATCATGTAAAGAACTTCTTATGCAAAGACTTATAAAATGTATTATACAAGTGTTGCCGGCCTTGCCAGCAACAGTGGGTGGAGAAAAAATACCAACAACGATTGAGGTTTCTATGTGTTATTCCTCGTGCAGACAATATATATGAAATTGATCTGCAGATATGTGTAAATACAGCTGTAAAAGCATAAAATGGTTGAAATGACGTCTAGCTATCTGACTGCCGCTATCGTGTTTGAAAAGTGTCGCAGATGATTACCAATATCGTGCTAATGCACATAAACGATGTTAGCATGAACAATAACAATAATGGTTTAACACCATAAATACTACAAATACGATTCTAATGCGACTAAACTATTTATAATAAAATATAGTGGCTTCGTATTTATAGTAAGGTTTATAAGATTAAGAATTTTTAAAATATAATTTTTTTTTATTTATTATATGACACAGGCATTGGTTATACAAAAAGTATAGCTATGTGACAAATCACTCAGGTGCTGAAATGTTGACCTCAGAGGATGTCAGATACATTTCAAAAGTGTTTGAACTTTGATAGAGTTTGAGGTAATGATAATAATTTAATACATGATTATCTTACCATATGACATAAAACAAATACGTAATAAAGCCATTTCAAGGTATTCGTCGCACGAATGACACATTTATAACCAGTATGCATGAATTATCATGAAAAACCATCAACATTTATTACAAAACAAAAAGGCAACAACCGAAATAATGTCAGCAATTTACGATTATGAACACACGGCTGCACAATCACATTTAAATGTTCAGAACCATTGTTGCTTACATAAATCAGTACTTCTTACCTTAACTCATCAACAGTCACCGATAACGATCAAAGTAATTAAACAGAAATATCGTTTATCGATCATTTTATCTACAATCGCAATTTCAGTTATGGGCGCAGCCATCTTTCTCTGGAAATTCTTGGTAAATTCCAGCAATACGATTGGTTGACGGTACCAAGATTCTTTACAAATCTTTGTCGATCCCCGCTATCTCATTGGTCCATACTACCAAGATTTAACATCAAATAGTGAGTTGCCTGGCTAGCCGCAGTTGTTCGTCGGAATTTACTGAGAGCGAACAAACGAATTCATCCTACCTATTATTTAATGCGTTTTACGTGGGGTTTTATGTATTACAAAATTTTCGTTTTTATTACAGTCATGTGTTTTATAATATGTCATATATGAGCCAATTATACAATTATAATATCGTTTCAACTAAGTGTGTGTTTAATATTTCGAAAACAATTGCTACATACGATTTATAATTTTTCAATTTTGCTATCATGTGTCACATTATCATACATGCTGTTGAGTTTTGGATCTGTCCTGGACTTCTCAAATAGTGTTTGACTGTAATTTGTGGTTAAAAATTAAGATACAGCCACATCAATTCGGTAATAATAAAATATTTAGTTTACATGTGTTTTATTTTATTTTCTGATTGCAATATATCATGAGCCCGTAAATGGAAACTAAAGGGGATAAATCTTTTTTTTGTGATGTCATGTCCTCATTTGATATGTAAATCGCAATTCAAACTCGTTGCATAATGAAACATTAAATCACTTTCATAACAATATTTTTTATTTACATTCAGTTGTTGATAATTATACATTAGTCCTTGTGTATTTGCGAGAGAAATTTGTAAAGAATACATAATGCATTGATTAGTTTCATTTTGAGAATTGAATATGATATTCTGCTAAATCGGTAAATCGGTCCTTAGCACTGAAGAGTAATACTTGGTCATTGGCAAAGGGTGAACAATCGATTTCAACGAATGATTTCTGGCATCTGACAGGCGCGATGGATACATGTTGTCCATAAATCCAAGCGGTCGCTGACAGTTTCCGCTAACTTTATCGGTAGCAAAAGGCTTGAATTCCAGCAGTCGTCGACCAACCAATGACCAGAAACGGTGCACCGAAGGATCCATTTTTGAGTCTGAACCTTTATCATCTTTGTTTTGAATGACACATGCGCAAAGTTATGGATATATTGATCCGCCACTAAATAGGGTCCGTTTCTATAATGTATTTAGGCTTGTAATACTAAAGTTTTCGGACATTAAACATTTTCGTTGACCCCTCTTAAGATAAAAAAAGCCACAAATTTTGTGACACAAACTTTTAAATGGGCCTTTTCACGTTTTGGTAAATTGACATAATTAAAAAAAAGGTGTCATATAAGCAAATTTTCGTTTTAATTATGATATTTGTGAGGAAACACTAAGTCTGAACATTTACCATGCTCTAAAAAAGCCTCTAAATGTATCTTTTAACGATTTAAAAACCTGAAAATTATAAAGCGTTGAAACGCGAAACGATTGAATCCTTTTAAGAGTTCTGTTGTTGTCGTTATGTTTTGTGAAACTTTGAGGATTGCTTATATAAAGTATAGAATACATACTTCAGTGTATGAGCACGGATGGCCGAGTGGTCTAAGTGATAGACTTTTACTCCAGGACTCCAGGGGTCAGTGCTTCGAGCCCTGTTAAGTGTTACTTTTGTTCTTCTTCTTGTTTTTAAAACTTTTATTCTTTATTTGTTTACTGAAGCTTTTTAGATCAAATGTTTACATTTATCAATATAAAGCATTTTATGACAAACTTCAATACATGCCAAATCTGTGAAAAGGCCCCTTTAACTTTGTCACCAATATTTCCCGCCAAAATAAAAGACGATTCGTGTTAGACAGTTACATTTTTGTCTAAATTCATCATATTTGACTTAATCCCATGTACATAACTAATGTGTTTTTACAACCGGATGACGGTAATAAAACCTGGCAGATGAATACACGTTGCATTTGCTTAATTTGGGTCAATATACACTTTGAAACTTTTCTAACGCAACGCGTATTCAAATAAAACATAGCTCCTTTATTTTAGAACGGATTTTGGTGAATTTAGACACTGACGAATTCAACACATATCTTATACTTTATGTAAATTTCATTAAAATTGATCAACTTTAAAATTTAAACATTACAATTAAAAAATACTGAAAAAGTAAAATTTTCAAAATCGTACGTCGTAAAATAATATTGTGAAAAGTTAAAGGCATTTTCTTACACGATTTAATTACCGACCGGCTTGCAACATTCCGCTTATGAATAATCATAAGAGCCATATTGTTTTTCTAATTAATATTTTATTTTCCTGGTGTAAACACCGAGAATGATGAAATATAATTGGCATTATATAGCGTTGTACTACACTTGGTGACTTTTCTAACGCAGCATTTTGTCAAACTTAAATATCTCAGTTATGAGTAAATATTTTGATTTAAAATTGTACATGTGATCATTTGATCGTATGTGCAAGCAAACGATAAAATAATTCAACCGTGACGATCGGATGTTTAAGCGATTGGGGAAGGTAGCCTGCAATATGCCGATTGTGCTGTTGCGCTCCTGAAATTGTATACGAGACATATTGTTTTTGTTTAATTAATTTGATGTTTTCCTGCTGTATCGATCCACCTTAAACGAAAACAGTGAAATAAAATTACAATCATAGCGCGTTTCACCCTTTTCACGTGCAAAAAGATGAAACCACACCTACCCTATGTGCTAAAGCGCCTGATTTTTACGGATGAATGATTTTATTATGATCTTGCACAAAATATAGTTTAATGATCACATGTGAAATTTTAAATCAAAATCTTAACCCATTACTGAGATATTCAAATTTGAAAAGTGTTGCGTCAGAAAAGTCTCCACGTGTATATGTATACTTGATTTATGTAGTATATACTTGATATAGGTAATATAAACTTGATAAAGGTAGTATATACTTGATATATGTAGTATATACTTGATATATGTAGTATATACTTGATATATGTATAGCATACTTTATATAGGTAGCATATAGTTAACATGATAAATGTGGTATATACATGAGGTAGTAGTAGTATCCGATAGCTTTAAATAGTTATTCAGTTAAAATGATCTGTAAGGAAACTAATAAGTTCTGCTTAATGTTTTCATAGTTTTAGTTACGTAACTTAGGTTACACACATTTATTACAGATCGATAGCAGCGGAAGCCTAAGGCTTAGTGATACGTCCGCTTCCGGGATAGAACATGTACTTGATGTCTATGGTGGAGATTGAAAGAACGCTCCTATCGAACCCATGATCCCCGGTCGCTAGACGCTAGTCAGTCACATGATCCCCGGTCGCTAGACGCTAGTCGGTCACATGATCCCCGGTCGCTAGACGCTAGTCGGTCACATGATCCCCGGTCGCTAGACGCTAGTCGGTCACATGATCCCCAGTCGCTAGACGCTAGTCGGTCACATGATCCCCGGTCGCTAGACGCTAGTCGGTCACATGATCCCCGGTCGCTAGACGCTAGTCGGTCACATGATCCCCGGTCGCTAGACGCTAGTCGGTCACATGATCCCCGGTCGCTAGACGCTAGTCGGTCACATGATCCCAGGTCGCTAGACGCTAGTCGGTCACCATAAAAACAACGCCCCAACGACTTATCATAATTTGTGTTTTGTATTATTTCGATAACTTGTTTACTATCATTTAGTACCAATAAGAATAATCACTATACCTTTTAAAATTAGCGGTTTTTTCGCTATACCTGTTAAGTATTATCAATTAAGTTGACTAAAGCGACATGTTTCCTCTCAAAATATGTTCGACAAAAAGGTGTCAGTTATTGCACTTTGTTTGAATGCGTTGAAGTATACGATTCAACAACTAACAGCGTAATCATAATAAACACACCGAAAGTATCTACAAGCATGCTAATCTTTGAACGCGGTGTTCTAAGTTCAATCTTGGATTATGTAATACTTAAATACTTAACGACTGAAGTAATAATCTGTATAATTACCCCAAAGGGAACATATAAAAAATATATATATTTTTTGTTCACAAATAAATATACACAGATTATTTGTTGCTTTCTTAGAATGATCGATTTTTAATGCAATTTGTTATAGAATCCCGATGGTTAAAATACGTAATCTATGATTTCGAGTGAAATAAATATTCGACCATTTACCGAAAGAAACACATGTTCTGGCTTTGTTTCTTTTCATACAATTTATAAAGTCAATAACGTAAGTGTGGCTTTAACGTAATTTAACGTCGCAATTGTGTATACTGAGACGTTATAAAATGAATTAATGAATTATATATTTTTTCATATGTTGGGAAAGATAAGTCGTATTGTGCTCGTTATTGTGCTCAATTATCTTTTGTGTTGATATATGTTTTGTAAACACATACTGTAAAATATGCATGGAATGTTACCTTTAAGTAAATTTTACCGGAAGTAGCCGTAACACAATCAAACATTAAGGATAAAGTGCAAGAAAAACAGACATACCACAACGTTTATTTACAATTAAAATAAACACTAATACAAAAAGTAATAGACACATTTCTCCAAAAATACGTATTATACAATTGTAACAAATGTAATAATTAAAAAGGGGTCACGATGGCCTCTAAGCACTCACAGGATTTCACGGACACCAATTGTCGAAAATTTGACCCAGTTATCTAGTTATTGATCCAAATGTACCCAGGTTCAAACATGGATTTCATATTGGCAAAATTAACATTCCGACAAAGTTTTGTCACGATTGAGTCATTAATGTGGCAACTAGAATGGTAACAAGGTTTTTCTAAGACATAACGCGGTGACCTAGAATAGGACGCACTTGGTCTTATTAAGCTTGGCCTAGATATTGTCTACATAAACATTCTGATCAAGTTTAAGCAATATTGAGTCATTAATGTGGCCACCATTGTGAAAAGAAGGTGTTAAAACATAGACCCGTGACAAAGTTTTTAGGCGCATATGACCTTGATTAAAAATTCGCCCCGATATTGTTAATATAAAGTTATGTCAAGTTTCATCACGATTTTATGAAACATGCGGCCACTAGTGTGGTAACGAGCTACAAGTTGACGACGAACACTGCACTCCGCGCCACGCCAACCGAACGACGTTTGACGCCGGACGCCGGACAAATAGGTAACACAAGTTCATATTGAGCACATTGCGCTCATTTGACCAAAAGATACAAAACGTGAAACACTTAACATAAATCAAATGAAAATTAATACGATATGTTAAACATGAGCAAGTTCTGTTTAACTTAATTTGCTTTCGAATGTTTTTTAGAAATGTTATCACATGCCGTATATTTAACATTTGGAAAGCTGAATAAGCACATAGAATGTTTAACGGTTTTGATTTTGTTTTACACATTGAACAAATGTATAATTGATGTCTTAGTTATTCTCTTAACATAATCAAAATACCAGATTTGTTAGTATTATTCGTTATGCTAAATAATATACAGAAGTGAAACTCCAGCTGCTGGAGCAGTATTGCATATTTATAATACAAACTTTCGTGATCCTTTATTTATGGCAAGTGACCAATTGCCAAAACAGTACGAAACTGCACACTACGAAACAACATACACACGTAGATACCAGAGCAAAATAATTACAACTTTTTGAGGAACGATGAAATGAATTACGAACAAGTATCAACTACTTTCCTTCTTTTTACAAAAAGATTTAAATATATAGCATCATATAGTTAGTATTTCAGATCATCATCGTGCAAATACAGGAAGAAGCAGCAATATTGGGCGTAAAAGATCCATATTACATAGCTTGGTTGTTTATGTGACAGCTTAAAAATAAATCAATTGAGAAACGCCCGTCAGAGAGAAAATATTCATAAATATGAACGATATAAACCCGATGACCTTTGCATGTAGCTGAGACATTGAAAGTAGATCGGATGACGTAATTCAGAAGCGATGACACGATAACGCCATCAGTAACGAAATCAAATATTATTAAAGGGACAGTACTGTAAAATTAAAATTATTAAAGGGGACCGATCTACTCATACAACAGCTCTTCAGTGTTAATCTATGAACGATTAGACAAACAAAGATAATTAATTGCTACATAATTATATAAACGAAGTATAGAATAAATATTTACAAACGTGACTCAAAAGCCACAATGATTATAAAACAACAATTTTCAAGCAAAAATTAACACAAGAAGACCGCTTATGAAAATATAAAAATGACAGATAATAATGAAAATAACTATACTTTAAAGTGATAGGATAATAGATGAGCATATAAAACAAACACATAGTAATGTTTTGTAAGTTTCAACTAAAGTGGTTCCATATAATGATCATTGACTTTGTATCAAACGCCCATAACGTAAAATCACAATGATGACATCTCAATTACAGTTGTGTTCATAGAAAACAAATCACAGAAAAGCATCATGGTATACACACGACATAAAAGCATTTCTACGGAAAACATTGATAATGGTTAACGATAGTGTATTCCAGTTCCGAATTCACACAGTTGCTCACTTCAATTTTGTAATTCAAATTTCTCTATAAACGAGGGTGTCATATTATTACCATATGGTTCAACTGAAAAGTTGGCCTGTATACGTGGATGCTTTCATTCGGACTGACATGCATGGACATCTCATAATAAAACAATATTAATATCATTACGGAGAACAAAACCATCAAAACAAATATAGATATATACAAAACAGTATTCATTAAAAAAAGTCGAAGCCCATGGTAAATTATTCGATGCCATCGAAACTTGACCATTACTAAGTTTAATTTAAATATAAACACCCATGGTATCACTCTAGAATTAAAAATATTACAACTAGAGTTGCATCAGCAATATATATAATTCTTATGTAAATACTAAAACGGCTTTTATTTGATGCAACTGACCAATTACAATACAATAAGACGCATGACAGCACCTCTTGAAAATACAAAACTCAAGCAATAAACCGGGGTCGCCTCATTGGAACAATCAATACACAAGGTAGTGTTGTGGCTTTGAGTTTAATGGAAGTCTAAAAATCACACTGGTCCGCCATTTATTCACAAAATATAAAAGTGTACAAACAAATTATACCTTAGCAGCGCCGCTAATTTTTATCTTTAATACACGATAATGCGTTTCGATTTTATAACAGCGTCAACACTCAACGGTCGGATGTTAATGAAATTCTCAATCAATGAGGCAATGTGAGTCACACTTATTGTAATTAAGTTTTGTTTTGTTATTATTAACAGCTTATTCCAGCTATTGGAAAGCAATTACCGGGATTAAGACTTTATGAATTAAGTCAGATAGGACAAATTACATGATAATTTGAGTGGTCGAATTTCTCCGGAGAAATACCAGCTATCGAATTCACAGACAATGTGACAAAATGTTAAAATGCAATCTCCACGCAGAGTTGTCGTTTCATGCTCTCACATACTATCACAAGAAAATCCTACCAGATTTGGTAGGTTTTAGTTTTTTCGTTTAAGTATTAAATTATGCAAAGTAGTATCATTTTCTTTTATATTTTGAAAACAGTTAATAAGTTTTGGTTGATAATAAATAAACAACCTAAATAAAAAAGTAAAAATAACAACGGGACAATTATATAATCACGTCGTAGGTTATGAATAAAGGATTTGATCAAGTTATGCTGGTTCCAGTAAAATCTCTTCGCGGAGGTTGGTAAAACTTGTCAGGCGTTATACGCCTTATTGAAATCAGATATATGAGTTGAGTAAATAAAGTGGCAAAATACAAGCAGATAGAATTCAATCCAAAGCTTTCCCAACTCCAATAAGACAGTCTCCTTTAATAAACGTGTTCATGCCTTCGTTGATTTATATTCAAGGCAACTTACGGTCTGTACTCTTCACTGTATTTTACTTCAATCACAAGCTTGTCTGCGACTCCAAAGTCTGGAAAGAGAACATCAGTTTGCATGACACCAGTTCAACGATGATAACGCTATTTCACGAAGAAAAGAATAAAATATATTATACGACAAGCAAGAAGGCAAGGAAAGTCCAATAGGTTTTGATAATTACTAGCAACGACGAAGACCCCAATGTCGTGAACAGCTTGCACAATGATTGTATTGTGCTCAGGCAGGTTCGGACAAATAAAGCTGATATAATGATTTCAATTGGTAGTATAATTGGGACGATTGTAGGATAGTAATCCATTGTTTATCTTATTAAGGGGACACTAAGATTTTACCTTTAATAAGATACTGTTAAGTTTTAGGTCTGTTTCTAATGTGAATTCTACCCAATTACGTTAATCCGTTGACACATCAAATGTGTTTTAAAACTAGGTGACGGTCATAAAACCAGGCAGATGCATAATACAGCTAGAGGACCGTTGCGTTTGCTTTATTTTGGTAAATAGGCATGTATACCTAGTGCATACATATTGGTTTCACGTGATAGTGATAATATGATTGTGCCGTTTAAATAATTGTCGTTAGGAACCAACTGGTTTTGATTAATGCATTAACAGTTTTTTGCCTATCGTTTCAAGGAAGAAAATAACAAGTTCAATACGTTCGATTTGATCATCTAATTACTATAGTAAATCAATGTTCTATTAAGCATTGCGTTATAACAATTAAGGTATCGTAATAATCAAAGTAAAATCTAAGTAATAATCATCATTGTCATGATCGTCATATAAATAAATAAATAAAAAATTATATAATACAAATACAAAAAACTATAATATATGTAACCGAAAGTTAAGATGTACCGTCCGGATTACTGGATCGACCAGGACCAAGACGCTTTGAATACAGGAACACTGGGAACGCCTCTTTTTGCTCATAGGGACAGTCGTTATTTGACTTTGCTAACGCTATCATATACGAAATATCATTTTGACATCCATTCCAGCTTTTCACGATATAGAACCGTCTGCCAGGGTACCTGTTCATGAAGCAACTATTTTATTAACTACGAATTTACCAAACAAATTAATTAGAGGGGAGGGCGGGGGAGGAATCTTAAGTAGAACTATGCACCAAATTTTCGAGAAAAAGCAAACTAGACAAATAAGGTTAACTAAGCTAAAACGTTTACATACGTATTCGCTAAAAACAACTTAAAGCTATTTCAAATTGCGTTATTTTTTTTTAATCCATTCATAATCATTATTCCATAACGAACATTCACTGTCGAGGCAGGGATAACATCGCTTTAACATTACAATGGTCAGATGTTTGACGGCATCAGGTGTGTTTGACTGTACTGTAACTTTATGACTAAATTACGCTTATCTCTTCGTTATCAAAGGCATAGTTCTCATACCACATGTCCCGTCGGTTGTGGGGTACACTTGTATTTTTATATAAGAACTTCCCGGCAGTCTCTGGAGAACGTGGCAAAAATACTTGCTAGTACAAGTATTTATTAGCATTTATATAGTTCCTGCGTTGACAAAAATGAACCAATCAGAGTATCAAAGATACTCGATGCTGTTAAGGTTATTTGGTTTTGGCCACGAAATAATTTATATGTCGTTCAAGTGGCACAATGTGAATTAAAAATAAATAAGGTATAAATTAATATTGAAAAAGTTGGGAGAGTATGATGGCACATACAATATTCCGTATAGAAACGTCCACGCATGAAATGTATACTTCATTTATCGGGCAGGGAGAATAACAAGCAAATTGCAAACGAACGGTAAATTTAAGCTTGGCTAACAAATCATTAGTTGATAGATAAGATGTTTAGCGCATGACTGGTCAGGCATTCCAAATAGGTGACGCGTTATGTGCATCGTTAAGAAATGTTTTGAAGTGTATGTTCCGTAATGATTTAATGTTCATGATTCAACTGCATGTACTTAATAAATATTTCGTTCAAGCATAAAGCATGGTGAATTTACCATTGTTATTAAACGAGTGTTCTAATAGTGATGCTTAAATTTGTATATGTGTAAGTATTGTTAATTTACTCATTTTAAACTTATTATAAAAAATCCGGTATAATCCAAATGCTATATTCCTATGTGATGGGTTAATTACCAGCCCAAATCAACACTGTTTGAAAACATCTTACTGTATTAACTTGTCATACTAACTGGAATATTACTGTTTCATTCCCAACAGGAATAAGCACTACCAAATAATATGTAAAAAATGCATTGGTTGACATTGCGTTGGAAAAATATGTATAAAAATATTGAAACAATAATGTTCAACGACATAGGTAGTTTATATATCAAGGCATATTGGGCTTGCATTAACATTACCCATCTAGGGTGAAGCCTGCTATTGTTGAGGATGGTGTCAGGTTCCATGACGAAGAAATGATTTTTACTTGGTCGAACCAAGAAGTCATATTGCTGCCTTTTGCATCAAACTCCACAAACGCAGCCGGCTTTCCGTCCTTGTACATCGAGACCTTTACCTAGGTAGATTCAGTGTAAGAACAAAATTAAATGCAAGTAGATATTCAAACAAAACAATTATGTATTTAATGGACTCTTTACACAACTGTTGGCATAGACGCCACTGCGTAAAACATTGTTTAAGATGCAAACATGTCTATGTTCAACAGGTTCATGTATTATACGAACAACTATTTAAACCCAGTTGACCCAGAAAACCTACAAAAATGATGCGAAAACCTTTTAATTCGTGTAGGACAGTTTTTGTTACATGGTATATCTATGCATCTTTTTGACGGCTTATTCATGTGAAGAAATGCATACTTTATGGACTAGTTCAAAAGCTTTGAGTAATGTTCATAAACAATACAAATTCAATATAGATTTCAAGAAATTAAAGATTTCATTTAAAATACATCCATCCAAAAGGCATTGGCCCATGTGAATCAATGATGGCACATTTTTATAATACGATGATATGAAACAATCGTTATTAGTGAGTGACAAAATAAAAATAAATTGAAATAATCAAACCATAAAACAGCTTTCATGCCTATCTGAAAAGCGAAAATATTGCGTTAGCAAATAAAATTATGGTTCAAATCGGAATGTACGTCAGGTAATATTAAGTTACACAATCAAACACTTATAACGAAACAAGTAACAATCTATTTTTTAAAATTGTGAATGTCAGAGAAAGTATTAAATCAGTTATATGCTTCATTACACTCTGTACGCCGAGTTCACTCCATTTGTCAATCCACGGATCTCGAAAATGCGTTTTGCACGAGGGAATATCCATGTTGAAACAGCTGTCCAGCTGGGTTGTTGTTTGTTTACCATGTTTCCAAGAGTCCGCAATATCTTCTCCGACACCTGGTACTCCTATGAACATGCGCCAATCTATAAGAAACATTAAAATCTTTGCTCGTATTTTTTAGTGTCAGTGAAATGTTTGGCAAAGTACACAGCAATCACAATAAGCAATTTTAATAAGGTGTAAGGCAATTATTACAATTCAGAGCCAATGAAAAAGGAATACAATAGTTTTTTTGCTACTTTAAGATTAGGAGAGCTCATTGATTTTGCAAAAAAAGGAACCTATTGAAGATAAGTCCGTTATTTGATGATACGGATACCAAGATATTATTGCATCGCAATATTTATGGCCTCTAACCGAATCGACATGAAAAGCAAATATTTTTTAATATTCGTTTTCTCGTTAATAAATGTTTAAAATGAAGTCATATGTGAATGCGTATATATTAAGCTTTGTTATGAGAAATCTGCGTTTTGTTTTATTAGATATGTTTTCAATATGTTGTAAATTCTTATTAGCGTAATAGATCTTTGGTGTAGAAACACCGAGTGCAGACATTTCCTCGTTGATTTGTATGTGTTAAATAAGATTTAGATACGTAGAAACGTGTTTCGATGTTAATGTATATTAACCATTGACGATGCACTTTGGCAATGGTGTCCATGTCCCGTTGATACACGTTGTAACAATCGACCCGTCGGCTTGCCCGTGTCGTTGATTACAGTTGATACGTTTTCGCGACCCATTTGTGTTCATGTTGCCATCGAACCAGCCGTTCGTCAGATAGGGAATCGGACATTCTTTCAAAAATAATAAACGTGATACATTAATTCAGTTTTGTTCACAAGAAAATATGAGTTGTTTTTAACCTTCAATTATTTCCCCCAAATACTAAGTCGTTATCACGATCAAGTTGTGTAGTACCTACGAGTTAAATAAGTCCTGAGAACGAGTAACTACTTAGTGAAAAGAATGAAAAGAGATGCAACGCCAAGGCAATACTTATTGCCATAATAAGTTAACTGTATAACATCCTGAGAATTCTTCACAGTCGTTATTATTAATGTTAATCCATTGAAGCTGAGCCGATAAAAGGCTGTCGCAAACGATTTAAATGACAAGATCGCATGTTCTCAATCTTGAACCAACTCGTGACAGTGAACGAGGAATGTTAAATACAAGTATATAAAATATCTGTTTACGGTACTATAAATCATTTGTTTATCATTTCAATGGATATTGAAATGGAATTTTAATGGAATTCATGAACACCAAGTTGATCTTCACGCACGTCAATATCGACACCAACGAAGAGCATAACAACATGTAAACAACTTATACTTTCATCGAGTGTGTAATATTATACAGTCTGCAATATTCTAGATTGTTATTCATCACAATTTCGTCTGTTTTGAACAATAATACGAAGAATGTATAAATATGTACATTTCTCATCCTTAAAATTGTGAACGATTATCAATATACGTTAAACAGTTGCTGTTAAAATGAATATTATAAAATTGTTAATTATTATTTGTGCATTTGTTTATCATACAATGTTTAGTTACATTAATTACCACAATAAATTTAAAATTCAGAGCAAATGTTGACTTAGCAAGCTATTCTAAATTAAAAGGACTTAAATGTCTACGAGGGAAGCCCCGGTAAACAAAATATATAGTTAACAACATAGAAGATCGTACAAAGAGCAATGCTATTGTGAAATGACAAGTGTGTAGTATGACTTTGTTTCTTGAGACTTTCATTCACAGAGTGTTTTACTTTTTATTATATTTTTTGTAAATGGGCTCTTTATTTGCTTCATTTCTAGTAGTCGTTTGGGGGAATACAAATAAATCGACATAACTTTGAAGATAAAAATAAATTATCATAGGTAAATTTGAAGTATAAAGTAAATTGAAGAATTTTATAGAAATTTTCTTCGTAATAATCCACATCGGACCGACGGTTGAGAGAAAGAATTAGTAATTATAGTTACAGCATTTCCATTTCAAATCTTTATAAGTTACCGTAGCAGGTTGAGCATGAAATACTATAAACGTGGAGTTAGACGTCGTTACACACATATCTAATCTTGCAATATTTGCTCGGGATGTACAATACAATATTCTGATACATGTTTCCATTACGAAAATATTTTACTTTTATTTTTATACATGTGTGTATTAACCAAGCCACAATTGTGGCTTTGGCTAATAATAAATCTGCTTTTCTTTTTTAGCAGACGAGAAATATATTTTAGGTTCACGCCAAATAACCCTCTATTTTTACATTCGAACATTCATGAGACATAAGATGAGTGAAAATAGCAGTGAAGGTTGTTTGTTCACAGCGTTGCTTGTTTAGTTTCGAACAATTAAAATGGATAAACGCTCAAAATAGAGTTTTTTCCTGGGATGTTTGCCTGGAACCTTCATGTATATAAATATCGAGATGTTTTCCCATTTGCTTAAAAGCAGTATATTATAATCAAATAAACTCGAACAATTATACAATTATGTCATTGATACTAGCTCAAGTATCCTAATAGAAACACACATGTTAAAATTATATTTATTAATATTCAACGTCAATAGAAAATAGTGTACGATATTGCTATTTCATTTTGTATGTGTGGAAAATAAATTTAAATAAACTATTGTTTTGAAAATTGAAAACAATTTTGAAAGCCCTGAGAATTACCTGGCCTTAAACATGCATTGTTCTCCAGATCGCATGCGATATACTGCTTAGGGCATTTCTGGTTGGCTAAATCCTTACATCTGGTCCTTAGAAGCGCCATCTGTGTGAGTATCAGTAACTATGACATTAATCAGCTAAACATTTTTTAAATACGGTCGTAAAGAGTAATGAATTATAAACTATATTTACATAAAGCATTATGGAACATCGAGCACATATAAATGCTATTAGATAGGTAGTTTCCTTTTTTAAATTACATTTTATTCCTTTACATTTATATTAATTTCATTTACTAAGTATTCATTTGATTACAACAGAGCTCTCGTAAATGTCGGTTTTTGAAACATTGCTGTAAACAACAATATAACAAGGAAAAATGTAACAATTTCTTTAGTATACAAAACGCATAGAAATAAAATTCCAAGTGTCAATGAAGTCTAAATGTTGCGTTAACAAGTTGACTAAAGATTACATGTTTAACATGTGTTTATGATATTGAAATAACCAATAATGCCTATATACTTTTTAAGATATATTTGTTCAGTGATTACATCTATGACAGTTTAGTGTGAACTTAAATTTATAAAATAGTCTTAAAACATACAAGCAATTGATTTTAACCCAAATGTTTTGATTGTGTTCCTTTTGTTTTTTCAAATGCAACCATCAATCATTTAAAATCTTTAACAGTTGTGGAAAAGCGGCTTCCTATAATATATTACACTATATTTTTGAAGTTTAAAAGTCTATTCATTTAAATATCGTGCATTCTCTAAATGTCGAAGATAAAGGGTAGAATACTAATTTCATTTCACGAAGTTAAAGAAAAAGGAAGTAAAGCGTTTACAATGTTATATAATAAATGCCGTGTTTTACGCATTTATTTAACGAAGCTATTGTTAAATATCAGTTGATATTTTGTGGTCTGGATCCTAATTATGTCCCATATTGTTTAAAATGATTTAATATTAATGTATTAATGTTGAGAGGCAAATGCTTTGCTTGGAATCGGCTGATGATTGGAACGTAAACTAGAACACTCTGCGTGTGTGTGGTGTCATGTTCTAATTTGTAATGCAAAACTCAGTTTAAACTCTTTAAACAACCGCGCGAAAAGCTTGATTTGGTAATCGATCATCAGCTTACCATTGGGACTTGCCAATCACTTCGTTTGTGTGGTATCGTGTTCTAATTAGTTGGTATCGTGTTCTTATTAGTTGGTATCGTGTTCTAATTAGTTAAACATACCGCCGTTTAAACTTGTGGATAAATGAGACGCCAACACCCATACATAGGGTTAGCTATGAACCAATATAAATAAAGACAAAGCCATGGGACAATGATAAGGGTTAGAGATCTTTGTAAGTAACCGCAATTGGATATTTTCCAAACCACGATACCACCGTTCGGTCACAGGAAATTAAACTGACATGCGCTTGATGGATTTCCACCCCAAACAGTTGCAGAGAGCGACATGACATTGAGAAAACATTGGATTCCATATTTGATATAACCTAAGCGAAAACTTTTGTTCTCATATTAACATTAATTCCGTAAAAAAAAACGTAAAAAATCATCAAATCCGTACAATATAGCAACTTGTATATATGCCCTTATGTGTACTCCTTATACAATCATCTGGTCAAGTGTTTGCCCTTAGCTTTAATTGTGTTAGTTAATGTTACAAGTCACCAATTAATTGCGACACTGTGTAGTTTTTTATGTCACTCACGAATGAAAAAAATAAAACAAAGTACACTTGGAGACTTCTGACGCAACACGTTTTAATCTTGAATATCTACACTATAAGTAATAATTAGGATTTTTAATTTTACATGGGATTGTTTTACTACAGTCTGTGTAAGCTCGCCAAAGAATCATTCATACGATCAGAGGCTTTAGCACGTGGTGTAGGTATGGTTTCATCTCTTTGCACGTGGAACTGGTGAAACGAGTTATTCGGAATAAATTTCAATTTCATCATTTATGGTGGGCTCTTATATAAGAAGATCATAGACATTATTTAAACAAGAGATGTGTTTGTCAGAAACACACAGACCCCTATTGCGCCGCTATGAAATAAAATGTCAATATATCATTTGGCAGGTTTAGAAATTACATCCCTTTTAAACTTATTACTTCCCTTGGATTGTATTTTTTAGTTATGACCTTGAAGGATAACCTTGACCTTGACCTTTCACCACTCAAAATGTGCAGCTTCATAAGATACACATAGATGCCAAATATCAAGTTGCTATCTTTTATATTCAAAAAGTTGTGACCAAACTTTAACCAAAATGACAGAATGACATACAGACAGGCCAAAAACAATATACCACCGATCAGTCAATCCGGGGGCATAAAAACAATATGACTCGTATGAACATTTATAAGCGCAACCGCGCATTTCGGCAAGTTGCTGGTGAAAGAATGCTTTCATCACTAGCTTGCACATAATTTAGTCGCATGGTAACATGTAAAATTTTAAATCAATTTTTTTAATCATAACTGAAATATGTGCCAGCTAAGGATAAAATAATTCATCCATAAGGAACGATCGCTTTAGCGCGTGGGGTATTGAGTCATTGTTTATAAAATACTAATTGTATGTTTTCCTGTTGTTAGCACCCACCGATGATGATGAAATTTAAATAAGTTTTAAATTGTATCGCGTTTGACCGTTTCCATGGGTAAAAAGAAGAAAACATGCATATCCCATGTGCTGAAGCGTCCGCTCGTCAAGGATGAATAATTGTATCTTGATTTTGCACAGCATGTAGTTATATGATCACATGTATGTTTTTATCCAAATCTAAACTCATCATTAAGAAACTCAAGTAAAAAAAGTTTTGCGTTTGAAAAGTTTTCAAGTGTATATAGTTTTTATGTTTTTTCCCCCAACATTTATATAATTTCTGTGGAATATTTGCAGCAGCACGACGTTTAATACCATTATAATTTCAAAGGTAATCAAGCGCTGTACACGCACAATTAAAGATGATTAATATTTGAATGTATAGCCTCGTATTGCAAATAAGTTCATTCTTTTCACAAAAAAAGATTACTGACACAAGTTTAAAGTAATCTATAAACTTAAGAATGTGTCAATGCTTATTTATCCTCCCCATCACAATTTCTGTAAGAGTTCATTTGAATGTTATCATATTGTTATCGATGAATACCGGAATCTACGGAGCTTTTCATGTAAACAGTCTTAGTTTATATTTGAAGACATAATTACCAAAGCGAGCAATTCAAAACATAAATTAAGAAAGCCAGCAAATGCATCTTGTTTTCTTTAGATGTGAAATTTCTCTATAAAAATATTGTCAGTATATATTGAGGAATTAAAACATTGTCAACAGTATCTTTAAAACGAGATGTATCAATACATTTGCAAGAAGATATTCATCATCTTTAATTCGAAATACGTTAGCTTGGAAATAATAATTTGAGCATCGGAGATATGTGGTAATTTAATGCTTATTGATACCTGCTTGTTGTGTGATAGAGTGTGGGCTAAAGGTGAAGCATCCCATGAAATAAGTTAAAATCCTAAATGCTTGAAATAGACCATTTCAAGGCTTATATCATTTTTGTATGCTGAATGTTGTTTTCCGGTAGAGGACATGTCGTCGGAGTCCTCTCTCGATGATGCATGAGTGGGGACTGCAATCTGTGTCTGGTATTTCTACACATTTTTTTTACTCGTTATTACTTTGATCAATTGAATTTCTATGCTAACCTATGTACGGATAAGACACAGTTTAATTTTCTAACTTCAAAATACTTTTGAAATGTGTTAGAAAGAACGTCCCAGTAGATTCAAAACAAATAAAAACTGTATTTTTTTAAATAAGTTTCGTATGAAATCAAGATAAAATTCAGATGAGTATTTTTTCTGGTAATGTTTTGGCAATCATAATATGTGTAAAGTCAGTATTTAATTCGTTATGATATAAATATTACGAATAACGTTAACATGAAAAATAAAATAACATTTGAACCTAATAAAAAAAAGTAAGTCATGTGCTGATGCTTAAAGAATCCATCTTTCCTTTACATGTGTATAAATTGAGACTGTATGGTCTTCCATTAAACCCAATGAAAAACGTTGTTGAGGGACCTCCGTTCAACTTAGAGTATTATCATGTCAATTTACCTTACAATCAATGGAGTATCACGTGATTTCACTGCTTAAACTATTGAAATCGGCAATAATCGACTACCTTTCGTAAATGTATTTCAATCCTTTGATTCCAGTGCTTATAATTAACCAGTTATAAAATCACAATCTTTCTTGTCTTGATTACTTAAAAAAACATTGGTTGGATTGCGCACCATTAGCATTAACTAACCAAATGTGAGTATGATTCAACTCAATCCACGAAGACTAATCGCTACAGGTACAATGCCGTATAATGCAATGTGGTCTTTGTTTGACCAAGGCGGTGATCACTGAACTTACGCTTCTGGTGAATTTGCTTATGGTATGTTACTCTGATTTGCTCAAATAGATGGTTGAGCTACGTTTGAGGTATGTGGTTTAACTAATTTACACTCCCGATTTAAATCATGTTCATGCTTATGATAGGCTATATGTTAAGACCGGTATTGTACAGATTATTGGTAAATTGCCTTCAAAAAAATAACAAATGCCTTTAATAGACATTCGGCGTTGTAAGTAATACGGATGTAATTCATGCCCGCGATCTAGAACTGCAAAGATCATTCGTTACGCGCATTATTGGATCAAGGATTATCGTTCTCCTGTTATTGACGAGGATACGTCACCACCAGCTTGTTAGAAACCCGTAACCGTTATTTAATTTGAGATTAACTAAATCATTATTTTATCTGTACCATCAGTCATGTGATCATACCACAGCCCATATTTTTGCAGTTAAATAACCTTTATATTTGGTCATTTAAAGATTATAATGTGGCTCTTTTGTTTGCATTTAAGTGCGTTTTAAACATAGTTATAATAACAACGAACAGAACTCCATACCTCTGGGGAAAAGTTTTGCTTGTCCATGAACTGACAATATCCAGCGACTTCTGTTTTTTCTAACTCTATTAAACCAGTCTCTGAAAAAAGTTCACAAAGAGGGACCTGACGGCGGTATAACAGCGCCTCGCACCAAGGCCGCAGTGCGCACATTTCCACACACTTGCTAATAGTGACGTCAGTTCCGACATACATTGCGTCACTAATAAGGCCGGTGGGGCAATGCCGAAATTCAAACTTCCCAAATGGTGTTTGTCCAAGTGTTTTGGAAACATTCACATTTAGAATATAGAAAACAAACGTAAGAGTTAAAAAAACAACCGTACTATTTTTCGAAAACATCTTATTCCTTCGGCATATTTAAAAGAACTGTTGTAATCGGAACAGTTTAATAATTATCAGCTTCTGTTATAAAACACTTAAGTCTCAGGTGAGTCGAAGGACCAAATGGCGTATGACGATGCTGTTTTGTTATGGGTCCTATAAATTAAAAATTTATCAGCAGAAGAAGACCCGCGGTAAAATTAGTCGATATGTTAAACAATTACACCTGACGAATGTTAACATTCACTGCCTGATTACTTCTGTTAACTTATTTAAGGCGAAATTCTATGTACTATTATATAAATCAATGGTTACTCAACTACAAAACCGTTTCCATTGTTCGCACGATATTTTACTGCGTAATTGGCATTCGATCGGCCGTTTAAAATTGCCATGTACATAAATCATTTTATAACATATCTCAAAAGGAAACAATAATCTGTTTTAGATCTTGATCGCATAAAGACCTTGTGTGAACTGATGTGACTTTTAATTATGTTGGACTTCTTGTTGTGATTAAATACACTACAATATCATTCAGTTTGAAGATATAACGCCGGTATTCCGTTATGTAAAAATGAACCTTCGCACTAATACCATGTGAACACATTTCGGCTCAGACTAAGCTACATCAGTTGTATTCTACCGACCCTTTATTTTGCTTTGTTAACAATCAAACGGTTGTCCCGTTTTACAAGATTTAAAGCGAACGATGTCAATAATATCTGTCTAATGCGCACATATTCATCATGCACCCGTTCCGCCGCGGAAGGGCGTCATTCTATTAAATAGGTGGTGTTTCTGGGGATTTTTTTCTTAATTGTATAAATATGTTTTAAGATATGTACTATATGAGCTAGTTATCACATGTGTGTCTTAATGTAAAGAATAAATATTACAATTCACAAACAGATATATATGTCTTACTAATAAAATGAAGATAGTTTTTATGATGCATTCGCTATTTGTTGTCAGATCTTTATCCATTAGATCTAAAAATTATGAAAACTATATGCACTTATCTTTTTTTTTGAGAGTCATAAGATTATATGTATTGACAATAATGTATCAGACTGTCAGTGGAAACCTGAGTGGAAAAGCTGTTTTCATGATGTTATGTTTTCATGCGTTATGTTAACTCAATTAAAGGTCTTTCAACAATAAAATATAATATTAATGTTAAAATAAACGTTTTTCTACGTTCTATTTTTTGTAAAACATTCAATTTTATATTTAAACATCGGATTTTCTTCATTTTTAAGAATTGTTTGTAAGTAAAACGGATGCAAATCGAATAAATAGCTTCGTTTTGAGACTGTAATGGCTATTTCAGAGAGTTATTATGCTATATCCGTTATACATGCGTTCATAGGACAATCAATGCTGATAGGCAAAACGGTTACCGATCGAATTTAAATAATGAGTTTTTTTTGCATCTGACAAACGTTGCGCGATGTTTACATGTTTCTGCGCTTGGTCATAAACCGAAGCGGTCGCTGACGGAATCTGCTTACATGTATAATTAACAAGCGGTTTTTGTTCTGGCCGTCGACCAATCAATCACCAGAAGCGGTGCTGCGATAGTTTCATTTTTTGAGTTGACTTAAAGCATAGTTGTAATTCCATTTTTGTGACTGGACCTTTACCATTGTTGTTTCAAATGACTGAGTATTGATTAATTGACTCATCAGTACATAGGGAGTCCAGTCATAAAATTATTTACGCAGGAAATTAGGTAGTTAAGCAGTTTTCGGACAAGCAAAATTTTCTGACTCACTTTTTTAAGAAAATAATTTAGATCTATAGTTTACCAGACAAAACAAAAATCCCCTATTAATAGTATAGCTTTATGTTTGGAAAGTTGTATGTTTTATCTAAATTTCATCTCATTTCTTTTAGTCCTTTGTACATCACTTATGTTTTATTTACACAAGGATGACGCTGGAAGTTGAATAAAAGATGTCAGTAAGCCCGTTGCATTTGCTTTACTTTCATCAATATACATGACTACTTGATACAGGTTATGGTGCACTTAATAAATGTAATGGTGTCAGTAGATTCCTTTAAGTAGTTATTCAGTTGAAATGATCTTCGTAAGGAACCCACGACATTCTACTCAATGTGTTCATAGTTTTTTGTATTATTTCGGGAACCATTGTTCGCTATTCATCTCATCTTCGCCTGTGGTTCTGTCTGGGACGCCAACCAGCTTCCTTCTGGCGTCTCGGTTCGTGGCAAGTCTCTCCAGCTGCCCCATGTTTGGCCCATCCGCTTAGCATCTGCATCCAGGTCACGGTGCCAGGTGTTTCAATGCCGTTCTCTCTTCCTTTTCGCTTAGGGGTTCCATGCGTTCGATTTCCTTGTCGTATTGGTTGCAGTCTTGCGAAGGATGTGGCCTATGCACCACCAACGCCTCTACAGGATGTCTTCTTGAACTGGGTTTTGCTTTGTTTTTCTCAACAATTCTTCGTTAGAGATTTTGTTTTGGCCAGCGCATCTTGAGGATCTTCCTATTTTAGGTGTTGATGAAGACCTGTATTTTCTTTATGGTGTCGAAAGTGGTTTTCCAGGTGCCTGCTCTTAAGAGGAGTATTGGCCTCACGATAGTATTGAGCCTAATTTTGGTGGTGATGCCGATTGCGCTGGATCACCCGATGTTTTTCTGATGATAAGGCAGTTCGTGCTTTAACGATGCCGGTTCTGGCATCTGCATCCGCCCCCCCCCCCTTTGTTGTCCAGAATGCTGCCGAGATAGGTGAAGCTGTCCACCTCTTCCAGCAAATTGGACTGTGATGGGTTTGTTGTAAGATGCGTTGGTCTTGAACACCTTGCTCTCCCCTCTTTTGATGGCGAGGCCGAGTTGTCCGCTACCATGTTTGTTCTTTCTAGCATATGTTGTTGGGTGTGGAAAAGAAGAGCCAGATCATCGGCAAAGTTGGGATTTACCAACTACTTCCAGAATGTCAACTAAATTCCCTTCCGCTTCTGATCCGTTGAAGTCTTCATTACCCAATCTATGGTCAGCAGGAACAGGAAATATGAGATTAAGCAACATTGCCTCACGCCGGCTCTCACTTCGAAGTTGTCCGGGAGCTGACTGCCATTAACAATTCTGCAGTTCATCCCTTCATAAGACTTCCTGATGATGTTGGTAATCTTTCTTGGCACCCCGTAGTGTCTCAGAAGTCTCCAGAGGGACTCCCGGTTAACGCTGTTGATGGCCTTTTCATAGTCAATGAAGTTGACATACAAGAGCGAATTCCACTTAAAGATTGTGCAAGAATGATGCGCAGGGTTGCGATCTGATCTGTTCCCGATCTCTCCTTTCGAAACCGGCTTGTTGCGGGTCTACTGCGTTTGTCATGTGGTTCAGCAAGATGCGATTAAAAAACCTTCCCTGTGATGGATAACAGCATGATTCCTCGGTAGTCGGAGCATGAACTGTGGTTGCATTTCTTAGGAAACTTGATGAGGTATCCCTCTTTCCAGAGGGTATAGTAGATCTACACTGGTCTCTACGTCAGCCTGAAGCGCTTCTGCGGATATGCTGTCAGATCCTGCATATTTCCGTTCTTCAATAGCTTGATCGCGCTGCTGATCTCTTTCTTTGTTGGAGTGCAGCACTTTAACGGCAGATCGCTTGTAGCTCGCATTATCTCCGGAGGGTTCGCAGAGCTGTTAAGTAGCTCCCGGAATTGCTTAATCCACCTCTTCTTCTGCCTTTCGTTATCTGTTATTGCTCCTCCATTGTTGTCCCTTTCGCGCCTCTCTGGCTTGGCAAACTGCCCTGATAATATCTTGGTGATGCTAATATTTATGATTATCCTAATGCTTTTGAAATTATTTGTTTATATCAATGTTAATAACGATGAGCTTCCCATGCTTAAGTCAAAATAAACAAGTCTGTTCTGTTCTGTTTGAAATTAAGCGCTTTATTTGTTAATGTATTTTTATTTTATTAATAAAGTTATCTAAATAAAATATCACCCGCTCACAATCTGGAGTTCGACAAATAGGCTCCTGTTGTTTTTACACTTTTGGGAAGGTTTTAAAAACTACAAATCAAAAACAAACAACCAAATACAAATAAGCACAACGAGAGTATATGTTGATTAAAACGAAATATATGTTGATTAAAGTCACTAAAAAAGTTACGGTTCACATTAAGGTTTAATAGCATGCCACTCTTTGTAATCGGTAGTCAAAGTTATACCTTAGTGTATTTAATAACTTTACTGTCTGGTATTTACAAGCACACGCGATCATGAAGGCATTCATGTTGTTGTCGTTATTCACACGATTATAGATTTGTTTTTTAGAGTGTCGCTAAATTTACGGACATTGACAGATGCTATGAAGCATTTCCGATCGCCAAAATCGCCAATAGCGGTTAAATCCTTCAGCTGGTGATTAAAAATGAACATGTACAAAAAACTTGCAAAGTGACACTTAAAAATTGTTATACATTTTAAATCAAATGTATTCAATATCTCCCAACAAGCAAAGTAACAGTCTTGTTTATGGACTATGCTATCGGTTCTTCAATTGATCGAAAAAAATCATTAATCGAAATTAGTAAAAAATAAAGCATATGGAATGCTTTACATCGATAATTTTTTAATGCGTACTTTTTGTAACATAGCGTTTAAAATCCACTGTTTGTGCCATCAGCTTTAGTGGTGCAGTAATTACACGTTAGATTTGCGCGTAAATATCCAAATGAATTTTTCTAAAATGCAAAACATATCTGCGAACATTTCCCTCATCGTATTTTTAGTGAGATATAGAGAATACTATGTGAGTATTATTGTGTACTTGAATTTATCGGACGAGTTGAAGAAAGTTTTACATGGCGCGGCTTGCCGAGCTTGTAGTTTATCCTACAGGATTTTAATAAATGTGTTCCCGATGCAATACAAAAAGTCTTTTATTGCTAAAAACAATAACAAAAACTGATTAAATAAACTGAATCTTACCTTAAAATTGTTTGTGATCGTTTTCGATCATATGATACACACTTAAGTGGAGCACAACGATTTTGTTCAAACTAAAATTTTAGTTTCACCACTGCAAAATACAAATAAATGACGCCATTTTGAATTAACTAGCCAATCATGCTTCAGCATTTATCCCTGCAAATATTGTCAGCTTAAGTCTATAAACAACTCTTCATGTTTGTAAAAAGTCAGAATGCAAGCTGATTGCATAAAAACGATTTCTCAGGTCAAACGAATTCAATAAGGCCGATTTGTGGATTGAAAACAAAAGGAGTCTTTATCAAGTTTGATGTAAGTTTATTGAAATTTGTCGAGTATTCATATATATCGACAAAAAATACACGCTGCAAAAACATTACGTTGCTATGTCTGTCTGTTTGCATGTCCCATTTTAAACGGGTAATGACATGATTATTCATCATTCATGCAAATTGCGTTGTAAACAATGATGCAATGGTCACGTGGTTTTACAAATGTGACCAGCGGGTGTTTAAATTTAGATTATTTCTGTGCATGCACAGAAATTGAAAAGCCCTATCTTTGTACTGAATGTGGGCATTTCTTGACCGATTTATGACAATTTTTTTTGGCACATCTGACATAAATACACACATTTTCACACATAATCATTTTTTTTTGCGAAACATAACAAAAATGGAAAATATACCAACATCAACGTCGGCGACTTTAAGTCAAGATCGATGTCCTTCGACATGTTAGAGAACAATTCACTGGCATTTTTCTAAATCGGACAATTGTTCAACAAATCATAGCATTATACGAATACATTGAAAATTCAGTCTCACCGGTTTCATTCGAGTTATATATTCCAACACGTTTATTTACATTGTCAATGTTAATAATACTACATCGTAAACACACACACTCGTACCAAATGCAGACATTACGTTGTTAGCGTCCTTGAATCGAATGAGGTAATCAAGTGATTTCGTCAGCTGTGTAGTAAAATTAGGTCTAGCTGTGTAGTAAAATAAACTCTTTACTAATATATGAAGAATTTTGTACGCTTCGTAGCGTCGCGATAAGAATGTTTGCTTACCACGCTGGAGACTTAAGTTCAATCCCCCGTTTGGTTCAGGATTTTTTCATGTAGCTAAACTAATTCAAAAGAAACGGTTCATTTGGATTGATACATTTTATTTATATACGGTATATTGATTTAAAAATTAAACATTCAATTCATATTTATATCCAAATCTAAAAACAAAATAAATATCTTTAAACATGTTGACTACTTAAATCTAAATCGTCTAAAAGTCTTCACTGCGTTTTACCTTTAAAGGGATCTTTTCACGCTTTGGTAAATTGACAAAATTGAAAAAAGTTGTTTCAGATTCGCAAATTTTCGTTTTAGTTATGATATTTGTGAGGAAACAGTAATACTGAACATTTACCATGGTCTAATATAGCCATTATATGCATCTTTTGACGATTTTTAAACCTAAAAATTATAAAGCGTTGCAACGCGAAACGATTGACTAATTTGGAGAGTTCTGTTTTTGTCGTAAAATTTTGTGAAACTACGAAGATTGCTTATATAAGGTATAAAATACGTCAAGTATGTGTACCTGGCGAAATAGCTCAGTAGGCTAAAGCGTTTTTACTTCAGGACTCTGGCAGGACTCCAGGGGTCACTGGTTCGAAACCTGGTGCGGGCAATGTTCTTTTCATTTTTTTAATTTTATTCTTGATTTTTTACTGGAGCTTTTACGATCCAATGTTTACATTTATCGATATAGAGCATTTAATGAATAAGTTAAAAAATGCCAAAATCTGTGAAAAGGCCCCTTTAACCAGAGGTTCATGAAAGGCAAAAAAGTAGTCCCTATGTACTTGTACTAGCCGTTTGATAAAGGCAACTTGTTGGATAAACCTTATCTTTATCAAACGGTTCTAATTTGTTATATAAAACCATTTAGCTCTATGATAAATGTTTGTCCGTCGTTTCAATACCCGTTGATAAATTAAAAAGCATTAAATAACTTTATATAAACAAAGTGTATATTTGTAAATTGCGTTTGGGTTGTTATATTTTAAGAAACAAACTGGCTAGTAAAATATTTTTTAGAATTTATACATACTCCTGAGTAATCACCATGCGAAAAGGGTATAATATACTGATTAATTTATACAGATGTACATCTTTCTGGTTCATAGTTTTTGTGTATAAGCTAGGATATGCAAATGAGGAAATAAAGCCGCAGTGTAAGAATATCTATCGATGTTTTAAAGGAAACTACCACATGGTATAAGTTATCTGTACCGTTGTGCAACAGAAGGCGTAACCACGGTTTGAATATTTCCATCGTTCGTTAATAAGGAACAAACTCGTCTAATATGATTTAGAACGGAATCATAACGACAGAATAACTAATCTTCCAAATAGCTATAAAGGGAAGATAAAATGTTCGATCATTTACAGAAAGCAACGCATTTTCTTTCTTTTGATTGTTTTGATGATGATGATGATTGATGATGATGATGATGATGATGATGATGATGATGATGATGATGATGATGATGATGATGATGATGGTGGTGATGTTGATGACGATAAGTTTGTTTCTTCTATTAAAATATCATTGATTTAACACCACAATATATGCCATACTGGGTAGCAATTAGAACAAGTTTAAATATAAGGAATCATTTGAAATTGTAATTGGGATGGGACTGTATATGGTATGTCATTTTACTATAATTTTATGTTGTACATCGATGTGTCTGCGGCATAACTTCACACAAGCGTCTACATAAATTTTGTAAAAGACTATTAAACGTAAAAATGTCAACAAATTCACTATCGCTATATGCCGAAGTTGGTCGATTTCCCTTGCATATCGACAGATATGTCAGAATGGTTAAATATTTTTTGAAATTACATACTGTGAAACAGGGAAATTGTATTCTTAAACAAGTTGTAGTTTTACAAAGATTAGATATTGAACGTAAAAATAATGCTAACAATTGGTCATCGAAAATACGGGACATTCTTAACCAAACCGGTTTTACCGATGTATGGCTATACCCTGAATCTGTTAACAATGATCACTTTATCCCGTTATTCAAAAACAGATTACGAGACCAGTATATTACCAACTGGGATGTCAGTGTGACGTCGTGTAGCTCAATGATCCTATATAAGGAACTCAAACCGGTTTTTGAAAGATCATCGTATCTTGATATTGTTGACAACAAAAAACATAGGAACATTATTGCAAAATTACGTTTGTCCTCTCACAAATTATCCATAGAAACGGGCAGACACCAGAATATTGACAGAGATCAACGCAAATGTATATTATGTAACCTTAATGACATCGAGGATGAATTTCACTTTGTTCTTAAATGTCCTTATTATAATGATGTTAGGAATGCATTAATTCCGAAATATTATAGAATCCGGCCAAATATGTTCAAGTTTATTAAACTACTTAATAGCTCAAACAAAACTGTATTAAGAAAGCTAGCCATGTATTGTTTAACATTCTTTAAAATAAGAGAAAATGTCATATATATGTAGTGTTAAATAGAAATACATTTTTACAAAAAAATAAGGTTTAGAAATATGTAATTATACCTATATTTGTAAACCTATATGCATAAAATTGTGTGACCACTGTGTATTAAACCCATCCATGTACCATTCTCACGAAATATGTTCACGAACTATGTATATTTCGTGTTTATTTAGATATTTATTCTTTAAAATGATGTGTGTTTTTGTGTGTACTTCAACGCATGCTGTTATTTATATGTATGTTAATGACGATGAGCTTCACATGCTTAAGTCAAAAATAAACTATTCTGTTCTGTTCTGTTCTGTCATAAAAAACCTTAAGAATGTGTTGAATTCATTCCACATCCCACCGTACTACATTGTATTACATTAAACCAGTAACAAAGTTGACTTTCTAGCACCCTTTTATATTGATGGTAGACCTTTCAAGAAGCGTTTCGATAGTTTCTGGGATGATGACAACTTGTGTTAAAATATCAAATTTGAAGTCCGAGATGTGCTAAAATAACAGTGATTAATTCAATAATAATTTTTTTTTTATTTACAGCTCACAAAATATATCTTAAAACCTATAAACACGCGACAAATATTCTTTAGACTTGTGTTGATGTGTATCTTAATTACCAATTTTGTAACAGATCACGATGAATCCTAGCAGTAGATTGATCAACATGTATGCATAAGGACAGTGGCGAACTAACACTTTAACGAAGGATCGCTTGTTTATTTAGCGATATTTCCATGTGTGCATGTGTTCATGCGTAATTATGACGGATGTTGTACCAGAACCACTGCATAGCATTGTTATTTTTTTTAGCATCGCTGCATTATCCGGATATTGAATCGCTATACCTTTTTGAATTGGTGTCGTCATAGTTTTTTGTGTGGTCTTAAATAAATCATAAAACGTTTAACCGAAAATGCAAACTGCAAACTATTAACACGCGCTTAACCGGACTCTCCATTGCTGAACTGGATGTTATAAAGCATATTTTGACTACATGTCTTAGCTGTTTATACCAGCCATTTGACACCACGGTCGCTGTTCTATTTCAAGTGTCGCAATATCGACCGATTCTTGTATCATCCATGTTACCGCATATTTGTTTAATATACATTGCTTAGTGTTGGTTTTCAACTTTTACGTAATCTATTTTGATTAATGTCGCATTAAAATTCAGATTTGAGCACGGACATTAGTAAAGGCAGGAAAGCTTACACTAAATGACTAATGCCACTACAAAAAGCGGATGTGTCTACTAGTTGATTATAAAAATACAATTTATCTACAAAACTATCCCCGAGGCAATTATTATTGTTTTCAAATCAAACGTATCAGGTATTGTATTGATTTCTTCATAACATGTACAAAGGAAAGTGAATTAAATATGTAGCTGTCATCGACTTTTGTCTTCAGGAAACAAAACAAAACTCAGCACCTTTGAAACGATTGCTTCAGCAGTCATCATAAGCCCATCGGACATTTCACGCATTAGTTCAGAGAATTATTTATGATGTGATGTCGAGTTCTATTCCACGATTGCATATTGGAAAGAACTCAAAGCGATAAAATCTAAATTTATTTTAAATATTGGTGTGTCCGAAGTAGTTAAATTTTATAAGATAAAAATGTGTAGAACATTTAATCCAAATACCATAGATTATAATTCATTTTATTACACACTTAACGTAGGTTTTTATTTAGATTTATATTTCAACGTGTGTTTATCAGAGATTGCCAGACAATATGGAATTAACAAAATATGAACACTATGATTATATTTAATTTAGTTCCATTTAGACAAAATAGTCTTATTAGTTAACATTGACTGACACATACTTAATGTTTTATAGATTTGGTCGAGTTCACGAGGAAATATAAAGTGTCAAAACCATGCCAATTATTCGGTGTTTTGGCGCACACAGACTTGTTAGTTAATGTGTATTATTTCCTAACTACATGTAATTACGATAAATCGAATGGTTGCGACCAGGTAGACTATTCGTAGCGCAAGCATACCAATGCGTATTAACGTTCCGTTAAGCGTCAGACAGTGCAATTGAATAATGTTGTATATATCCAGTTGGGCTGATATTTTATTTATCACCTGACGTGAGCGTTGCTATTTTGAAGCGAACATGCGTATGATAGATGAGGTTATTTCATTAGGACTTTGTACATCAATACAATATTGCTCATATCATTGACAAAATCTAATAAGAATGAATAATAGAGACCTGCTATAACAGCACTGGTAAACACCACAACATTAAATGAAGCCGTTATGTATTATTTGCATTATTAATTTTCTTCTTAGCCAAATATCAGTGCCTTGGCAAGCTGAAGCGGGCTTTATAAACTTTTCCGTGTAATGTAATGTTTGCAATCCTGAGCTCGTCCATCGGAAGCAGTGCATGACTGAGCCACTCTTTGCACTCTTTGCATGATTGCTTCTGTGTGGTTGAGGGCCTTATTGCTTTATTCAACGTTAAAATTTGTTTTTTTTGTACAGACACACACGCGACTTTGGTCTGTATGCCGTTCAAGTTACAACTTGAATTTGTTCATCATGTTTTATAGATCGTTATTTATGTTATATTTCAGAAAAGGGCAGGCCTTTTGAGTGTTGTTCCTGTTGTTATCTTAATTTCAATTAATTTCAAATTAGTAACATACGATACCTTTTCAAAATAAGTACACCACTAAAATTGAGTGACATAACATTGGCATATTCACAGTTTGTAACTGGTGCGTGCTTTTACGATTTCAATAATAAAGTTAAGAAAACTATATACTGTCAAGGTTTAAACGTAACGCTTCGTCGAGATAACTATACAGTTTTTATTCTGGCAGTACAGTTAACTTTATGTTGCTATTTATATCAATAGCAACATATCACTGTTTGTGTTTTCGTATTGTATACATGCATTGTCAAACCAGTTCGACAGTTGAAGTGGCACTGTTAACACGTACTGTATGATCGAAACTCATTAAAGTTGTTATCCTGGCAATGTGTGTCTGGTGATACAGCGAAATTCGATCGAGCTTATTAGCTATTTGTTCCAATGCGGCTTACTATTGTTTTTAGAACTTAAACTATAATGGATCGTACGTCATCATAATTGTTTGTTACGTTTGAAAATTCCAAGTAAATATATTATTCATATAGTTGTTCTCGACAAAACAAAGTATGATTGCAATACCTGTTCAAGCAATACCCGCTAGTCTCTATTCTCTACAGAGGGACAGAGACTCAAAGCGTCGGTGCAAGTAACAGATATCTCAAATTTCTCGTTTACTGTACATAAAATCAAACTTATTGGTATTGTTTTACTTTGCCTATATGCATCAGACTATATGATAACATGATCCGACGTTTGTTTAAGTTAAACCTTTTACATCGCAATATGATCATTTGGATCGTAACCTAGCAACCCCCTCGGTCGACTCGCTTCACTAACTGACTGAAGGTCATCGTAAGCTTATGCCACGACAACTTATAACACTATAAATTGTCTGTACTCTGTGAAAAAGGGGTAAATGCATGTGCGTAAAGCGCCATCCCAGATAAGCCTGTGTAGTCCGTATCAGGCTAATCAGGGACGACACTTTCCGCTTTTAAGATATATTTCGTTTAAAGAAAGTCTCTTCTTAGCAAAAATCGAGTTTAGGCGGCAAGTGTCGTCACTGATAAGCCTGTGCGGTTTACAAAGGCTAATCTGAGACGTACATGCATTAAACCCCCTTTTCACAGGGCACGGCTAAAATATAATACGACCTTTACTTACACGGACTCGCGGATAAATAATTAACATTTCATGGCGAGTATGGGTCTTTTATTGTTTCAAATGCTTTCGACAAGCTTGGTCATACTGTTTAAAGTTTGTCTTCAATACATCCATGATGTAAAAGCCAGTCCGATTTATTGTACTATTCACTTATTAAGAATACGGTTTTATCCTTTATGTTTATTTGTTCAAAAGAAATACCTAATCTTTCAATAAAAATGGAAAATGACAAACAAGACGAACACAGGTCGTAATTTATAAAATGTTCTAAGCCCTGTCAACAATTGTTAATGCAATGTTAATTTGTTGCTGTCGGTGCAACTTCCTGTTTCACGTTCTGTTTAAATGACGTAAACATCATGTGCATGAGCACTCAGAAATGCCCTGTACGGTGTGTTTTATGCGACAGGGACAGTTATTAATGAGCCACACCAGAAATAGATACCACAAAGATTGCTTTAGCTGTTTAAATGAAACAGGAACAATAACAACGTATTCGTTGCATAACTTTCACAAGAAATAAATATTTAAATTCTCCGTTTTTATTTGCACACTATTAACTTTATGAGTAAAATTAAGAACTCTGCTGGCATTTAAAGTTGGCTTTTAAACAACAACAAAAAAAAACAGACATAAAAATGTTTATTCCGACTTATGTAACAGTACATCGTCTTCATACTTAAATAAAACATTCTTTCTGTCACGTAAATACATATCACAACATAAAAGTATACACCATAAAATACAAAATTTAAAAAGCAAATAAACACACGCGACAGCAATAACACTTAAGTTCTATAAAGGCGGTAATAAATTGTATCTAAAAGAATTATTTAGGATCGTATTTGATATAACAAAAGCTTCTTTGATATATTAACATGAATTTAAAATTACCGATTTGTCACATACAACTATAAAATTGTATTGTTCACATTCTGATGGGCAAATATAAAATATGTAGTTATTTCTTGAATCAGTGAAACAGCGGCATATGCCAATGTTACTACCGAAACAGATACAAAACATTCCAAACGCGAGCAACGACACAAAGGCAAATAAAAACAATGTATTTTGCAATTAACTATTTACCAACTATAAATATGTATTAACTATCACGCTTTTAAATATAGTTTTACAGTGTTTAAATCTCAGTTTAGTTTATCACATTTAATTTACTTAGACAATAATGTATTCAAGCTCATAAGTATATTTATATTATAACAGATCAATATTGATATATTCCAAGTCATTACTTATTTCAATGAAATGAAAACACACACAATACAATAGCATGAACGTATTGATATCGTCAAAGAATTCATTCATTAACAATATACAAATTACAACACAACAGCTTAATTATTACAATTTTTTCGAATATATGACTTATAAACACGATACGAAACACACTCATTGTAATTGCACGAAAATATTGATAAAATTGAAGACATTACTAATGACAAAGATAAAACAATACAACATTATAGCATGATGCCATTTATATAATCGAAGGCATAACTCATAAACAACATAAAAACACGCATAATATAATTGCATCATTATATTGATTTAATTGCAAAACAACATCTATAAACAAGATGAAATACACACAAAATACAAATTCTTAAACAAATTGTAAAAATTGAAAAATTATTAACAAGATAAAAAACACTCAATTTAATAGCTTGATACTTTTGATATATTGCAAGACATGACTTCATTAATAAAATAGATCATTAAATAAATTGAGACAATGAATCGATGAATATTCATCTGATAAGCATTTACTTTGCTACATCAGTAATAGGGAGACTACTGTACAGAGTGCTGTGGGTGAGGCTGATAGTGTTTCACTATACATTTTACAAAAATGGGATTTTCATACGTGATTCGATTTCTGTTTAGTAAATGAGATATGGTCTTCATGGACCAGGTTTTCTTTTATTTATATATCTTTATATTTTGCAGAGTCTCTGAAGTTTGTTTTAAGAAACCAACATGAGTACAGATGAATGTTTGAGGGAAAATGTCAACAAGTTAAGCAGACCAATATTTGATCCCTTGTTAACCTTTACTGTAACGGACCGACAGACAGACCAACAGACGGACGGACAGAGACAGACAGAGAGACAGAGAGACAGACAGACAGACACACAGATAGACAGACAGAGAGACAGACAGACAGACAGACAGACAGACAGACAGACAGACAGACAGACAGACAGACAGACAGACAGACAGACAGACAGACAGACACACAGACACACAGACACACAGACAATCAGACAGACAGACAGACAGACAGACAGACAGACAGACAGACAGACAGACAGACAGACAGACAGACAGACAGACAGACAGACAGACAGACAGACAGACAGACAGACAGACAGACAGACAGACAGACAGACAGACAGACAGACAGACAGACAGACAGACAGGCAGGCAGACAGACAGACAGACAGACAGACTGACTGACAGACAGACAGACAGACAGACACACAGGCAGACAGACAGACAGACACACAGACAGACAGACAGACAGACAGACAGACAGACAGACAGACAGACAGACAGACAGACAGACAGACAGACAGACAGACAGACAGACAGACAGACAGACAGACAGACAGACAAACAGCACACACACTCTCAGACTCACATACACCAACTTTATTAAAACTGTCAAAACTTTTGAACGATGAACTTCCGCAAGGGTCAAGTAAAGTTTTCTAACATTCAAGATACAATACTTCCTCTAGTGTCCAGTAATATATAATAACTATGCAAATACCGTTCATAATGTGAGTCACTACCCTGCATTGCTCTCTTCGTTTTCATCGTAATATACTTCAATTACGAACGTGTCGGCTAAATCAATTTCTGAAAAAATGTCTCCTGAAAAATGTATTCTATGTGCATTTTATATCTAAAAAGAAGGAACATTAGCAGCTATACATGTACATATCAAACTATAATATAATACAATTGACCCTTGATGTTTTTTTAAAAAAGGAGTCATTATATAGGAATAAATAATACATAACAAATAATTAAGCAACACAATACAATGATAGGACAAAAAGATTCAATGCAATCTTTGTTTGCTGCCATTCGGGGGAGGGGGATGATAATATATGTTGTACAAAACACATATAATTTAAAAGAGATTTTCGATTTCTGTGGTCAATATTCATCACATAATATTATACAAAAGTAGCAAGCATACATAGAAGCTCAAATTAAGAATGCAATATGGTTTCAAGTCATCATCTATGCGGCCAAGAAACATGTTTGGACACCTGATGTCCACAGGACACATGTTAAGACACCTGATGCCACCAAGACACACGATAAGACAAATTCAAATCCAATAGTCAGTCACATATGTAGTTATTATTCAAAAACTCTTTTTTATATAATGTCTTTATACTTATGCAAATAAAAAAGGGTCTTAATTCCATGTATTTCTTGTAGCTTCACGATCACCTTCTCATGAATAAATATGATTTGACAACTTAAAAATTGCAGGGAAACTATATGCCAAAGTGGAAAGCACCCATACAAAAGACATTTCTACCAATTTGGTTGCAGCCATAATTGTTTCATTTACACTCATTAATAAATTAAGATCATTCATTTGCAATGGTAAGAGCAATTTTTGTACACATTATCCTGCTCAGGATATATTCCCTTGTGTAAAAAACAGTCAAAATGTCATGATTCTGACCTAAACTGGTCGAAGCCCAATTTCCTTCCGTTTCGATCATGCTTTACATATAAGGCATACTGTAAAAATAATATATGGACGAACGAACGAGTATGGTGTTTAATGCCCCCTTTGAATGCGTAAAAATAACAAAAATAACCAATAAAGAACACATAAAAACAGATTATTTGATGTTAAACGCATTATATTTGCTCAATAAATGGAAAGAATATGTACACAGGAGCTAACCCAAAAATAACTAATACCCTCAATATACCTGATCGCTGAGCTGGTATTGCACCACCAGAGAGAGTTGAATACATGTACCGTGGATAGGATCCGAAACGTGCGAACGCACACCCATATTCCTTTTCTGCCAATGCCATCATGACTATCGTTTCATTGCATGTTGAAACCGGTTGCTCACTGATCAAAAAGCGCCTTAAAAGTGCCCTATAATTTATAATTCTCAAATCAATTGATAACCTAGTATTTCCTTACCATATGATAACAAAGAATATTCAGAGAATACAAAAAATATAGTTAATTGAAACTTAAATAAAATTCGTCGAGCGATACATGTATCATATCTTTCAGAAGCAAAAAAATGAATTTGGTGAATTATTTTAAACTTTACCCTTCCATACTAAAGACCTCCATTTTTGATAATGCAGAGAGATTCCACGAAGAGTTAATTATCATTGACTTGTCGAACCAAGAATTCATATCTTGTCCTGTCGCATTAAACAGCACATAAGCAGCTAGTGTCCTATTTTTATGCAGCGAAACCTTCACCTGAAATGAGGAGGTGTATACACATATTGACGTCGTAATGACCGCAACTTAACTGAAACCAAGAACTTGAATAAATACAAAGTATAACCTTACAAAGCGTTCACCTGGCTTAAGCGTCAGTCTTGATTTTTTTTCGCCAAAATTGAGTCATTATTTTAACTAGATTGAACGATCACCTGCTTTATGCGGAATCGTTTACGCTTCATTCCGTCTCGTTTGATAATTACGAAAAAATCGTAACAATAAAATATGGCACAGCATGTTACGCGGTTTTAATAATTCTAGTCAATTGAACACAAACAAATAATTATTTTATAACGTCAAGGTACACAGACTTAACAAGGAATTCGAAAAAAAATCATTTTGTACATTCATACAAATCATTTTTAATCAGCAATCGATCGATCGATGCATTCGTAAACTGTCAAAGTTGTTTCTTGGAGATGGCCCCGAGAAGGCTTTGTTAAAAACCATATATTAAATCATGAATATTTTATATAATGTTGCATTTAATATATTAGTTTTATTCTGGAAAGGCGTTACATGGATAAGCGAATAATCATCAATAGTATCGTGTTGTGTCATAAAACCAATAAAACACGCCCATGAACAATTCCAAGCACCAAAAAAGGATTAATACCAAGCGTTTAGTTATTTGACACTAAATTTTTACTTTGAACTTGAAAAGATAACATGGAAATTTTACAGGACAAACATTCTGTCATGAGAAACAATTAATCGAAGTTGAGTTAAGATCCACCAAGGCAATTCAATGTTACATACAAAATCTTGACGAACGGCTCCAAAATAAAGACATACCTTACGGAGGGAAAATGTTACTACTACATGCCCTTTTATCAAATAAAACAACACTATTTATCATAATTAATATGTATGTAAAACATTATTTAAGTTAATATTACTTTCTGAACGCCTATGGTTCTCCACCTATCGACAAACGGGTCCCGAAAATGCTTGGTGCAATTGGGCGCATTCTCGTCGAAGCATTTATCTAACTCAGTTGTAGATTTTGTGCCATTTTTCCAAGAGTCCAGTATATCTCCTCCGATCTCAGGCACGCCAATAAACAGGCGCCAATCTAAAACATAGGAATACATAGTACTGACACAATTCATGTATTTGTGTATTATTATTTGTATGCCTATAAATTGTTGTATATATGCCGATGCATGATGGCTACAATTGTTATGTCTAAAAGTGAACTTTATTACACCAGGCTACATGTTTGCTTTGAATGATATTGAATGTTATTGTGTGATTCATAAATCCGTAAGTATCAAAGTTATTAAATCTAAACTAGATACATCAAAAAGAACATTGAGATGTAGTGCAGAGCACAAAAATTATATAGCCTCGCGCAATATTTCTTAAATAAAGTAATTCTTCGGATGTGTGTAGCGCTCGCAACTAAAATTAACTGAAATGGTCGAAAGTCGGCCACAACATGATGTTAACATAGATTTTTGCCATAAAATAATAATGCTGTAGCCGACAACATAATCCTTTAATTGAACACTGGAATGCCGTTCTTAAAACACTTAACGCAATATCAATTAAAATATTATAACATTCTGATCATAACTTACGTACACGTGTTCGTATTCTTGTTCAGTGCTCGAGTGTGAGCCTACACAAATTTTCAATATACGATTGAAATGCCATTATTGTAGTTCTACATATTAAATCAACACATGGATATGAACGAGGTACTTCAACGAAAATAAATATACCCATATATGCCTAGTGGACTCTCCCATCCTTCCAAATTGGATCAATTTATTTCCAAAATGAGAGATGCCTAGTATATTTATTTCTATATTTAGAATATTTCTTACAGAAATTCCTTTAAGCAAACAGCGCAGACCCTGATGAGACGCCGCATCTGGGTCGACGCTGTTTGCCACGGTTTTTGTTCTAGACGCTAGGCATAAATGGGTTAATCCATAGTTCCCGATTGTTCAGCTATTTAAATTCGTGTCTCAAATATTATTTCCTCACGAAACGTGCTATTGTATGGCGATCTTTGGCTACCAGCTGATCAATACTGTGCTATATTTAACTATGTTCAGTGAGATTCTACCCGCCGTTCGCCAATCTCGTCGATTTCTCTCTCCTATCATCTTTTCTGTGTTCGTAAACCTTTATATAAATAGTCGATGTTGTATTTATATGTTTTGTTATTAGTCATAAGCCGAATACAAATGAGATATATTTTTATGAGATAAATCTCGTTAAGCACAATACATATAGATCTAACAAACATCACATGTAATTGTTCATCGATCAAATAGAAAGATATGCGATTTCAGTGTTCATTTAATATTGTCTTTAGTCTAACCTATGGGTAACTTACTGTTATATTCATATAATGCTGTACAGTATTTCAAGTGTTCTTTCTTAATCCTGCTGTACAATAATTGATCAAATATACTGTTACGAATACAATTTAAAGCATAGTGGTAATGAATCAAAGCAATACAATGGACGGTTGAAAACATGTTCTACTACGTCTTGTACTTTACCGTTGACGATGCACTTGGGTTTAGGCGTCCACTCCCTGTTGATACACGTTGTAATAAGCGTCTGATTGACTTCCACATGCCGTTGATTACAGTAGATGCGTTTTTGCGACCCATTTGTGATCTCGTTGCCATCGAGCCTTCCGTTCTTTAGGGTCAGAGCAGGACATTCTGGCAGAAAAGGTCAATGTCATATATTTATATTGTATAACATTCAGCCTAGTTAATGACTTATCGGAGTATCGTATTTCTGAACTCAAGTACTTCCTAAGAGTTGAGTATCCCATCCACACTATTTACTCTATCGTAAGAACAAGTTTCTAAATTCTGGGAACGAGTTACTTTATGCTTGGAATAAAAGAAGCAGATATTATAGTCAAGTTGTACAATCATATCTAAGTTGTTTCCATCTTTGTAGTTCGCCTACATTTTAAACACTGTTCTATTAAATTTTCGAATGCGACGTCATGAAATTATTTTTGAAAATTAAACTACATGTGTGAGAGAGATTCATTAAGGTTAACCTTTCAGCCAAATCGCATTTTTATATTTTTTTCTAAATTTGAGATTGCATGGTTTGCTAATATTTCTTAATGAATATATAAATAAAGCAAATTTTAAGCCCTTGTCTTGTATTCTAATTCAAATTTTTTGTTTTGTTTCAAATGAAATATGAACTGGCTTAATGATTTACGATCAATACACATCTGATACATCTTAAGAAGATGAACCCCTTTTTTCACCGGATTAAAGTTCGGAACAGATCAGTCAAAAAGAACACGCTGTTGTTCATCGATTATATGCAAGAATGAAATGAAATTGTTAATTTATTGCTATCATTTTAAGCTATGTGTACAAAATTTTACATTCAATTCAATTAACGTTTTGCATCATTTAATTTCGTCTTTCTTTATCTTGTTGAACAAAAATTGATCAAACATCATACTGTTATAAATACAATTAAAAGCGGAATTTTTAATCCATTGGTAAAATACAATAAACTGCTGAAATTAATACACGTTGTTATGTTCGTCCCATTGACCTCCACGTATGGATGGTTACAGTGTATGCGTTTCTGCGATCCATTTGTGTTCTCGTTGCTGTTGCTTTCGAGCCATTCCAGCCAACCGTTCGGCCGGTATTGATAAAGACATACTAGCGGAAAGGTCAACGTAATAAGTATATACTTTATTACGATTAGCGTAGTTTACAACTAATTAAAATCTTGTTTTTCAGAACTCAATTACATCGAACGAGGTTATTTGATTTAGACGATTTTTTCAGTCGGTTGAACATGTTACTTATTCGTGGGAACGAATAATTAAGACATTGGGAACGTAACTTTATCATGGAAATGATAAATAGGCAGATAATACACACATGCAATACACGCTATAACCAATTTCTAAAACTTTAAACTGCAGGTTACAATTGCTGTTTAAAGAACGTGTTAATAATGTATACTTTCAAAGTATACTTACTTTACAAACTATAACCAACTTCTAAAACCGTAAACTGGAAGTTACAATTGCTATCAAAACAACGTTTAAATAATGTATTCTAAACATACTAGTAAATTAATTATTATGACACTCGTATCAGGATAAACATTTGCTTATAATATTGCGCAATGCTCGAGTGTGATCTAAATATATAACTGTGCTATATTTAATTATGTTCAGTGCTACATTCAAAGCGCAAGATAGCTAAGTCGCCGCCCGCAAAATTCTCTAGTTCTTGCGTCGTCATGCCAATATGTGTGAACATTGTATAAACAAACAGGAGAATGCTTCAATAAAGTTTATGTATAGGCCCAAGCCCTTGTCATTTTTGTATTTTTATGTTATTGTATAATGTCCACAAATATGCTTCAACCAAATAGAAAATTTGTGTATGGTATCAATTTTCATTTCAATGGCATATGAACTGTTTTCTACGAGACATAAGATTTTTAAGTAACCATTCCAGAACAACCTGTATGGAATTATTTGGAATTCAACTATCCAGTTGCAAGATTGAAATGAAATATTACTGCGACTTAGTATATACCATTGACGATACATATAGGTTTCGGCGTCCATTCTCCGTTAATACACGTTGTAATAGTCGTCCCATTGACCTCCAAATGTCCCTGATAACAGTTTATGCGTTTTCGCGACCCATGTTTGTTCTCGTTGCCGTCGAACCATCCGTTTTCCAAATTTAGAAGTGGACATTCTGGAAAAACAGATCAACGAGGTAAGTATATATTTCATAAATGTGTAGCCTAGTTTATGACAAAAACAGAAATAAATTTATTCGGATATCAATTATATTTTATGAGTTACTTATCTCGTTCACACGACTTATTCAGTCGTGGGAACGAGTTACTAATCCGTGCAAAGACGTTAGTAAGTAATTGGAAACATTTACTAAGTCAGAGGAACGACGAAATGGCAAATATTATGCGCAGGGAATAGAAGCTAAACAAGACTTATCTAGCCGTTAATTAAAGGTTGAACTTGATATTCAAAGAGCGCATCAATTATGTAGACTCAAAACAAGCGTAATTTAAGTTTTAAAACACGCTGATTAGGACACACAATTGTTCATAATTATGCTTAATGCTTGAGTTTGAGCGGATGTTTGCATTTACTATTTAAATTTTATATTGTATTTTCTCAACCTTAAATACCATAAACGAGGGAATCTTTCAAAAATCTAATATTATCTAAATTGGATTTCATAAACTTTAAGACAAAGTTGTTCCATCGACGCAAACAAAAAGTTTTCATGTCCCTTTCATGTGAACCGTATAGGTTCAGTAGACGACATTAACACACACATACACTGACTAAATGGGGTTATGTATTGTCATTTAAACTAAGTGACTTTTAAATATGTAGTTGGTATAATTGTTTTTATTCCGAGCAAAGTGTGTAAGGGGGTTAGACGGATCCAAGTATAAGGGAATTGTTCACAGATTCTCAAAATAACAAATTTGCACCTGTTATTCACATTTTGTAAAAATAAAAGAGTCATCAGCTTGAGCAATTATTAAAACTATAAAGCGTTAGAAACGAGAAATGATTAAATTATTTAGTATGTGTCTTTGTTGTTTTCGTTGTAAAGTGTGCCGAACAGGGATCGCTTAATAGAGTACACAAACCATAACGTATTGTTATTTTCCGGACCGTCGAGTGATTAAGGCGATAGCCGATTAATCCAAACTCACTGGTTCCGACATTAAACCCGATTAAAGAATGTCTGCCATTTGCTTCCGCAAATCTTCGTTAACGTAAAATCCGTTAACAAATACAGTGTCTAAGCATGTCCATGTAAATAAGTATACATTAACAGTAACAATTGTAGCTGGGGTGATGATTTTATTTTTATAACGACCCTTAATTTTTTCGCTTCAATGTTAACACTATTGTGGTATTCAGATGGATAAAAATGTTAACATGCAACTGTCATTATTTAAAAATTTACATCAGTGTTTAATTAAATTACATACATTTAGTGATTTGTGACATGTTTGTATTTGTTCTCCTGTATTCTAAAGGAGTAAATAATTGTTAATAAACTGTTCTAAGCGAGCATAGAATTACTTCCAAATTACCTATAATTTCGTTTCGATTGGTTGGTCTACCGTGTTCCAGAAATTACTTTTGGTCATTTTAATAAATCGATAATACGTTCTTAATTTTAAATACCAAGCCTTAAATAGTAAACATCGACTAACTTATATAATACCCCCAGATGATTATACACTTAATCATTTATTTGTTGTACATGCTGTTTTTAGTTTAGTTTGGATTATTTTATTAGTTTGAGAACAGAGATTTCATAAATTTTTTTACTACTTTTAACTTATTAATATTTTTTTAAAGTGTTTAAGTAAGACACCAAACATTCCTGTTGGCATAGTTTCAAAGGCGCCGTGTAACATAATCTTTTCATACAGATAAACGATGTCGTTGTGTTATATCTATTTTTCGTGTCAATGTAAGATAGTTCATTCCAACAGACATGAGTATATATACACACAAACACATCTAAGGCTTCCGATCTCATCAAAAATAACGATTTACCCTATTTTAAGACAAATAGTTGCAGTATATAATTATTACCTGACCATAACCACTTATCATGATGCGAATACTCGAGCAACATAAAAAATTATCCAGTTTATATAGCAGTTCATTATCTTTGTAAATACTAAATCGGTATTAGCTTAGTTCCGAATAAATGGATGAAACATTAAAGACAAATATCGAAATATTGTGCGTATTGTGTATTTCATTTAATTTAATAACTATACCTCAACACATTTTTTTAAATTTTTTATTCATGATTTGAGCTCAACCGTATTAAGAGAGACAAACACGTTTAAATTTTGTTCAGCATAACTATCAAACGTCAGTAATAAATATTTGCGAATATTGCTATTACATTATTATACATGTCAAAAGTAAAGTAATAAAATGCACACACAACTGCTGTGTATCGCCTTTTCTTAAATGAAAACAATGTTAAAAGTTCTGTGAATTACCTGGCTTTACACATGCATTGTTCTTCAGATCGCATGCGATATACTGCCCATAACATGCCTCGTTGGCTAAAGCCTCACACCTGGTCCTTAGAAGCGTCATCTGTTTTATTATCAATTAAACAATATGTATTTATCAGTTGAATATAGTTATTAAGGTCTTACAAATTATGTTATTATACAAATAGTTTTGCATATAATATAGGGGAATATCGCGGCATGTGTAGAAGATATTCTACTTTTCTGAAAGGGGAAGTTAACTTCTAAAAATAAAATCGCTATTGCTTTTATGTTGATGTATCGCTATTGCTTTTAATTTGATGTTTAAACTTATTGTTTTTCCACCGTACGAATCAACAGCAAACATGGTTTACACGAACACATACAACTGTGCAAAAAAGGGTTGGACGAAAAGGTTTAAGAACATTACTAAGTATATCGAGCTACACACAAGCAATATACTGTTTGTTGGTTTAATTATGAGAACATACAAATATATTAAGGACAATTTTAGGAATAATAAAATAAAGTAATTCAAATTTTGGTTACGTAGTTAAAATGAACCAAAAATAGAAAATTGGAAAAATATAACGAACTTAAAAAAGTACACACATCGGAATATACTTAACATGCATATGTGCCTTATTGTGTTTTCCGTGACACTGGTCAACCAGAAATGGTTAACTGGTTACAGGGAACGAATAAATCAATCGATGGATTGTACTCCGTTGTGTTTGATATGACGTGCCATGAGGATCTAAAGTCAATAATTTTTCCTTAGGAAGATTTATATCATACTTAGGAACAATTAAATCTTCCAGAGGAGGATATAAATCTTCATAGGGCAGATATAAATCTTCCTTAGAAGATTTATATCTTTTAAATGAAGAATTCATGACTTATGACCCTTTTAGCCGCGTCATCTTAATTCTGCCTGTGAATTTGAATTCTTCTTTAGGAAGATTTAATTGTTATTGTTCTTACAAATGTTATAGCCAATCAGGGTTCTGCTAAAAATAACAACCAATCAAAATACGCGTTACATTTCACGCAGGCTGTTATATCTTCCTTTGAATTTTTAATTCTTCTCATGTTCCTGCAAATATTATAGCAATTCAGGGCTCTTCCAGAAATAACGACCAATCAAAATCTTTTGATTCCACGCCCGTTATTAAATCTTCATTTTAATTTAGAATTCTTCCTGAGAAACATAAAATGTTCATAAGGTAGAGGTATTTTACATGAAATGAAAATATGAAAGAAGTTCTGCGCTAAATTATGCAATTTTGTATTAAGGAAAATTAGTAGAATAATATTCAAGTAATATTTTAATGTTTTTTATTTTATTCATTTATTCGTTCATTTATCGAATCTACTGTAAAACTGCAGCAGCATTAGTATTTGTATCCAATAACTGCATAGATTCTAGATCTATATACAACTAGATTTATATAGTTAAAACTATGAATTTTTATAATCTTTGATTAATTAATAAATGACGTCGTAATTTACAACATGAGCTGATATATATATATGAATTCATTTATATCTAGTTTTAAAACATTTAACATGTTGTAAATGCTTCAATACGCGTACGACATTTATCATCATTACATGCACTGATTATACAGCACAGAACATATTATAACACTGTGGCGAGGTACGCCTCAGTCTGCTTAAGTGGTACGCTTCGGCAATGGTACGCTAAAGCCGACATTCCGTTGTATTAGTATGGCGTTGTTGATAATTGTTGTTGATATTTACCCTCGGATATCCGAACCTTGTGCTGCATGTTTTACTTATTCCGAAGTAAAAAATGATCTTAATCATTTCGCACTGTACACTGTCTTCATTGAGACTTCTTTTTGAGCTGTTTTAAGCCATTAATGGGCGTCGCACTGAAGTGCGGCGACTCGTATGTAAAAGTTTTTTTTTCGCTTATGGGAGGAGAAGTTATTTTACGGATCAATGTATATATTTTTGTTGTCAGAATATCTTGCATAGTGGTGATTTTTTGTGTAAATTAGTGAAAATAAGTACTGCATTTGTGTCTACATTTACTACAACATTTATTGCCAATAATGCAAAGCTAATTCTTTTAATAAATAACTGATCACAGGGACTGGGCAATAATAAAAGATCACAGGGACTGGGCAAATACGCGAACCGATGAAACTTTCTGGTTTTGTATAAAAACAAAACATAATCAAAATATATTTATTTTGTGGTTTTTCTAACAATAGCGCAGACTTTTGCTGTTCGAGTTTTGTTGAACGCGCATTTTCTTCAATTTTACACGACGACAGCGATTACATGGTTTATTGATTTATTGATAACCGTTACACTACAGTCACTTATTAATATCTTAGTTAGAAGGTGATTTTTCAAGCGGTTCCGTAGTGTAGTGGTTACACGCTCGCTTCACATGTGAGAGGCCCAAGGTTCGAGCCCCAGTAGAATCAAATTATTTTATTTGTGTTCTATGTTTTGGTGTAGACATTTTAGTTTAAATAAATACGCTGTTTTATTGTAACCATTTTTTGTGCCCATGAAATATATGTATGAGAGGGTGTGTGTGTGTGTGGGGGGGGGGGGGGGGGGTTCGTAAACACATTAAAACTTTTACAGTGTTTTCCTATCAATGAGTACTCAATCCCTATCGTAAATGAGCAACGTAAGAATAAGTTCAGAATGATCTCCCCTTGAAGTTGAGAAAAATATGAAATTGCGCTTACAAGATGAAGCAGATTTGTTAAAACCTACACAGTTCTGTTCCATTAATGAAAATTGCACACGGATGCCAGTATAAAAAGGAAACCAATGTAAATAAAATGAATTATGAAATATTTTGGGGTTACTACACAAAATCATAGATAATGGTTATTTGGGGGTTATAACACAACATCATATATAATGGTTATTTGGGGGTTATAACACAAAATCATAGATAATGGTTAAACCAGTATCTTTTTCTATTTTGTTTAAAATAATCGGCCAATATATTAATATTTACAGTAGAAAAAAATCGTTCCATGTAACTTCATTGAGTGCCTTTTACACTAAAATTCCCGACGCCCTTTGATGCTTTGCACCAATACTTATCTTGTTATTTATATAAAAAAAAAGAAATATTTTACGCGCAGTAAATCACACAAAAATCATCGTAGCCTTTCAATATACGAAGATTAACAATCCTTTCTATTTCAGTTAAAAATACCCAACACTTTATAAGTATGTTACATGTTTGGCTAACTTTATCTAAATATTGCAGATTTTGTCTTCATTTGTATAAGTAATTTACAGGACAGAACAAAGGGTTAATAATTGTTAAGTATTGGCTAATAAGTCTAAATATTCAAACATAAAAATATACTAAAGTCCTCAAGTGGATTTTTTTCAGAAATGCAAATAAGACTGATATTACTTTTTTTACAATTGAATCTGGTTTGTAGTATCAATTTTATCTAAATAATATAAAAAAGAAACAAAATACAACATAAAAATACTCACTTTCAAATAAATGCAAATGCGGTTTAAATAAATTTAACATTTTAAAGTTGAAATTACATAAATAGACTCAATCTTATAATTTCATTGACAAATAATGAAAATGAAGCAATGATACACTTCCTTTCTTTATGATGTGCTTGATTGGTCACTGATTGAATTTAAATTGATAATTCAACCAGTGACTTATCAATAGAGTTGTTAAAAGCAGTAGATTAATCCACCAGTATGAAATATGATTGGGATCGGCCTAGCAACTCCAGAGTCATATCCTAATATTTAACTAATATGTATTATCATACTGCGGTGGTGTACTCCTAAATTTTGTTCGAACGCCTCCTTAATTACGCCCCCCTAAGTTATTGAAATAAATAAACCGGACCTGTCACATGGGGAAAAAAAGTTTCAGATTCTCATATTTTCCATGTAGTTATGATATTTGTGAGGAAACAGTAATACTGAACATTTACCATGCTCTAAAATAGCCATGATATGCATCCTTGGACGATTTAAATACCTTAAAATTATAAAGCGTTGCAACGCGAATCGATTGAATAACTGGGGGGGGGGGGGTGTTGTTGTCGCTCTATTTTGTGACACTACGAGGATTTCATATATAAAGTATATAATCCATAGCGCATTCCATGAGCACGGATGGTCGAGTGGTGGAAGCGTTAGGCTTTTACTACGGGGGTCAGTGGTTCGAGCCCAGATGTTGGTTACTTTTTTCTTCCTTTAATTTTAGTCTTGTTTGTTTACTGGAGCTTTTATGTTAACATATATCAATATAAAGCATTTAATGACAAACTTCAATACATTCCAAAATCTGTGAAAATGACCCTTTAAAACCTGTGTAGAAAGCGCAATGATTGCCATTAGGAGCGACCTGATCGAAGAGGAAGAAGTAAATATTAAGTAATATTTCGGTCAAGTACTGTGCATTGTGGTCCAATATTGAAATAATCCTACTACCCCACTATACAATGCCGTGAAATGTTTAAAGGGGCCTTTTCACAGATTTTGGCATTTTTTTAACTTATTCATTAAATGCTTTATATTGATAAATGTAAACATTGGATCATAAAAGCTCCAGTAAACAATCAAGAAAAAAATTAAAAAAAAGGAAAAGAACATTGCTCGGAGCAGGTTTCGAACCAGTGACCCCTGGAGTCCTGCCAGAGTCCTGAAGTAAAAACGCTTTAGCCTACTGAGCTATTCCGCCGAGTACACATTCTTGACGTATTTTATACCTTATATAAGCAATCTTCGTAGTTTCACAAAATTTAACGACAAAAACAGAACTCTCCAAATTATTCAATCGTTTCGCGTTGCAACGCTTTATAATTTTTAGGTTTTAAAATCGTCAAAAGATGCATATAATGGCTATATTAGAGCATGGTTAATTTTCAGTATTACTGTTTCCTCAAAAATATCATAACTAAAACGAAAACTTACGAATCTGAAACAACTTTTTTCAATTTTGTCAATTTACCAAAGCGTGAAAAGATCCCTTTAAATCTTCCTACTGTACATCTTTGCAATGTGGTCAAATGGGACATTTGTCATATTGCAAAACTGTACAGTATAATTGTTGTAAAGTTATGTAGTCTTTAAACACAATTTTTGGTAGTGATATAAGATGTCAAACTAATTACATACCGGTAATTTTTTTATTTCTGTTGATATATTACGTTCGATATATATTTGTCCTTCCTAAAATAATAACAAAGTATGTTTTTCTTTGTAAATAAACAGCGATGTCGAGAACAATATTCAATTTTAAAAATATCAGTGACTAAACACAATGATATGCAGTTTACATCGAACTTAATTGACAATACTCATGCCGTTTTAGCATTAGGATTTGATAAGATTTCTTAAGAGTTAAAGGCATTAACTATTTAGATTTTCACCGCGAACACTTTAAAAACTCGGTGTGCTTTGCATCAACATGTTTATAATTTGAAGAGTTCCTGTATCTCGACAAAACAGTTAAGTGTTTCAAATACGATTACAATTACGTATTTAAGTATATGCAATCGCAAATTTGCCAATATATTATTCAAAGTCACACCTATTTTTTTTTACAAAAAGATAACTTTTATGCACTTTATCAATTACAGACTGATTACATAATAATATTCATAAAAGAAGCAATCACACTTTGTGTACAAATGCGCACCATTGCACTTTTATAATACATAAACGAATGTTTAAATGTTATACGACCAGTAAATTTATGTAAAATTAGTTATATTATTAGAATTAGAATAAATAATATTAATAGTAGTTGTAGTGGTAGTAGTTGTTGGTGTTTTGTGTTATGACGTGTGTTGTTTTTATACGTGTATTTGCTGCTGTTCGTTTTCTTGAAAGAGTCCAGTAGCAATTAGAGGATGTGATAATATTTCAAGAGAGTGGTATGGTTTGCGTTTTCAGAACATGCCATAATTGTTCTACTTATAACGTCAATTTGACTTATTTTGCACTACATAGCGGGTTTATTTGAAATAAGATTGAGTTTCTAAAAAGATAATTAACGAATTGATAAAGATAAATGCCAGAGTATAACGAAACTATTTAACGCAGCCATTGTATTTTTTATCTCTTTAATGTGTGCACATAGTCGTGGTTGTTTCGCAGACCCGCTCGTATCAGATGTACATGAAACATACGTCTTCATTGTTCGCTGGCGGTCTGTTACGTATTCGTTATACAGCCGCCGCACGGGTACACCTTGCTTTGTACGCATACAAGTTCTGGATTCAAAACCCGGGACTGGCACACTGTTTAATAGAACTTTTCTATTTCTCCTATAAAGATGTTAATTTTTTCCAGATAATTTATATATTTATTTATTGAATGACATTATTCGACAATAAGAACATTTGTAAACAAGCTCTTTTACGTCAGTAATCGTAAACTAATAATATATATTATCCAGGAAGACATGTGATGCTATACAAACAGAAGATTCATGCTGACAAGCTTTATCAATTGTTTTAATAATTTAACATGAGCGTTACATTGAGACATTGTATCCTGAATACAAACTATTAGGTTTGTGTTTTCATCGATGTATAGGCAGTTTGTAGTATATTGTTCTGTATGTATATGAAATTCATTTATATTACATGCACTTGGCAAACAAACAGAGAGCTTGTCTGATAAATTTTTCATTTGTCATTATAAACGGCTGTAAATATGTTCACCTTACTAGGCAACATCAGCGGTTATTGGTTTGTTTAATTGTTTTTATTCAAATGAACTCTAACATAATGGACCACAATGACGTCAACGCATTCGTTAATTATTTGTACACTTTTCTAGCATGGTTATCTATCAAACATGCACTGATACACAACTAGGTCACACTGCTCTAGGCGCACTGAACTCATAATTCGCTAGCCATTTCTTGAAGTTATTGTTCTGTAATAATTAATATGCACTTAATTAATGTTAATGCCACAAACATGTGTACGGGTTTGTCTTCTTTGAAAATTAAATATATGTGGGATACTATTTTTTTAATTGCTTCTCACAAACTTGTTTGTTTATTGTAAAGGCATTTGTATCGCACTACCTGATCAAGCTGTTTTTGAGAGTGCGTATGGTTGGTATAAACTTGTTGTAATCTCAGATGAAAAAGTGTCATGTCCGTTTTGATGTATTCTTCTAGCACAAATGCATACCAGTGTTCAGTTTTGAATTAATATCTTCTAGATCATAAATACAGCGGGATATATCATTTCAGCATTTTGGTATCATCAGTGAAAGAGAATACTGATCAAGCTCAAGGTTCAAGCGCTGAGAATGCTGATATGGCCAGTATGAAGTGCATGGTAAAAGAGATATAACTCATGCTCTCATGTTTGGGAGTTATTTCCCTTTGTTATTTTTAATACTTATATTTTTGCCGGAACTTATTTTGAAAATTAAAAAAAAATGTATCGACTACAAACATTATCGGTAAATTGCTCCCATTTGGCGGAAGGACAATGCACAAAAGCTATAACTCATGCTCCCATATTTTCACAATTATTTCTTTTATTCAAAGCATGTCTTAAAGTTTCCAAGTATGTAAATTTTAGTGAGGTATTGCTCCCATATATTCCCTTTATGCCGCTTGTTATTTGTTTTAACATGTGTTGACTGGATCATTGATCTAAAGAGAATCATTATTTTGAAAAAAAAAAAAATTAATGGATAAGCAATGACATCATGACGTCGTGCATAAAATAAATACAGCGTTTTTGTTAAAATAATACAAGGCTTATAGAGACTTTGTTATATATATATATATATATATATATATATATATATATATATATATATATATATATATATATATATATATATATATATATATATATATATATATAACATACTATTGTATGTAACATACAATGCAATATATATATATATTGCTTCCATATTTTCAGAGTATGGATGGTATCAATTAGAAACTAAATATGTACGTTCGAATTCACCGAAGCAATCAAGAGCCATAACTATGCTATTTTGAAATCGACGTTTTAAAATGCATTTTCAATTATTCCGCTGCATATTTTGCAAATATAACGAATATTAACATTTAAATTCATTGTTATAAAGATCTCAATTAGAATGAGTGCAGTGCACAAGTCCCTTTATTTCTTCTTTCATTATTTGACCGTTATTGCCTTTGTGAATTTCTTTCCCAACATTTGTCCATGTATATAAAGTACCACCACCGTGGTGGTAGTGGTGTTGGTGGTGGCGGCGGTCATCACCACCACCATCATCATCATCATCATCATCATCATCATCATCATCATCATCATCATCATTATCATCATCATCATCATCATCTTCTTCATCATCATCATCATCATCATCATCATCATCATCATCATCATCATCATCATCATCATCATCATCATCATCATCATCATCATCATCATCTTCATCATCATCATCATCATCATCATCATCATCATCATCATCATCATCATCATCATCATCATCATCATCATCATCATCATCATCATCATCATCATCATCATCATCATCATCATCACCATCATCATCATCATCATCATCATCATCATCATCATCATCATCATCATAATCATTATAATCCAGAAAGCATCATCATCATCATAATGATTGTCTAGAAAGCATCATCATCATCATGATTGTCATCTTTACAGCTACCACTTGTATCAGAAGTATCTAGGCTTTTTATAAATTGACGTTAGAAAAGAGAAATTGCTTAAACCTGATGCACTATGCAAATTCGTGAAGACGCTTATATAAATGAACGAAATTAAATCATCTTTGACCATTGTATTAGGGTAGCCTATCATAATATTAATGGTCAGACCGTGGTCAACTACGATCGGGGAAATAAATTATTATTAATGCCATGAAGTGTCATCAAGTACGCATTCAAATGTCCGCTATATCGATTTTGTTTGCATGTAAATCTCTATCCGGTTTTGTATTTGTTGATAGCAACAAGAATTAAATTTTGATATTACGGACGATTTCGATTATAATATTTGTTTAACTCCATAGAACCGGATTTAACAGTTTATGATAAATAGGTTACTGAACAACAGTTGGCATTTCCCGTATATAAAATATTTTAACGTTAATTACAACCAAGGTAATAATAGTTTCATCGTTTTCCTGAGCAGTTTGAGAACACATAAATAACGTATTGCACGTTCGGTTAATGGTATTTAACTGGTATAAATAACATTTTAATCCTCAGTCGTTTTAACATAATACATACGAATCATTTCCTGTTCAGTTAATCGTCCTATAAAAGACGAACATGTGATATAATTGGTTAGGGCCATTACATTTATTATGAAAAGGTACACAGGCCAGCGATTGTGTTGACTTGAACGCTATTTTAATTTAAAGCCTGTAGAATTGATAGCAATCTCCACGTCGGGTTGTCGTTCCTTGCGCTCATATACAATCTCTGCCATCACACGAAAATCTTACCAGATTTGGTAGGACTTTTTTTAAGTATCATATTATGAAAAGTAGAATCATTTTCTTTTATATTTTAAAAATAGCAAATACATTTAGGTTTATAATAAAAAAAGTAATTACTTTAATTAAAAAAAAAGAAAAATAACAACGGAAACATTATTGTGTACCACGTTGCTCGGCCTTCATCACGTGGTTGGTTATGAAGGCGGGATTTGACCCAGCTATGCTGGTTCCCGTCAATCTCTGCGCGGAGGTTGAATTGATGGCGTGAGGTCTTATTTTCCCATGGCGTGAACACAATTTTCCGCTTTCTAAGGCGAGAAAGGGTGTATTCGCCATCACAGTCAAATTATCAGGTATATGTGTAGATTATATAACACTGTTTTCGGAATTTAATTACACGAATATTACGTCGTTTAAATATGAGCCGTGCTGTGTGAAAATAGCGTTTAATGAATGTGCGTAAAGTTTCGTCCCATATTAGCCTGTGCAGTCCAAATGGGCTAATCAGGGACGACACTTTCCGCATTAACTGGATTTTTGCTAAGAAGAGACTTTCCGTAAACGAAAAATAGTTAAAACACCATAAAAGCGAAAAGTGTCGTCGCAGATAAGCCTGTGCGGACCGCACAGGCTAATCTGGAACGACACTTAAAGCACATGCATTTAACCCCCTTTTCATAGAGCATGGCCCATATGTTTGTTTTTTCGTTTTCGATAGCGTTAATCTAGGTCATCGGGTTTCAATCTGTAATATTATTGAATTGCCCAAACGTGCTGTTGTGGATAAAATGTTTACAATTTAGTTTTTATATATTACACTGGTCCACGTTTGAGACGGTCTAATATTGGCAACTCGTTTCGCATAATACCATTTGTCTTTTTTCAATGCAATTTATAACAAAATACCTGATAGGAATTACTACGGCTTTCAAAACAATAAGAACAGAGTGTGCCTTTTTAGAGCTTAATTACGAATTCATAGGTGAAACATAAGTCATAACTTTTGATAATTTTGTCTAAAAAATAATATATGCGTTTACGTGACAATAATGAAGTAGAAATAAGTCTACTGAGACCAATCAGTGCGAATAATTCATGATTGTATTGAAATGCTTGTGACTGCAATACTGAAAGTCTAGAACCATACCCCTTCATTCGTTATTATGTATTTATTCTAAAGTTTGAACATTACGAAATCGTTGAGATATCGGCATGCGGGTATTTCATATAATGGATTAGTAGGTACCGTTATTACGCTTCGAACGCACTTAAAACTTTGTTTTCGTTTCGGCACATTTAGATATATAATAAAGGTACTTCATTAATGTTTGGGTATCCCCATGTCACTTGCCGACATGACAACGCGTGTTTGTAAAACCACTTATTTTATTGTTGTTTCAATTACTGAAAGATTATAAATCGAAATTCATGTTATTTGTTTGTCGTTGTTTTATCGGAATATACTCCTATGTTGCAATTTGAACATCGAGTAAAAGACCTGCCTGCTATTTAATACACAGTAGTATGAACCTTTTATCATTAAAATTTAGATAATATATACTTACATTTTGCTTTTTTATGATTATCTTTACTATTATTGAATAATATACTATAACGCATGTAAATACTATACAACATCTATTTGTAAAACTTCAAAATTCGAAAGGGAGCGTATTGCCTTAGAAAACTAAAATAATAATTCTTAACAGACATACACAATAAAACAATAATGTTTAAAAGCATCGAGAATATCATAATTGGCCTTAAATGACAGCGAACAATTTTTCTCGTAATTGTGTAAAAACACAAACCATATATATATGAATTAAGCAGATTTAAGTGATTTCCTAACATTTATACTTACCAATATACATGCCTATTGACACAAAGCAAGCCAATCTAACGGTATACAGATTCCTCGTATGCATTTTCCAGGTTTATTGCCGTCATCCGGTTGTTAAAATACTTGTGTGGTGTTTCATAAGATTAACGCAAATAAGATCAATTAGGATAAAATGGGACTGTTGAAAAATTGAGAGTCATCATAATAGTATATGAACATCTAGGTGTCCGAAAAATAATATACGTCAACGATTAGCCAAAACATTATTCACACGCTAATTTTAAACAACAAAATTGCCATGTTTGCAGTCGTGGTTCTTGCCCGATTGTGAAAGTTGGGGAATCCCCTTTTGACTTGCCCGATCGGGAAATATTGATTGAAAAATGACCCGATCAGGCAAGAAAACAACCATTTTTCATATACCTTGTCAAAATGTGTAGCAACTTAAATAACTGAATCCAATCTTAAAACAATTATCTTTTATTTGACCTTAGCGATTTTTTAAAATGTCGTTGTTCGTCAGATATTCAAGCCCAAAATTGAGCAACTTTTGATTCTATCAATATGTGTGTGTACTGAACAGAACAGAACAGAACAGATCTTTATTACTCCCAGGTATACATAGATACAGCATGGGGAAATATTATCAAATATATTTAAAGGGGCCTTTTCACAGCTTTTGGCATGTTTTGAAGTTTGTCATAAAATGCTTTATATTGATAAATGTAAACATTTCATATAAAAAGCTCCAGTAAAAAATTAAGAATAAAATTAAAAAAAGAAATGAAAAGGTAACCCTCAGCAGGGCTCGAACCACTGACCCCTGGAGTCCTGGAGTAAAAGTAGTACCCACTTAGACCACTCGGCCATCCTTCCGGATACAATGCCTGATGTATTTTATACTTTATATATATATAAGCAATCCTCGTAGTTTCACATAATATAACGACAACAACAGAACTCTCCAAATTATTAATTCGTTTCGCGTTGCAACGCTTTATAATTTTCGGGTTTTTAAATCGTAACAAGATGCATATAATGGTTATTTTAGAGCATGGTAAATGTTCAGTATTACTGTTTCCTCAACTTTTTCAATTTGGTCAATTTACCCAAACGTGAAAAAGCCCCTTTAACAAATAAGACATATGTAAGGCTAAGTAAGACATATGTACTTGTAATAAATGTAATTTTATTCGAAAATCAGGAAGTCAAACAAAGATTAATTTATCGTTATCTCGTTAATTAGTCAGGTCAATATACACTTTGATCCCCAAAAAATTGCTACAAAGGGTATTTTGACTGATCCTGGTAAGGTAGCACTTACTTAATAACATATCAAAAGTTTACCGATTTCGGTCCTCCGGATTTTTTTTTCAAAATGGCCTCCAAGATTGCGGCCAAAACCTATTTATAATCACTACTATGCAACTATCCACTCAAATATGATGTTTTTGGTGTCTATACCCAGGTTTTGAGGACCAAAGAACACTTTAAAATCATCAGACATAGTGAAAGTTTATTATGATATACATCAATCAATCATGCCTCCAAAAATAGCCACCGCCACAATGAGTAGATAACAAGTCCATAACGTTACATTCAAAAGTGATTATTTTTTTGTAAAACGTCATCGTATTGGAGACAAAGAACACTTTCATTGAATGGTCGATTTCACTAAGCAGTTTATTCATAATAAAATCCAATTTCTTACATTCAGCTGTCCACTATAGCCTGATACAAACTCTTTATCCGTGCCGATAAACGTTGTGGGGCTATGGGCGGGATCATTCCACTATTGCTTCTACAATATCAACGTCTGCAACCCCTGGTGACACAAGGGCATAACATCCCCTTTTAGTCAGAACTGTGCTGATCAGAGAAATCATGCCTGCCTTGTATTTGTCACGCGAAAAAAATCCTCATTTTTGCCTGATCATTCTGATCTTTGTTAAAAATCATAATCGGGTTCACGTTTTTGTGTTCGTCTGTGGTGTGTGATATCTTTGAAAGAAGGACCGTCTTCGCAACCATCGAACGCCACTGTTGCTTGCCCGTATAATCTGCATAATAATCGGCTATTGCGTGGTTTGTATTGCCCTTTTTTCCATGGTTAACGATGAAGCAAAAAGCCGCCATCAAGCACGTAACAATCTGATTCAGGAATACAGTTCATCACAGCCTTACTTGATACGTGTACAGCTTGATCTCTCATTGACTGAATGATATGAGGCTTGTCTGCTTTACGAAATATGTTATTGGTTTCAAAGAGGGCAAGCGGACCTGGACTCAGTTCATAAGACAATATGTATTCAATGGAAATATCTCTAGATTTTGACACTACCTGGAAACGTTGAAACAGAAGGGCAGGATAAATAATACGGTCCATAGAAATCTAAACAGCGGAGCTGAATAGCACCCTAGTTATTCTTGGAAATCTCCATCTTCTCTTTGCATATTGGACACAAATCTTGTCTGGATGTGTTTGCACTCATTATTTTATCATTTATGACAAAAATAGACAATAATGATGACTTTTATAATGCTCTGATTTGAAAAGCTGCAATTAACACAGAAAGGGCCTAATATAATAGAATTGTTGACGCAACCCTAAAATCGTGGTCTGTTTTTAAATTGTGTTTTTTATGACGCTTGAGCTTCAATAACGGAATACACAATTATGCTAGTAATAACTATTTAAAACAAAACATGAAAATCTATTTAATATAAAAGTGCGAAAAAAGAATATAACGTTTGAGCCAAGAGTTATGCACTTGCGGTCATTTGAACGCCATGTTGGATTTCTCTGTTACGTAGTATACTAACTTAGTTTTTGTATTATCTTTATGTTTTATTTGTCCCCAAAAACCTAAGCATAGACACCAAAATAACGAAATTTGAATGGATACTCATATAGTTATCATTATTAAAAGGTTAAGGCGGCCATCTTGGTCGCCATCTTGAAAAAAACAAACTTTACCGTGGTCCGATTATGGTTAACTTTTGATATGTTATTAAGGACATTCTACCCTACCAGGATCAGTAAAAATACCATTTGTAGCAATTTTGGGGGGTTGTGTGTTATTTTTTTCATATATTGACCCGACTAAAACACGGAGTTTCCTCCGCGTTGTCCAACGCCGAGGGCCGACGCTTCGGCTTATCAATTTGCCGATTGTTAGCCTCGGAGTCCCCAATCATGCAAACTCCGCGTATCGCGGGACATTCTTCATCTCCCCACATCTCCCTCCATAAGCGTGCGGAGTAGCGAGGGATATTGGGGAAAACGCGTGAAGTATACTGTACCTCGCCACAGTGTTAACATATGTTCTGTATAATCAGTGCATGTAATGATGATAAATGTCGTACGCGTATTGAAATATTTACAATATGTAAAATGTTTTAAAACTATGTATATATGAATTCATATATAATTTATCAGCTTATGTTGTAAATTACGACGTCATTTATTAATTAATCAAAGATTATGAAAATTCACAGTGTTAACTATATAAATCTAGTTGTATATAGATCTAGAATCTATGCTGTTATTGGATACAAATACTAATGCTGCTGCTGTTTTATAGTAAATTCTAAAAATGAACAAATAACTGAATAAAAAAATCATTAAAATACTTCTTGAATATTATAATAATTTTACTTAATAAAAAAATTGCATAATTTAGCGCTGAAATTCTTTCATATTTTCATTTTATGTAAAATACATCTACCTTAGGAACATTTTATGTTTCTCAGGAAGAATACTTAATTCATAGGAAGATTAAACAACGCGCGTGGAATCACAAGATTTTGATTGGCTGTTATTTCAGACATGAAAAATCTCTATGTGGACACACTTGTGTCCGACCAAACACGATTTTGGAAATATATAATACTTTTGCACGTGCTGTAACGAACTGACAACAAGTGACATTCAAGACACAGACGGCAAAATTACTTACAGCACGTGCAAAAATGTTACTTGTTGCACGAGAAACGTGATATACGGTATAGGATGCAACAAGTGCGAGTGTGTTGTTTATGTTGGTTAGACGGAGAGGCAAATCCGAGAACGCATGAGTAAACACTTGCGAGACGTCCGCCTGCATAAAGAAAAGCCCATCACTACCCACTTCGATTCGAGCCACTGCGATGACAACATGTACTGCTCGGTCCTGGAGGCGCTAAATATCGCTGGACGCCAAGAACGTGTAATTAGAGAAGCGTTGTGGATAAAGAGACTAAAAACTATGAAACCGTTCGGATGTAATGTAAAAGACAGTGTGTTCCAGTCGGCAATATTAATAGACAGCATATAATTCTTATAATAAATAATAATATTTATGTTTATTTTATAAACATTATATATATTATGTATATGTATATTGTGAACATGTATATGTGTATATGTATATGTATATATCTATGTGTATATATGTATGTATGTATGTGTATATGTATGTGTGTATATGTATGTATGTGTTTATGTATATAATAATATATACACAGCGTACAATTCATAATATGTAGCGACTTCCGAGTATTGGCGCGTAACGTCACGTTCACGTCGGGTAACGTTACGTCATTTATTTATATTTTTGTATTTACTTCCGTTATGATCGACAGAAGAAAACGCTATGTAAAGCTGTCTTAATAATCGTTTACTGAAGAAGGCCTTTGGCCGAAATATTTAATAAAAGAGTAAATGTATGAAGTTATAATACTATGGGCTTCCTTCCAGTAAAAACAATGTTGTATTGAACAAAATATCAAGTAAAACAAGTAATAATTTGTTTAGAACAAACAAACACATTGAAATAAAATAACCAATTCAATTAATTCGTAATATTGCGTAAAAATGACACAAAAATCATAAACATTTTACATTTGGTTTAGAAATTGAATTACACAACGTCTCTATCTTGTGAAGTCATATTTCTTTAGTGATATATTCACCGATTGTTTATGTGTACTTTTATAAATTAAGAACTAGAAGTTGTTTTGAACACAAATTTGACGATGACCTTCTTCTTGGATTCGTACAATGATAAGAGCACTTAAAAAATAAAAATAAATGATCCGTTTTATTTTCGTTCGTCTGTATTCGGCATTCCAATTTGCTTAGAATGACCTAAAATGTATTTAAAAAAAGCTATTATTGAGAGTGTAATGCTTTGATTAGTACTATGTCATCAGCCTAAAATGTTAACCTACAATGTACCACTCTGTCCTTGTGGTGCCATGTTCTGAGTTGCTATGCAAAATGCGATTAATACACAGCGGGTCAATAGAAAATGACCCAATAGAAAACACAAAAACAGGTTAGTTGGTCTTCTATATATTCATTTGAGTTAAAAACTCGCTAGACGGTTTTAAATGCATTTAAAATGAGTACGCTTAAAGGAATAATAATTAAATTAATGGTTACTATAAGTCCCTAAATCGCTTTTTTGTTTAAGGTTCAAATTGATTCTTGGCATTTAACAACGTAAACGTTATTCATAAGTTTGCTATGTAAAACAAGATACGATCTTTATAGTTTCGATGGTGTTTTAAAAATACAACCATCCAATGTTCCACAAATCAGAAAACTGGTCATTGTGGAGAACCTTTAATTATTTCCTCTATAATTGATCTGTGAATAATATTAAATTAAAAGATCACTAGACCTGTATCTGACCTCAGATATAGCCACAACAAATTGGTCAGTTGTTTTACGCCAATTGATCGAAATAAAAATATGTTGATTACTTTTTGAGTATAATTAGAGGCGCACAGGATAACAAATACTTATTTTGTTTATATTCACTGAAAGTTTGTTCCAAACAGTTTTTAAGCTGTATGTGTTGTCATTTATGTCTTCTTAATAAAATCCACTGACCCAGTGTTTGTCAATGTATTTTGATATTGAATGTTAATTGACCGTTTGCTTTTGTCTATGTTTAATGTCAACTGTCACTCATTAATAATGGCAGAATAAAAAGTTAAGAATATAGTCAAATAAAAATAAGAACATGACTTCCTACCTCTGGAGAAAAGTTGTCTTTGTTCACAAACTGGCAATATCCAGCAACTTCTGTTGTTTCTAGAACTTCTAATCCATGTTCTGAAAAGAGTTCACAAAGAGGGTACTGACGTCTGTATAACAATGTCGCACACCAAGGTCGCAGTGCGCACATTTCCACACATTTGGTAATGGTGACGTCCGTTCCGACATACATGGCGTCACTAATAAGGCCCGTGGGGCAATGGTGAAATTCAAACGTCTTAAATGGTGAAGACCCGTCTGTTTCAACGCTACATAATGTCAACAACAAAGTAACGAATGCTCGTTTTTCACAACGAGCCATATTAGTAAACTGTAATTTTTCCTAGTATTACATCTTCATGTGACTTGCTCTTCACATGAGAGCAAGCCTAGCGAATACAATACAGTGGTTTAATCTAGTGCTGTTCAGTTCTCGGAATAAATCTAACAGCTTTCGACGTCCCCTCAAATATCTATCAATAAAAGCCAATTATCGAACCTGAATTTTACGTTTCGACTAATACAACGATTGTACACAAACCAGAGTGTTTTTAAGTGTTTGTAAGTGCGATTTGTAGTCTTACAACAATAGCAGGGAATGGGTTTCAATTGTTCCAAGAAGAAATACATTGTATCGGACTATTTTTGAAAACGTATTCGAGAATATAATTTCAAACTAAAACATTAATTGCGGTCGTCTATATCGGACTATTTTTGAAAACCTATTCGAGAATGTCATTTCAAACTAAAATATTAATCGCGGTCGTCAATATTGGTTTATAGTTTGCACACTTAAATTATAATGGACCTCTCGACTTCAAGTACAGCATGTTTTGTTCGTGCATATTTCTCGGGTGTAATTGCAACAAATCGTAACTTTAGTGCGCTTTTATTTTATTTTGCTTAACGCTTCAATGCAAACAAATAGTTTGTGCTTCGTAACATAATAAAAGCAAATTCGCGCATTAAGTTTTGAATCGCATTCAAGGGGTATACGACTGTAAATGCAACGCATTATATTGAAACATTTCATAGTATTTTATGCAATTAATTGGAATTTTAAAAGTACGCCTTCGTTAATAGGAATTAGCAATATATGTATGAAAATCAAGTTTTGAAGCATGATGTGTTATCCCTGGACGATGCGGTTAAAGTGATAGTATGGGCATCTAACAGTTTATAGGTGTCTATCGCAACCGTTGTTTATTTTCGGTGCTTTCACTTCATATACACTTATATTTGTTAATGCAGCATCAACATACTAAAACAATATCCCGGGAAGAGAAAAATAATCCATTTGAATATCAACCGTACTTTCGTTTGACAACTGACCATGCACGTACGATGTGAACCTAAATTTACTTTTAGTGCAGATTCGTTCATACGACACAAAGAAACAATTTTGTTTTACGGATCATTTCGGCTTACAGGACTGGATGAGTCACGTAAGAAATCGAATATAAAATATATTTTTATAAACAACTGGTAGCAAGATGAGTTGCAGATAATTGGTCAGTAACCACATTTTAACTAACTCTTTTGACCTGTTAATTCTTTTCAGCTCAATTCGACAGTGTAAAATGCCCATAATATCACTTTAAATTTACTCACCTCTCAGCAACTGACAAGAAAAAATTATATGCTAGCCATAATGTCGGGGTATAAAATATGAAAAAAAAAAAACATGAAAAAAGCATTTAGTTACGTGCAATTCACTAGATATCTCCCTAATGCGTGCTGTGCGTAATACTCGGTATTTATATTTTCATTCACAAGTTTGAAAGTACTATGCTTCTAGGAATGTGTTAATGTTTGCTTGATTATCTATTTCACCCGAGTTAACTTTATAAATATTGAGTACTCAATGAATAAGTTCAATAGGGGAGCGTATAGTAATGCAACTTAATTGAGAATAACAGGTTACTGCCTGATCTTTATGAAATATATCAGGCGAGGCTAAGAATAATATAAGCGAGGCTTGCCGAGGCCGTTATTTTATTCGTTCCAAGCCTGATATATTACAAAAAGATCAGGCGGGTACCAGTTTTTCTGTTTATTAAACCTCTACTGATAATATCAACAATGGAATACCATATCATTGAAGATGATCGCACGCTCAATTGTTTGTTTGTTTGGTTTTAGGACGGGGAGAGGGGGGTCGAAATTCGTCGAACGACTGATTAGGTTGTTTTGTTATTGGTGTTTAAGGACATGTGCAGAACCCTTTTAATAGAATAATAATAATTAACTCTACAATAAGCTTATGTAATTATTACCTAATTTCGGCTTTGTCAGATGTCACATCATGGGAATATTGGAAAAGATTAAAGGATGATAGTTTTAAAACTTGTAACTTATTCAAGAATTCGACCAATTAAAATGATATTGACTAGAATCAGTAAGTACTTAAAACAGACTGCGATTAAAAATTTCGTAACCGTGCACATATTTCACTACCAATTTTACATATTGCTACTTCAGAACAAATGAATGATTTATTTAAAAAAATGAATATATTACAATACATATTTACTTTATATGTGTTGTCTAATGTTTATAACAACCGAGGAGGATTATGTTGTTGTTTTTTCTAAATAGAAAATTCATTAAAAGACAGTTTAGAAATGCATGTAACTAAATAAGTGTTTATAATTTTGACACCGCATGTAAATTTAAAAGATAATCAATTTTGTCAATATTGTTATTTTCCTTTTCGACTGTCAATGAGTTGTCGTGTAAATACCAATGTCTTTGACTGTACATAGAAAAAACATATATTTCAGTAAATTATCTCACAACTTTTCGTATTTGGCTTTATTTTAACACAATATAAATTCAAATAAAATCATGAATGATTTACTATACATAACTGTAAACATTTCATTTGTCCATCGTGGCATGATTGAATCATGACTAAATGAGTGGCAATATAGAAACATGTAAACTTGTTAAGTAGACAGTTCTGACTAATATAGATTAAATATGTATTTCTATTCTGAAAAATCAGTAATACAAACGATCAATCTGTTGAGGTTTACGCCGACAAAAAGCTTAGATTATGCAAGTTGAAATATTATGGTATATTTAAATTGTCGAGATTGTCTTTCTATATATAAAATGACGCTTACACAGATATGTCAGCATTTAGTCCACTTCTCTTTCAAAATGAGTGAAGTAGATATAAATTGATATGCATAAACCGGTTTTGGGTAAGATATGTAAGAGTGCAGTACTTAAAATACCGTTGCGTTATTAAAACGACAGAAATTGCGCTCACTTGAGCCTTAAACTTGACAAATAAGTGCGATGTTTGCCTCTTAAGATAGGACGAAGAAGGCGGATTTGTGAGGTAAACAATTCACAGGTCATTAGCTTGTACCAAGAACATACAATTAAGAGAAAGCAATTTAACAAGAGATGATACAAAATAGTATGCTGATTAGTCTTGAGGGGAAGGATACTCATTTTGATTTGCAGATCAAGAGATCAAGAGTAAATATAATATGCACTTGCATTTTTACAACGTCTTTTATCAATGGCTAAATGGATTATTTCGCTAACCGCCGGTTTGCATAATTTAAATTCATCGATTTATTGTAATTGAATGCTTGCTAAAAATCTGAAATATTTTGGCAATAGGTTATGCATTATCATTTTATTATTAAATGGTGAATAACTCCAATTAGGTCAGGAAACCGACCGAGTTTAAACTTATAGCATACATTATTAAAGTAGCAACAGCAAAAGTTGGCTGCAATCTGAGTTTTATGTTTTGTTTGGTCGAATGCAAAACGAAAAACGAAAAGACGATACACGAACCCAATCTCTAGTCGTATGACAATTTTCGTTATATTTACAAAAATAACAATCTGAACGGTATGATATTATCGAAACAATAATAAGTGTTGATTTTCAGTAAAATGTACATATTTTTGCAACACATAACACAACGTGGATGGTAAATTGTTACATTGGTACACTGGGAAGATGCGTGATAGTTCATACATGCAGACTCTGTTGTGTTTTGTAAAATATATTAAATTTTGCAAACCACAATTGCATGAACACTTGTCAAGACAATAAATTACCAATCACATACTGATCTCCTTAAAAAACTACAATAGTATTAACATCATTGTTTAAAAAATAATAATCTTCAATTAAACCATGTTGACATATTAAATATTATTCTTGCTTATGTCGCTAATCTGATAATTCTTTTTATTCTTGATATTTCTATCTCTGTCTTAGAATGTTCGAATATTTACCACGACCATTGCTAAATTAGTTTATATTAAAATACAAAGTTGAAAGTAGGCTTCTCTGACACATAAAATGAACATCATGTTATGCAGGTAAACGCTAAGGTATGCGTATTTGTCAGAATCCCTATTTATACATGAAGAAGCCAAAATAAGTGTTAAACAGTTTAGATAAATGTTTATTAAACGTTTAGTCAATCCACAATCGAAGGATTTATTTGCATAGCCTTCCGAAGGAAACCATAGAAATACGAGAAACGATCTCCATGGATAGTGATTTTTCTGTGTCAAGTCCCTCAGGTTTTGTTTATTTATTGAGTTCACATTTCTAAAAATGTTGTAAAACAACATGTTTAGACATTTGCCTGTACTCTCAGCTGTTTTTCTTAGTATTACAAAGAAATTTACCAATTATAATAATAATACTACTACTACTACTACTAATAATAATTATTATTATTATTTTATTATTATTTTATTATTAATATTAATATTATTATTATTATTTTATTATTATTATTATTATTATTATTATTATTATTATTATTATTATTATTATTATTATTATTATTATTATTGCAACCAATTTAAGCTGTATCGTACTTTTCCAACAGCGTACAGTGTCAGTGGATGAACCCATTAAAATATAATTTCTTATAAGTAATATATACACTAGCTTCAATGAGAAACAAAGTTATAAAATATTCGTGTATGGCATGGAGCAAAATTTATTCGACGTATATAATAAACAATTATGATGAAGATGACATTAATATAAAAAAAAGCTGTGCAATACTTTTTAATTATTTAAAATATCATAGGGAGTCCCTCCACAAGGGAGATACATATGACTGTTCGTCTGTCCCTCTATTTTCTCGCTGCAAACGTACAATATCTTAATACAACTATCTTATAATACATGATGATCGTTCTCAATGAAGATCCCTTTCAATTCTGGGTACCTATGTCGAATGTCAATGCTACCTTTTTATTTAATGTAGAAAATGGTGTCGGATCAATATCTTGTGAACTTGTATCGTTGTTGAGCTTTAATGTTTCATATTCTTATTGGTTTTCATTTGTTGTCACCTTTTTTGTTACATTGTAACATAAGGTCAACTATTATTGTCCTATGGGCATCTACGCGAACACGAGTTCTAGCTCTCTTCAATATCTTGAAAACCCGTTAGCTATTGTAAGTGATTTTAATGTATAAAGACCCCGTTATATATAGAAAAAACACATTCATTTTGAGATTTGTAAGGTAAATGTAAAGGTCATACGTGTCTTTGAAAAGATAAAAACCAGTGTTTTTTATTGTGAGCATGGTACCCTGTTCGTGGTTATTATTTGGGGATATCGGACACAATTTATTTTATTTCATTGTGGGAAATTTTTTGCATTAGCATTGATGTATTGTATCATGTTTGGCGGTTTGTGGTATACCTAGACATATCATTGTTATTTCACATTGTATTATTATTTACATGTTCTTGTGTGACATTTTATGCATAACATGCAAGTTCGATATCAAGTTTGTTACGATTGCTTACTTAATAAGAAATAACAAATCATAAACGGAAATGTATTACAAGTTATATGACCATGAGCGTGTATCTAGATAGTCGTTCATGAACATATTTTTGAACATAAAGTTCACAGTTTTGAGTCGAAACAGAAAATTAAATCAATGTATTTTATAATATGGTTTCAAGATGGTATTGTTTGTCATTTTATAGTGGTTTACTGAATGGCATTTAATCATTTGATGCATGCGAACAACTTTAAGTGTGACACTTGATTGTAAAAAAGGGGCTAAATAATTCCTTTCTTACACATTAATGGCGATGAAGGAAGTCACCGATACTCAAATATGACATTTGCTTAAGGTACTTCTGTACATTAAAACTTATTGGCCATCAATTCGTATCGGATAGCTCCATTGAAATATAAGCTAACTTGAGACATTAGTCTTCAGTTGACGTCAAGCACCATTCACTATTTATTAAACCATAAGTACATACCTACTCATATGGTATTAAAAATCAAGAAAGTACACAATATCTAGCTACAAGATATGGTACTTATATCATCTGCTTCACATATCGTGTAGATCAAAAGCTATGCATCCGTAAATCTATACTCCGCATTTATACGAGGCAATGTGCAGATTAAACCAGACACGACACGACGCGTGCGAATATATTTCGAACTGTGTTTACAATCAATTTTAAACAAACCAGGGTCAAATATATGTAGAGAAGAACAAACAAAACCCTGTTTTTCAATTTATCAAACCTGTACATCCCCGTTTTAAAAGAAGTTAGTAAAAACAATCGCTAAAACGCTGAATTTTTAGCGGGAGTGAATATGGTTTATGACGTTTGACCTGTTTATATTGACGCAAAAGGCACATGCGTAATATCTGTGAAACATGTTTTTTGTTGTTTGTGTTGCTTTTGTGTCTAAATTAGATTGCATCTCAGTATCAAAATATGTATTGTTGAATCTGAGTCGATTTTATAGTATGATATGTTATAGTTGACTACGATTAATATTACCTCCCTCCAAATATCGACTGATATAACAACGTCCTGTTGAACTGATAAACAAATGTATCAGGACGCGTTAAATCTGGCTGATATCATGTATGGTATGATAACACGGGTTGTAGGCCTCTGAGCAAACAATCTCTTATCAGAAACGATGTGTGCACTCATATGTTATGCAGTTTGCAGTTGCGCAAAGAAGGTGTCAGACATATCATAAGAAGATATTTTGTGTAAGTGAACGATGGTGTTGTTTCAGTTCTTATCAATAGTGTGTACTGTACGCTCTTTAAGAGCCAATTTGTTACAGCCTACCGGTAATCAGATCGTGGTTGACAATGAATTGATGGTAAAACTTCAAGAGCGCATGGAATATAAGGATGAAGTAATCAATGAGTTACGTCAGATCCAACAAAGCCAGGAAGCAACGATTTCAAAACTGCGCAAGGATGTAGATCAAATGACATTTGAAAACGAACAATTAAAGGAATCGTTTTTGAAGTGCGAATTTGCGATGAAGTCCTTGGGATCGATTGTTGAAAATGCTGAATATAAAAACAAAAAGGAGGAAACCAATGTTAGGGATTATGATAATGTTAACACGTTTGATGAAAAGATGGACAGTACTAACGTGCCCATTGATCGCGATAATCCGACAAAGCAATTGCCTACAATCAGCCATCGCAATATTTACTTCTTTTAATACTACTTGTTCCACTGCTATATTTGTACTACAATTATTTTGCTTATGCAACTTCTTTTGCTATGTCAAATATTGTAACAACCCAGTGCATAGTTCATTATTTAAGTGTTAATCAAAATTTACATTGAAACTAGTTACCTGAATTTCCTTGTCAACAGCATAATTGTTTTCATTGTTCATTCATTCATGTTGCTTTTCCTAGCCTGGTCATATAATTAATAGTGCTGACCAATTTTATATGTTACAGACCAGCCACTAATATCACATGCTTAGGCTAGAATTAGTTTTCCTTCATACTCACGATTTTTACTCCATTGTTATTGTCAAAATGTTCCTACTTCCGGTTTGAAGATGGACATTTGTCTCTTAAAGTTAATGTCATTATTTAAGAATTCATATAAAATAAGTAACAGCTATCAAATTTCAGTCCTGTTGTGCACATTTCTGCCAATTTTTGACAGTTAGAATTGTTTAAATCCATTGCTTTTTGATTTAAAACTCTCACACTTGTTTCTTAGAAATATACGGCAGCCATCTTGATTTTTACCGTGCCCGTTGCTAAGCAACTTCTGTCAAGCCGACTTTTAAAGTCCTTAAACATCATTTTGTGTTTAATAATTTGTTAAAGTGCTGAAATGAATCCAATTCATGGCAGAAAACGTTCCTTTGAGGTATTATTATGTTGTTATATGTTTTTGCATATTTTAAAGTTGTTTTTACATTACAAATAGTCCATACTTTTGAACATTCTATTTGAGCACCTGTTAAGAAGGCACAAAGAATACTGTGTCAGGCACAATTTTTGTTGTTGCAGACACACTGTGTCACGTGTATGGCACACTGCGTCATGTGCATGACACAGGGCACAGTGTGTTACTGGAAAAGTATAAATACCTAAGATTTTCTGTGCCAAGGATTCCATTCCATTGATAGTACAACTCCATCCTGAATTTTTGTTAATAACTCTGGTGCCAAGTTTAATATTTTAACATATTGTACGTAAATATGCTCAGTACTACTTTACAGTAAATAATAAAGAATATATTTCATCATATGTGTAACTCTTTTAAGTTCCTTGCTGGACAATATATTAAATTGAATAACTTAAGTCTGGGTTGACTTATTTTTATGGACAAAAATAACCATTATATTGAAAGCGAGCTACTAATTATACCTGATATAAGACATGCGCATACCTAATATAAGACTTGCACCTGAACCAGGGCACAACATTTGGTGGCAGCGGTGGGATTAGTATTAAAATTATAACTAATCCAGTGATTTGAACCAAACGCGAAATAAGTATTTGTAATTAAATAAAATTATAAAATTAATTGCTCTGTATCACAAATCAAATAAGTAAATACATGACATTAATTTATTTTATGATGAAATTATACGCTACCAATGACTGTATTTAAAATGGGAACTTTTAAGTGTGACTGTTTAAGTGAGTGTGCTTGACTGAGCGAGAAATCTAGATCTATAAGTTAGCGATTCAACTTAATAGTGTAACAAAATGTCTGAGCCAAATCCAAGTGATAGCGACCGCGAAGTGTTCATTCGGCAAAGAACAAACGAAGACTACGAAGACAGCGACAATGATTCTGTTCAGCCCAGACCTGAAAATGACATTGGAACACAAGAGAGAGATAAACAAATAGAACAGCAACCCAATAGTAACGTTAACCAGCAAATAGCTTGCCTGATGGACATGGTTAAAATTATGGCCAAAGATATTCAGGGTTTAAAGGAGTCAAAAGGGCCAGAAATAAGGGGTCATGACAACTTTAACGATAATCGATCTAGACGGTGCAATCCTGCTGAAGATGTGAATCAATGTTATTCACGTAATGTAACAGATCACAACAATGGGCCTCAACAAGAATCACAGCAGGTCTTCAACTACTATGGTAGCACCCCATGTGAACAAGACTGTAGTGAACGACAACCCAATATAGTGAACTCGAGAGAGATTCACAATAGAAGATACCAGTATAACAGTGTCAATAACCCTGAAAATCAGTACAGTGTGAACAACCTCTGGAACCAACAAAATGAGATGAATTCTGGAAACCGATACAGAGGTCCAGTACATGAAGGCCAGCAGTCAATAGCGCAAAACCAAAGGGGACAAATGACGCCACATTACACAGAGTCCAGCTTACGTCAACCAAGAACACCGCATATCAGGATGCCACCATTCACCGGTAAAGAGGGCTGGGAAACATGGCAAGCACAGTTTGAAGCCATAGCAAATAGATATGGCTGGGATGAAGAAGAACGGCTAAACCAACTGTTACCTCGACTTGAAGGTGCTGCTGCACAGTTTGTCTTTTCACAGCTCTCCCCCCATGTGTTGAATCACTACCATGAACTTTTGAAGGAAATTGACAGTCGCTTTAGAGTCATTGAGACCCCAAGGACATTCGCAGCAAAATTTAGCCGTAGAAGCCAGCGTTCTGGTGAAACATTAGAGGAATTTGCAGCAGATCTAAAAAGACTGTATGACAAGGCACATAGTGGACGAGACAGGCGAACAAGAGACGAAGATCTAGTTCGGCGCTTTCTCGATGGTATCTATGATGAAGACATTAGGTTCGAAGTGGAGTTCAATAAAGAACCAAGAACAATTGAAGAAGCAGTCTACTTTGCTGTAAACTTGTTACAAATCAGAAATATGCATAAGGACTCTAGAAGAAATGGGTCTGGAGCCAGAAGAGTAAGTGATGATGGCGAATGCATGCAAGACACAAGTTTAGAAGAAACCATAAGAAGGTCTTCCCATGATGTCGGTTACAAAATGCGTCCTTTTAAATCAAAGGAGGAGAAAGAAGCAGAATCTAAAATTATAGAAGATTTGAAAGCAAGAATAGAGCAACTTGAAGCACTGAGAATGAAGCCAAGAACCATAATAAAAAGAAAAGATGCAGAATGTTATAGCTGCCATGAAAAGGGACATTTTGCAAGGGAATGTCCAACAAAACAGAACAGAACAAGAGACACCAACAGTCCAATAGTAGATCCGACAAACAGCTCACCTTTAAACGCCAGGGGACCAGCTCTTGCGGCCAAAGGGAGGTCCGAGTAGAAAGTCAAGAAGATAAAGGCCAATTAGAAGTAAACCTTAACATGAGAAGAGCGCCAGATGAGGTCGACATCGATAGAGGACTATGTGACCTCGGAGATGGGCTGTATGTGAAAGGCTTTGTGAATGAGAAGCCAATCATATTTACCTTGGATACAGGAGCTTCTAGAACAATTATCTCAACAAGGGTATACCAAAGATTACCAGAGGGAAGTCGACCCAGTCTTAGCAAGGGGGCAAGTTTGAAAGGGGCCTGTGGAGCTCCCATTGCGGAAATGGGAAAAGGCATGTTCAAACTTAGGCTTGGTAAGATGGAGAAACTTCAGGAGATTATTGTTGCTGAAATAGAAGATGATGCTCTTCTTGGATACGATGTTTTGGTGAACAAGAGTGGCAAACCAGCAGACATTTCACTAAGTAGAGAAATTATCATGTTAGAAGGGTATGAAATACCATGTATCAACAAAGCTAAATGTAGTGAAGCTAGAAGGGTCACAGTAGCAGAAGATATAAACATTCCAGGAAATTCTGAAGCCCTTGTTGATGTGTTTGTAAATAGAATAGAATGGGATGATGATCTATCGGGTGACTTCTTAATTGAACCAAACCAAGCATTCAAAGAGGGATACCCATTAATCATGGCCGCAACTATGGTTGACATTAACCGTTCACCAACATGCAAGGTGAGGTTAATGAACCCATTTTCACAAGATGTGGATCTAAGAAGGGATGCAGAAATTGGTGTTGCAGAAAGAATTGAAAGAGTAGTGAGTGTATTGGCGACAACAGAGAATAATCCAAATGAAAATGAGCCAGTTAGTGTGAGAAGAATCCAATTAAATCAGGTGAACACAAGGCCAGTCGTTGGAAGGTCATTTGATGAAGCAAGCGAAAATGAAGTACCAGGACATTTGAAAGACCTATACGAAAAGTCAACTGAAGGGAAAACCCTTAAAGAAAGGCGTGTTGTTGCAGGGCTACTGAAGAAGTATGGCAAAACCTTTTCCCAGGATGAATGGGACATTGGGGTAACGAATGTAGCGGAACACACCATAGACACTGGTGATGCTAAACCTGTGAAACAGCATCCTCGCCGCGTACCATTAGCTTATGCAAGTGAAGAAAAGAAAGCCATTGAGGACCTTCTTCAGAAAGGTGTCATAAGACCAAGTACGTCTCCTTGGGCCTCACCTATTGTACTTGTCAAGAAGAAATCGGGTGCCGTGAGACCATGTATGGACTATAGGCGGGTTAATGCGCTTGTCAAACCTATTGGCTTTCCAATCCCAAGGGTCCAGGATTGTCTTGATTCTGTTGCAGGGTCAGCCCTTTTCAGTAGTTTCGACCTTACAAGTGGGTATTTTCAAATACCATTGAAAGAGGATGACATCCCGAAGAGCGCATTTGTTTGCAAGTTTGGCCACTTTGAAATGACACGCATGCCTTTTGGTCTCAACAATTCTAGCAGTACTTTCCAACGGACCATGGAGCTGGTGTTACAAGGGTTACAGTGGGAGATCTGCTTAGTATATGTTGATGATATCATTGTGTTCGGTGTCGACTTCCCGCAGCATCTCCAAAGGGTAGACCTTGTCCTGGATCGCATCACCAAAGCCGGCTTGAAACTACAACCAAGCAAATGTCACATGCTTCAAACTGAAGTGATATTTCTTGGTCATATAGTCACCAAAGATGGAGTTCTTCCAGACCCGACAAATGTTGCAAAAATAGCTGGCTGGCCAAGACCCACAGATGCGAAACAAGTCAAACAATTTGTTGCAACAGGATCATACTACAGGCGTTTCATCAAGAATTTCTCAAAGCTAGCACGACCCTTGGTTGACCTGACCAAGAAAGATGCCAAGTTTGAATGGAATGCAAGCTGTGAAGATGCTTTCGCAAAGATCAAAGAGATACTTATGGGTCCGGAGATAATGGGTTATCCACTGAATGATGGTGGACCATTTACATTGGACACTGATGCCTCAGGATCAGGAATAGGTGCTGTTCTATCCCAAATTCAGTCTGGACGAGACAAAGTGCTTTCCTATGGCAGCCGTAGTTTGAGCAAAGCTGAGAAAAATTATTGTATAACAGAGCAGGAGTTACTTGCTGTTGTGTACTTTGTACAATACTACAGACAATACCTGTTAGGGCGTCACTTTGTCGTTCGTACTGACCACCAGGCGTTGGTATGGCTTTTTAGCATGCGTGAACCGAGTGGTAAAATATCACGATGGTTGGAAATCTTGGCACCCTATGACTTTGAAGTCGTTTACAGACCTGGGAAAAGCCATGCGCATTGTGATGGTTTATCACGATGTCCCATCTCTTCTCATGTATACATTGCAAGAAGAATATGACAACATATATAAATGAGAGATACAGAATGGTTGACCATGTGCAGAAGCACCATTTTGCACTTAGTGAAGCACCATTTTACTGTTCAATGTGCTTGTTTCGGTGTTCCACTAGAGAGGCTTTGGTAAAGCATGTCACAGACTATAGAAGACACGCGCTTATGTCAGCAATGCAAGGAGGTGGTGATCAAAGCAGGTTCCTGATAGAAAACCCTCAACCTAGGGTTGTGAAAGAGGGTGTGGACTATGAGGTGACTCAGCAAGGCTGCAGTGATTCCGGTGATCTGGTCAGTGTTAAAATGACACCGCAGCTTCTTGCCAGCCTACTGAATCGTGGTTCCAATGTGTCTGGAGAAGCTGTGGTTCCATCGCCTCTTGCTGCCAACCTACCTTACACCCCTACAAGACCCGAATACAATAGGTGTGAAACGAGTACAGCGGTCACCGCGGAGCAAGACGACGTGGAACAGTTTGAAATGCTACAAGAGCTATTCCCTACGCCATATCCAGCCTCATCATCCCCCTGCTTAATGCCCACATTTCCAGCCTATCAGCCTACACCAGTGTCTGCGAATACCACATCTGTGTTGGGAATGGGGTTTCCCAATTATGTGGCAGCGCCAGTTTCATCTTCAATGGTAGGATGTCTGCCATCATTCACGACTCCTGCTCCTGCTGTCCCAGTGTCCATTTCCAGGCTGAGCACCCCACTATTGGATGAGCCAAGGCGCCTACCTGTGAAGACAGCAAGTACTCAGACAGAGGCAGAACCACGCCGTGAAGATAGTGTTCTTGCAACAGCGCTATTCCAAATAGAAAGGACTCTTGAAAGCTCTATTGGGAAACTTGTGTCTGCTGTTGAATGGAACAGCCGAGCAATAAAGAACTTGGAGACTACAGTGCGAAAGCAAGGCGAATCCAAACGAGGCAATTAAGATGGCTCTGCTGAAAAGGAAGCAAAACTTGTTAAAAAATGAACATATATGTTTATTGGTAAACCATGCCAACATAGTTGCCATAATCAATTTGTTGAAATCCTTTTGGGACATTTGGCATATTGCTCAGATAAAGTGTTCATTTTGTTTGTTTTTATGTGTTCAACCGAAAGTGTTCTACATGTTTATATATGACTGTTATTCTTTGTCTATTACTACAGTAGACTCTCTGTAAACCAGACGGTATAGGGACTTTGTATATAACATTGTCATTAAATTGCCAATATGCTATTTATATGGCAACGGGAGTTTGCCATAAAAGACAGGGGGGTAATGTAACAACCCAGTGCATAGTTCATTATTTAAGTGTTAATCAAAATTTACATTGAAACTAGTTACCTGAATTTCCTTGTCAACAGCATAATTGTTTTCATTGTTCATTCATTCATGTTGCTTTTCCTAGCCTGGTCATATAATTAATAGTGCTGACCAATTTTATATGTTACAGACCAGCCACTAATATCACATGCTTAGGCTAGAATTAGTTTTCCTTCATACTCACGATTTTTACTCCATTGTTATTGTCAAAATGTTCCTACTTCCGGTTTGAAGATGGACATTTGTCTCTTAAAGTTAATGTCATTATTTAAGAATTCATATAAAATAAGTAGCAGCTATCAAATTTTAGTCCTGTTGTGCACATTTCTGCCAATTTTTGACAGTTAGAATTGTTTAAATCCATTGCTTTTTGATTTAAAACTCTCACACTTGTTTCTTAGAAATATACGGCAGCCATCTTGATTTTTACCGTGCCCGTTGCTAAGCAACTTCTGTCAAGCCGACTTTTAAAGTCCTTAAACATCATTTTGTGTTTAATAATTTGTTAAAGTGCTGAAATGAATCCAATTCATGGCAGAAAACGTTCCTTTGAGGTATTATTATGTTGTTATATGTTTTTGCATATTTTAAAGTTGTTTTTACATTACAAATAGTCCATACTTATGAACATTCTATTTGAGCACCTGTTAAGAAGGCACAAAGAATACTGTGTCAGGCACAATTTTTGTTGTTGCAGACACACTGTGTCATGTGTATGGCACACTGCGTCATGTGCATGACACAGGGCACAGTGTGTTACTGGAAAAGTATAAATACCTAAGATTTTCTGTGCCAAGGATTCCATTCCATTGATAGTACAACTCCATCCTGAATTTTTGTTAATAACTCTGGTGCCAAGTTTAATATTTCAACATATTGTACGTAAATATGCTCAGTACTACTTTACAGTAAATAATAAAGAATATATTTCATCATATGTGTAACTCTTTTAAGTTCCTTGCTGGACAATATATTAAATTGAATAACTTAAGTCTGGGTTGACTTATTTTTATGGACAAAAATAACCATTATATTGAAAGCGAGCTACTAATTATACCTGATATAAGACATGCGCATACCTAATATAAGACTTGCACCTGAACCAGGGCACAACATTATTAATTTTATATTCTACTACTACAATGATTAGTGCATTAACAACATCAACAGCAAAATCATTATTAATATGAATATTAATATTACTAAAAGTATAATTATTATTATGTATATTTGTTAAAAATAATGAATGATTATGATTGTTATTATTAAATTGCACTATTATAATACAAACTATTATAAGTAGTAGTAGTTGCTGTAATAGTAGTGTAGTAGTGGAAGTAGAAGAAGTAGAAGTAGTAGTAGTAGTTGTAGTAGTAGTAGTAGAAGTAGTAGTAGTAGTAGTTGTTGTTTTAGTAGAAGTAGTAGTACTAATAGTGGTAGTAGTAGTAGTAGTAATAGTAGTAGAAGTAGTAGTAGTAGTAGTAGTAGTATCAGTAGTAGTAGTAGTAGTAGTAGTAGTAGTAGTAGTAGTAGTAGTAGTAGTAGTAGTAGTAGTAGTAGTAGTAGTAGTAGTAGTAGTAGTAGTTGTAGTAGAAGTAGCAATAATAGTAGTAGTAGTAGTAGTAGAAGTAGTAGTAGTAGTAGTAGTAGTAGTAGTAGAAGTAGTAGTAGTAGTAGTAGTAGTAGTAGTAGTAGTAGTAGTAGTAGTAGTAGTAGTAGTAGTAGTAGTAGTAGTAGTAGTTGTAGTATAGAAACAGAAGTAGTAATGGTAGAAGAAGTAGTAGTAGTAGTAGTAGTAATAGTAGTAGTGGTAGTAGTAGTAGTAGTAGTAGTGGTAGTGGTAGTAGAAGCAGTAGTAGTAGTAGAAGTAGTATTAGTATTATTAGTAGTAGTAGTAGTAGTAGTAGTAGTAGTAGTAGTAGTAGTAGTAGTAGCAGTAGTAGTAGTAGTAGTAGTAGTAGTATAGAAACAGAAGTATTATTGGTAGTAGTAGTAGTAGTAGTAGTAGTAGTAGTAGTAGTAGTAGTAGTAGTAGTAGTAGTAGTAGTAGTAGTAGTAGTAGTAGTTGTAGTAGTAGTAGTAGTGGTAGTAGTAGTAGTAGCAGTAGTAGTAGTAGAATTTGTTGTAGTGGTAATAGCAGTAGTAGTAGTAAAAGTAGTAGTAGTAGTTGTAGTAGTAGAAGTAGTAGTATTAGTAGTAGAAGTAGTAGTAGTAGTAGTAGTAGTAGTAGTAGTAGTAGTAGTAGTAGTAGTAGTAATAGTAGTAAAAGTAGTAGTAGTGGTAGTAGTAGTAGTAGTAATAGAAGTAGTAGTATATTAGTAGACGTAGTAGTAGAAGTAGTAGTAGTAGTAGTAATAGTAGTAGTAGTAGTAGTAGTAGTAGTAGTTGTAGTAGTAGTAGTACTAGTAGTAGTATGTAAGTATTATTAGTATAAGTAATATAATAATTGTTAGCATCATCATCATCATTATACATTATAATCATCCATTTTTTAGGACAGGATGCTAACGAACACAGGGTTACTAAACGTCATGCTGAAACAGAGTTGGTTGCTTTCTTTGCGACGATGAACAGAAACGCAATAAACCTTGAAGTTGGCCAAAACCTAGTATTTGATAATGTAATAACCAACTTAGGCTCTGCTCATAATGCTCACGTAGGGATATCCACTGCACCATATTCCGGTGTATACGTGGTAATGGCAACAATATTATCATTACCTGGACACAACGATGAGTTAGTTTTGGATTACATTATGATAACTGTTTGTTAAATTTATGTCAGCGGGGTTGGTAGTAGAGGCCACGACTCTGTATCTCACGAAGGGAAACGTGGTGTCAGTTCAAAATCGGAACTTAGCGGAAGGTGTATATGGAGAGTATTACTCGTACTTCTCGGGTTTCCTTCTGAGTATCGTAGAGTAGTTTGACAATATACAAATGCAAGCAAATCCGAAAAAAAAATGAATGATTTTTTCTTGCTTTTAAAGTTTTTGTTGTTATTTTAATAATTGCACAAATTAATTAGAAATAAAACACACTTAAAAATATACATAGGTGGCATAATTACGTACCTATTCATTTAGACGTCTTGCCTATATATTTGTGTGTTACATTTTATAAAAACAGGGAATAATTGGTTACAAAGAAGTAGAACATGAACACAATATCCTGGATAAACATGTGTATTTTACGCAGACATTATTTTGACGATATGGCTTCCTTAATCATATTAATTGTTATAAACATGACATGGCGCTGAATTATAAAAAAAATAAGTCGAAGCTTTTTGTATCAATTTTAGTGCACAGTATTCACAGTTGTCAACAACCAAACGTGATGTATAACGCAGAATGCTATTACAACGAATCAGCTTTGACACCGTGTCCGCTTCTTACAAACCAAACTATGACAATTTTTATAGCGTTTCATATTCCTCGTAGACAACTTCAGCAACCATTTTAATTCAAAAATGTTTTTTAGTTCAAAACTATTTCATAATGAGTACTCGTACGTCTTTAATCAATGTGTAAGACCACAAATTGATTTTCATAAATGCAGTTGTTGACTGCAACTGGCAATGAGAACATAGCGGTGGCGATTGCGAAGGATGTACTGCACGTCGTACGTCTTGTGCAATGCCAATCCGGAAAAAGGAATAAATATGAGCAGTTGAGTTAATTGCTATTTAAAGTGTCATAATCATGGCGAAAGTTCATTACTCGGCCAAGTTACTCAACCAGTTTGTCAAGATTTTATTGGTGTGAAAAGAATGTAGCAGACGCTGGAACAAGCTTTGAGTCTTAGACTGAGTATGGCGGATAAACTTGCCTCGTACTAATGAAAACTTATGTAAACAAACATTCTGAAACCAATTCATGCACAAACCAAATACATTACATACATTTGTATTTTGTTTTCACAAAATGTGTATAAAAAATGAAAAGTCATACTATTCGTCCGCTTCCTGGTATTATTCGGCGTTCTTATCATCATTTTACATTTAGACCATCCGGTCATTGTGTACAACACACCGGTCATAGTGACAATAACGTAGTTTCGTCACCATCTATGTATAGAATAACCATTTGGTAATATACAACCGTTGACATTCTTGTTACGCCATCTTGTAACGTCATATTTTTCGTCATCGCTTTGAACAATGTAGCAGTCGGTCGCCATTGTAGAGTCGGAGTTTATAATAACACATAAAGCGGCGAGGCAAGACATCATGAAGGTGACAGTTATAATTATGGTTCAACGTTGTAAACTTTTGTAAAGTTTACAGTTATAATTATGGTTGTAAACTGTTGAATATTATATCGGTATACTTTTGTGTAAGTTATTCTGTTTATGAATGAAACTCTTTCTTTAAAACGTTGAGCATAAACCTGTAGAGTACTAAATATGGACTAACGGAAGTTGATGTGTTTGACTTTACGATGTGATAATATTGATTAAATAGTTCAAGGAGATTTATCATGGGTGGGCTAAAACGTTTTTGATAGATCTGTATAATAATAAATATTCAGTACATGCCTAGACAAAGGGAATACAAAAGTAGACATAAATACACAATTATTTTTATTTCATTCGCTAACATGGTATAATTTCAAATAGTTTGTTAGACAGCCGATCGCTGAAACAAAATTGTAAATATTTTTAGTACGTGTATAACAAATAACTATATTCAGTACACCCCTCAGTCGCTTATAATAGCCCATGTTTATGCAGCATACATACACATGTATAAGAGTAAAAACACATAAGTGTTGTAATGAACTCAGTCAATATTTAACCATGACTGCATGCAATATAGTGATATTGTGTGTCTTTGTACGATTTTGCAGTATGTAGTAGGACCTCCAACATGTAGGCCTATAAGAGAATGGCATGACAAATTTATGTGGACATTGCAGATAACAAAAAAAAAAAAACAAATTTAGACGAACATAAGCATAATATAATATTAGATTTATTACATGTTTGTGCTCATGCCACAATTGGTGAAATTGAGGAAGAAACCTTGAATGTAAATAACACAAGTGAAAGTTTATATCGGAAGAAAGTGTCTCTCAGTTTAAGTAAAGGCGACACAAAAAAAAACAAACAGATACTTAGCCTAATTTGCTAGTTACAAACATGATTTTGATGTCAGTGTATGTTAATACTATCAGATTAAATACTACATGTGTGTACTGTGTTTGTTACAACAATTCGACTTACGGATGATGAAAACATAAACGATTATTTTAGAAGAAGGCATATGGAATTATAAACCAATTGGTTAGTATAATTATACTGTGTTTGGAAAGGTATACAAATGAAGAAAATTAACAATCAAGGTCAATTACAATAACTTAAATGTATAAATTATTCACACTGTATTACTACGTTAACATTATAAATAAAAGGATCGTACAATTATTAGTGCTTATCGGAGGTCTCCTTGTATATAACTCTTGATGTTATAAGAGGTTTTGCGTTTGTTTACCGGCAATAAATATGTGTATTAATTGTTTCTATTTACTCGATAATTTGCACATAATTGCATCCGACCGTTTGACTTGTCAAGGGAAACTGCTTTGCGATTTTTTGTAGAACAGTACATATCAAGAACGAATAGCCGAAGAAAAGTATCACATACATTTGACCACTTGATTTTGTCATGGGCACCTGCTTTGCGAGTATTGGCAGAACAGTACTTTTCAAGAACGAATAGCCGAACGATAGAAGTGCATACATCTATCTGATAGTGTTAATATGTATTTTTATTAAATGATTCTAAAACTGAATCTGGTTAGTGTTTCTTCTTTCGCTTTCATCACCTCCATTATATTATTGCTCAGATTCGAGATCTGTTTTTCTTTCATGACATAAACGTCGTTTGGCAACCAAGATTTTGCGTGGATACGTTTGCTGTTTCAATTCCGTATTTATATTGAAGAATCCATTCAGCATATTTTACATGGTGTATCTTCATTATTACAACTAATGTGATGCTTATACAAACTGATTATGTATGTTACTTTATAAAAGCTATTCATATTAAATGAAACATGTTGGGCATCACAGAATTTAAGAGAAAGGAACAACATAATTAAAAACTGATGGGTAAAAATGGAAGCCGCTTCCTGTAACTCTGCTGTAGCGATATCCCTACCCGAAACCGTTATAATGTGGAATGTTAAAAGGGAAAACAAATCATACGAATACATAGTTGATGGATGAATAATATTGATGAATGAATTATTAATACCGATGGATGTATGATGCTAATATGTTTGACATAGATGATGTAGATGATGAAGATTGGGACGACGACCACGAAACTGATGCAGCTGCTGCAAAACAAATATAATAAAATCATAGTTGCTTAATATTATATAGTTATTTAACAGCGTTGAGCACAATTATGTGACAAAAAAAATGCGCGATCGGTGTCTACACGTGGTCATATCACACTGATGTTAACCTTTATTTCACCAAATAATCGTACACACAAATTGGATTGGGATAATTTTGAAACAAACATGTGGAGATGAACTACTTGTAAGAAAAGTGTGCAAATTGCCGAACACTCGTTGAAAGCTACGTTTCTTTTATTTCAATAATGAACGATGACAGCTTTGTATTTTAGCTGGCGAAACCTAATTTTCCTTCGTGCCTTTAAGCGTCCGTATAAATATTAATTTTATTTAAAAAATTGGGCAAGGATTTGTTTCATGAGTGTTACAGAATAAAAATCCTATTAAATATCTGAATATGTTGCTCAATAATAGTTAATACAATAAGCAAACATGTTGACCAACACTGAGTGTATAGCTGAAAGTGAGTAATCTGGTCTTTATTAACAGTAAGCGCATTATTTCACACATTTTTCATGTATAGGATGTGTAAGTTAAACGGATGTATATATAACAATATGCCAATTATGGCTTACGTGTATATAGATAAAGTCACATACTGATAATCATATCATTAAATAAGTAGGTCTGGTTGTCTCAATTCATCAGAATGTGTATTGTGTCATCAGATCAATCAACTTTGTGCAAGATTCTATCAAAAGGAGTTTGTTTGGTTTACTTATGTGTTTCCGTGCGGGTTTCCAACAGTATTTTAATAATACCTATAAGAAGGAAAATAAAGATGCAAATATTTCGATAACGGCTCTTATCGAGCTTCGAAAACAAGTTTAATAAAGTATTTTTCAATTGCAGTCATGATTGAAGTATCTGATAACGTGAATTGAATTTTGTTTATGACTGATATGAGATTGACTGATAGTCATTTCCTCTTAAAATGATTATGTTTCAAGTTATAGCAACAAAGCCATGCTATTTATGATCGAGTTGAAAACTCCTTGTGTACACCAACACACATACACACACACACAAACACGCACGCACGCACTTACGCACGCACGCACACACGCACGCACGCACGCACGCACGCACGCACGCACGCACGCACGCACGCACGCACGCACGCACGCACGCACGCACACACACACACACACACACACACACACACACACACACACACACACACACACACACACACACACACACACACACACACACACACACACACACACACACACACACACACACACACACACACACACACACACACACACACACACACACACACACACACACACACACACACACACACACACACACACACACGCGCAAGTCATTTTAGTTGAAAAATACGTTAAAAAAAGACTCAATGTTTTCAATGCTTTGATATGATGTTCCCCATCATCATGAAAATGATCATGATAATGAAGATGATCATCATTATCAGCAGCAGCATCAGCGTCAGCAAGCAAAAGCAGCTTCTTTCGCATCAGCAACAGCAGCAGCATCAGCGTCACGAGATTCTAATTATATTGAGATAATCACCATCAATATCATGATCATATCAATATATAGCTCTTAATAGTTGCTGAAATACTTACAATTTGCGTGTGGTATTTTGTTGTAGTGGGAAGCCGACGTACCCAGTGGAAATCCCAAATGTCTGGTTTGGTTACAACCAAGCAAATTCAATGACTCTAGTTTCAATCTTTTAGTTTATATACTCAGAATCGCAATCATTCTATTAAAATGACTGTATCACAGCTACGCACTTCGACAACGTAGTCGTCAGTTATTTGTTTTCTCTTTTCATATGATGGACATCCTTGCGAAGTGTGTCTATCATCGCATTCTAACGTTGGTGATTCTGACGTAGCTCATTGATTGTCTTATCATTATTCCCCATGTGCTTGAGAAGTTCCATCAAAAATGCATCAGCAATTAATTGTCAATTGCTATATGATCACCAATAGGTTGTACTGAAATGGCTTTAAACAGCTTAAGGCACACACTGTAACTAAGAACTGAACCCCCACCATCGTGAATTTTACACACAAGAATTCAAAATGATTCGACCAGCCTTTTACATGTACACAGTGCGAAATGAAACTTATATTTTGACACACAACGTTCCTGAAAAGAGATTCTTTGCTAAGAGACCTCAAACCCAAGATATCCGTATTAAACACAGCTCGAATCCCATTCCTTTTTTTACAACGTGCCCCTGTCCCTTTTATCGTTTTCAGTCAGATTAAATCTACATGTTGTCTGTTTTGAATGCGTAGTTTATCACAAAGTTTATCGCCATATGCATTGTCCTCATTATAATCATCATCTTTACCATTATCGCCATCATTATCATAATTATGCATCCTTATACTTGTAATCAGCATTTTTATGATGATCATTATCTGTATCATCATCAGCATGACTCGAATTTTTATAGTATCCCTCTTAAAAATAATAGGACACAAATGACATATATTTAATTAATATAAATGCTATTGTTCGATTCACAGTCAGAAACATACAACACAATATCGATTGAAGCGAAAGTGTGTACTGATACGGGCCATATTCGATAACAGTTAAGTTCTTAAAGAGCCTTAACCCGAAATAGAAGTATCCGTTTCTGTCAAAAAAAATCCCGAGAAGAAGAAGAAATAACTCCATTGGACGCTCTCCACAGGATACATGTTCTGCGTAGCGATCGCGTCAACCTTGTGTAGAGTACATAGCTAATAGAGGTTGTATCGGCATGGCCGTCACAAAAAATACAAACAAGAATTCTATTGCAAACCAATAAAAATCCGTTTAAATGTCCGTCAAATAACATCATGGTTGACATCAAGACATTTCAAATTGTTGCCGGACTCCAAATGGGAAAGGTAAATATAAGCACTGATATTAATTAGTGATTCTGTAATAGAAACAATACAATGCTTATAATTTTAATAAAACTGATTATAATGCTAATTATGATACTTATATTAATACAACTACAACTAATAATAATAAAAATAATGATGAACTTAGATATTGCCATGTTAAATTATCGATCCACGTCATTGAGACTATCTTGTATGTGTTTATTTTGCTTCATGTCCTATAAATGTGCATCGACTCAATGGCATGTTGAAACGTCTGTATAGCCTTTCTACACTGTTTTTGGCCTTTTTGCTTTTTCAGTTGTATTTGTACATGCCCTAACGTTTTGCAATTATTCATCATGTAACATCAACTGAAGTCATGTCCATCGGAATAACCTCATAGATTTTGTAAAATTAAAAAAAAAACACAATGAAATGGTATCCGCCCGCATAGATCGAGATATTTGGAAAACAATGTTTAGAAACTGAACATTTTTATTTTTTAGCCGAAAGCTTATGTTGACATATTGTTAAATTGTGTGATTAAATGTGATATGACCTGTTTTATCGATCACTGTTCAGATACTTAAATAAACACACGAATGTGACCGTTAACCATTGACAAATGAAATCGGCAGTATGCAATAACGTACAATGCGTGTGATGATAAAACATATTTGCAACAATGATGCATCTCCTACGGACAGAGAAAACAGTGATATCTTTAAGGGACGTTCATAAGAAAATTACAATGTAACACGATCCCTTATATTTTGCAATGTGTTATGAATATTATTATTTGTTGTTGCTATACCCATAAACAAAACTATGCTATTGTATACGGATTGGTCACGATCAATCATGCCTTTTATGTAATATACTGATAATCATATTATCACTTGTTCAATATTAATTGTCTTCCCAATACATGTAAGAACGTGTGTAGAAATCTTCATTATCTGGAAGTACATAAGTATAATATTAAATGTCAACTGCAGTGATATGTCGGTTGGAGGCCAAATGCTTTTATTATGATTCGATCAATGGCATTTAAGCGTATTATCTTGTAGTTGAAACAACAGACTCCAAATGTTCAACAGTTGAAGACATTACTAACCATGCCGACCATAATGTCTCAGTGTGATGCATAATAGATTATCTCATCAACAACAACGACCCATACTTGATGGCAATACATGCGAATTTCTCGAAAGTATACTGGTTGTTGATATAAGTGTCTCGATACCTAAAACTTGGGTAAAATGTTAATCGAGAAAAAGATAAAATATAAGATGTTATTGCTATTACAAATAGTATAATATTTATGTTTTAATTTTACATATATATCAGGTTATGTAATAAAACACAATAACGATACAGAACATTCTCGAACATATTTGGTTTTAATACCCTTTTAAATGTAAATTTCCTCCTGAAAAGTCAAACTCAGATGAGCTCACAACACACATTTGAAAAATAATTTGTGCTCATATGATTTTTTTATTACACTATATTTTTTTATGAATAATGTGTTTGCTTAGGAAAACAAAAATATACGTGCCACGTTTTTTTATTTTATGAATTATGAAGTATAATTTATCGAAAAAAAACTAACATCAAAGTGACCGGGTGCGCCCTGCTCCTTTAATAAACAAAATTGATAAGCCTATTGAAGATTCTCAGACTGCATAAACTCTGAACTGAACGGTGATCCTAGTTTTTGTCCGTCTTCAACTGGACCCAATCTGTATGGCTCTTCTGCAAATCTAAATTACAATAGTATTATAATGGCTTTATTTCGTTTTTTCAATTATTATTATGTAAATTGGTGTTGGAAAAAAATTATTATGTCGTGTTTTTTTTACATTTCCTAATTATGCTTACAAGTTTTACGCGATTTGTTTATGAATTTAAAAGTGGTAAGTGCGCCATAACTAAAATATAAAAATCTTATTGGAACTTAAGGCTGTATTAAGTAAATTTATTATGTGACTTCATTCTGATATATGGTGATGTTTCGGACATTCACATAGATGTGACTCATAACAGTATAGTATATATGTTTATGATATTATATGATTTTATTTTCCGTGAATTAGAAACATACTCCCATTAACAGATATTGGGTCTACATGGTAAAAAGTCTATTCGGTACTTGTGGTTTAAACGATGCGTGGCTGAATCAAGGGGTAGGGGATGTAGACCTTTTTTTGAAACAAATAGAGAACAGATATGTTTATACAAAATTGGAAAACCGTATTGAGTGAATCAACTATATCTCTCATAAAAGACATCAGTATATCAATGCGACCTAATTAACGATCTGTAATTCGAATTTAAAATTTACCACCCAGCGCCTTAGATGTAACTATTTTGCGCTCAACCGCAATTTATAACAAATTCTTATTAAAGATCGCCCGAATAGAAACGATATTTTGTATTGTGCATACTTTGGTAAGTGGATATGTTGTAATTTACGTGCATTACATTATGATAAAAAAAGTCCTTATCCTTAAAAATTGTCATGCTGTTCACCCTTTAGGATTAATTGGATGGAAACATATTGAGTAAAATCTTCTATGTACATTTAAAAATAACGATTTATGAAGCAATTAGAATTTCGGAACATCAGTCTCGCTATTATTTGCACAGTCGCATGCATAGGCAATGTTTGTACATTGGTAATTTGTGTCACTAACAGTTGTCTGTGTAACAAAATAAAATATTATGATCGCGTTGCCTTTACTTATTATACACCCCAGGCGTTAACTTATTTTCTGAACATTTGTGCCACTGGGTTATGTGCCCTTGAACTTTGGCAAAGATTCAACAAATCAACGCGAAGCTTTTGGATTTTGTGATATGATCAATGTGATATAGCGAACTGCAAAATATTGATATACATTTTTCCCATTTGTTCCTTTTTGCATTTGGACTAGTTTGTGTTGTCCCGCATAATGATTGAACCAAGCAGTTTTAGAAATATAAAAAATGTATTAATACGAAATTTCTGGCAGTAACCAACAACCCTTACAGCAAACTAAATGAAAATCGTAGTATATTCAAGACGTCTTTTATTCGGAACCACATTATATTAATAGTGTACTTGCAAAACCATCCCGGATATCCTCGACCTTTAATAGAATTGCTCTAGGACCGAATAAACTTGGGATCAAACTGAGTTGGATTTCCTTAATTGTGGAAAAGGATGTAACCATACCAAAATAACTTAGGTACTTCATCCAGTCGGTCAAAAAACAACGTTTCACCATCAATTAATGTTAATTCATTCTTTGGGACAACGTTTTTTTTTTCTGTTGAAAAGCTGATAGGCACAAAACTATTATGATGCCTTTTCAACAAATATTTAATTTTCAATCATAAGAACATAAAACCAAGTACACCAAATCAAACAAACAACAAAACAAAGTAAATTAATACTAAGACACACAATTATTACATATATATTTAATTACTTCTAACAGATTTAGATGAAACTTTGCCATCATGAGTGGGAAGATTTGTGATTTACTTTTATTTACTAGCATAAGTTGATGCACTTTGTACTGGTAACCAGCTATCGCAGCAAAGTATGAATTGGTTAACTAACAGGGATAAATTGAATTTAATAATGTTTGAAACAGCGACATTTCCAACCAAACAAAATATATCAATTTCAGGATTGTTCCTGTTTAGTATTTTAGATGCTTTTATATCAATATCTTCAGAAATCTAGACAATCACCTTTTAAACAATCGATGAACATTGCTTGAAAAGCACTAAATTGTATTAACGGTATCCTCGGCGTAAACCACTTTTTCCCATGAATCGCAATTCAGCGTTCTGTTTACGTGCTTCATCTGGTTCAGACGACACCAGGACCACCCCTGGACCCAAAAGAACGCAACGCACGAGGGCCCAGCATCCACGCCTTTCATTTGGCATGTCTCTTTGCTTGGTATCTGAAATTTAACAAATATTATAGAATTCCACCTTTCAGCTAGAAGATGACAAAAAAAGACGTAGCATTCCTGCTTGATCTTGAGTTTGACGATGGTATGAAGAAACATGTTCATATTCACGAAAACGCACTTAAATGTTGCTCGATTTGCAACTGGATTTATTCATAGTTGAACGAAAACATACGTATAGACGTTAAACAAATTAGATGTGTTGGATGTAGTTAACTCGTACCATATTCATATAATTACAACCTCTGTCGTTTTCACATTAAAGCTGCAAACATATCGGATAATCCGACAACGTGGCATGTGTTTCATTTCACATGAACTCGATGCGTATGCACACAAACTGTTGGTATCGGGACGAATAAAATTTATCCGGTGAGGCTTAGACAATGCTAATAAGGCAAAATATACCAATCCCTTTTTTTGTTTTCGTTACAAATCGGATACACACATTTATTCCCGGCACTAATTTAAAACACGTCTACTTAGCAAATATTTCAAACAATAAAACGTTTCGACTGTAATATGACGTAAAGAAAATATCGTAAAAACACAAGTAAATTGTAATCAACATTAAGTATATATCGAAGAAACAAAAGTGAAATCCAATCAACACATGATATTATAACAAATAGACGTTTTTTTCTTTTCATAAAACCTGATGGTAAGCGATGTTTTTCTACACAATGCAGATTCTACATAAAAGGAGTAACCATTTATACCTTTATACAAATTTCGTATCAATTTTTAATAAATCAATTAAGATTATAACCACACAATTATATTTAGTTAATTTGTGTACAATATTAAACACAGTATCTTAGGAGTTACATGCATCGTCGGAAAAAATTCAAACAAATTAAACACAATCCAGGATAAATCTCACTGGTTTGATCCGAGTTATATAAAATTCGGACGCTGTAATTTCAGCTCATATTCACTAAATCCATGGAAAACCACATCAAAACCTTTCATATGAATTAAAATGCATTTAAATTAAAACACACTCGCATATTACTTAGACTATTTTTTAGCTACTCAATAACGTATGCGTATGAGTAATTGAAATTGACTGGAACCTCTTAAACATATTCCGAGTTTAAGATGTATTTGATGAAAACAGTACCTTAGAATTTACATAAAAAATAAATTATTCTTTAAATTTCATATTTGATACTTCGTATTATAGAGTTAAATATGACTTTAGAAGACGACAATTTACTAGTTTTTGTGTATCTTGCCATAGCAAATATTTTATGACAACGATGTTGCCAACGTACCCTGTAAGCATCGGACACCGTTATCCCGTAAGTCCTGTCCAAGCAAGCCGTCTCGTAACTAAACTTTCTGGTCGTAATGGTCCTCCTCGTTGTCAACTGGCACACTATGCAAGAGACGCAGACGAACAAAATAACGGATACTGTAATCGGCATGTTAACCATCTAGAAGGCGAGGGTAACGTACTACGTAGTTAACCGGTATTGTCCAAGGCTCTTTCATGCTTCGTTTCATTTAACAATCTACAGTGGAACTGTTGCAAAAGGCCCATCATATAAACGATGAAAATAATGAGATCACAATCTACTTGCAAGATTGGGCACCGTGTAAGAATGAATCACCTATTACGATCAGCATGGCTCCTTACGTGTTTTTTTTTTTGGGGGGGGGGGGGGTGGGGGGAGAGGAGGAAAAGACACGCCGTATGGGAAGAAGACGTGGATATTATCAGTTGTTTTTCCAGGTATTGTATTTTTCCAAATTGAAATGATCATACTCTTGACATCTAAATTGTTTCCCAGTGTACCGCTATTTCATGTAGATCTAGCCAATCTAGTCAATCCAAATAGATATACTTTGTTTCCCATTGAACGTCACCTAACATAATAGAATGCTAAAGTTGTATTAGTGCTGCCAATGTTAACAGAAATAACAGCACAAAAGGATAATACAAAAAATTGTTTAAATAGTTTTGAATGGTAAAGTGCAAGGTGAATAATATATATTTTCAAATGCTTTCGATTTAGGACAAATACATGTTACATTTTACAACTGAACGATGATATGTTTAGTGATTTAGCTCTGAACAAGAGCTATAACAAAACACCTTATATGAAACCTTTTTTGATTGAAGAAAATAAAATACACTGAAATAATATTAATAACTATGACTATTTACTAACAAATAAAACAACATATTTAATGTTCCGGAAATAGCGCACAAGATTAGGTTTATGGTTACAAAATAATAACCTTCCAATGATCTTATAACGCCGCTATTTTGTTTTACTTTAAATGTTAAGTTACAGTAAGAAGGCGAATATTATGCATCACGATTAAAGAAACTACTTGAACGCTTTGAAATGTTCCTTTTTAGACCCTAGTTGTATCCTAAAATGAAACTCGAATACCATTATAGAGAAGCTTTTATATCTGTTACGTACATGTGTATGATTTGCTGAGTAAAGGATATATATGAGTTTCAGAGCTTATTTTATTGATTAGTTCTTCAAGGTGGTGGTGATCGTGAGCCGGGAAGAGGAACGCGCCATCAAGAAAGCGTTCGCTTGTATGATCCGTTAAAGAAAATTCTTTAGTCGAAACGTGTTTTATTTTATTCATTTTATAGATTTTAACAGTAGTTCAAAAGATGGACAAAATCTGAACAGCAAAACACGAACGTTTTTCATAGAAATTAATTAATTTGTAGCAAAGTGATAGTTGTAACTTATATGGTATTTTAAATAATGGACAATAATTTGCGTTGTTTTTTCTGTTCTTATAATGTAATCGTGTAAAGAGTCTGAAATAATTTTAAAATTGTTATAAGCAAAATTTCATTATCCTATTAACGAAGCACATAATATAATCATGCAAATACAATTTTTAAAGAACACAGGTTGTGAACCCATGTTTTAAGGCATAACAACCTTTGCTCTGAACTTTATAACAATCTTAAGTGTGATATTAAGGAGTGTCGCAACCTTTATTTGCAAATCACTGGTTGGATGCAAGACGTGCGTGGTACGAGAGGCCACCAGGACGGTAAACGGCGTGCCGTGACAGGGCTTCACGAGGCTCTAAAGACAATCGCTCATCATTCTAATTGAATTTATATGTACAACAATAATTGTTCATTTGTTACACAGATATGAATACAATTTAATTAATAATTCGATTGTTTTAATTATTTGAAGAGAAAAGCTACGCTCAACAAAGTTATTTTATTGTGCCATAATTATCGAAATGCATATTATATATTTACTAAAATACGATAATTTTAAACAAAAGCAGACATGTACATGTACATTTGTATCATAATTTGATGTGACTAGATCTATTCGTTTTTTTCATTAGACTGGCCAACAATAGCTGGCCCAAGACTCGAATATTCTTCTTTTACAGTTGTATATATTTATGTAGTAAAAATAATAATATCCAAGGGTGAATACTGCGCAAAAAGATTAATCATTACTCCCGAATACAGCAGCGCAGCTCCACTCGTTTTTCGTTTTTCGATTTACCAAACCAAGAACGGTAAACGGGACCAAATACTTCGTTTCAATTATCAAATATTGATTTTCATAAAATTAAAATTGAAACGAAATATAAATAGGGAAATACGTTTCGTGTTTCGTTTCATAATTTGTACAACAGAAATCAAATGGAAAAAATGAAAAGTCAAATCGGTTTTCATATTTTGTTTTTGTTTCGATAATAAGGAAATCGGAATATGAACTAATATGCGCTGATTTCCGTTTTTTGTTTAGTCGAATCCAAAACGAAAAACGAAAATACAGTTGATACACGTACCAGATTGCAGCCTACTTCTGCTGTTGCTACGTTAATGTATGATATTAGTTTAAACTCGATCGGTTTCCTGCCGTCATTGGAATGAATCACCATTTAATAATAAAATAATTATTCATAACATTTTGCCAAAATATTTAAGATTTTTAGTAAACATCCTATCACAATAAATCGATTTTTTTTTAAAGTATGTAAACCGGCGTTTAGCGAAAAATGAATTTAGCCATTTATACAAGACGTTGAAAAAAATGCATGTGCATATGATATTTACCTTTGATCTCTTGATCTACAAATCAACATAAGTATCCTTACCCTCAAGACATAATCAGCATACTATTTTGTATCGTCCCTTGTTAAATTGCTCGCACTAAATTGTATATTCGTGGTACACGCTGATGACCTCTGAATTGTTGAATTGTTGACCTCACAAATCCGTATTCTTCTTCCTGTCTTAAGAGGCAAACATCGTACTTATTTGTCGATATATAAGTTTTAGGCTCAAGTGAGTGCAGTTTCTGCCGTTTTAATAATTCAACGGTATTTTAAGTAATGAACTTCTACAAATCTTATCCAACACCGGTCAATTCACATCTCTCTCTCTCTCTCTCTCTCTCTCTCTCTCTCTCTCTCCTCTCTCTCTCTCTCATCTCTCTCTCTCTCTCTCTCTCTCTATATATATATATATATATATATATATATATATATATATATATATATATATTCCTCTCTCTCTCTCTCTCTCTCTCTCTCTCTATATATATATATATATATATATATATATATATATATATATATATATATATATATATATATATATATATATATATATATATATATATATATATATATATATTCAGTGATTTTCATGTTACGCTTTTAATACAGAAAATGATCAGAATGGTTTAGGCATCTCTATGGGAACAATGTTTTTGTCACCAATTGTACACGAATACTTATCTACGATTTAAAGTAATGAACAGTAACTATTTATAAAAAACACATCTATGTATACAAGATATGAGCAATGCGACGCGATAGAAATACTGAGGTCGTCAAAGATATTATTAAGACCGATATAAATTTATTTATGTATATCGGTTCGTTTGTAAAACCAGTATTATCTACACTGTTATTTTTTTCACAGCATGCTATAATTAAAACTTACATATTTTCCATCTGAACTGATTTTATAGTAGTTAATTCTCGACAGGGTAATTACATCTGAGGAATTACATTATCTATAACACATGTAGTTAAAGCATTATAAATGAATATATTAATTAGTGTGGTCGCTTTCAGATGAAAGAAACTGGTAAGACAGAAGGCTTTAATAGGTGTATGTTAATTCTGTTTTCTGTCAAAAGTCGCCTATGGCCCTTGATCACGCGCTAACTCTGACCTTGTTCTTGTATCATCAAAGAAATCAAGATATAACTTCAAGTGCGATAAACGACTTAAATATATAACTTTAACCTTTGTACATTTAAATCCCACGATAATACCGTGCAAGTATGTGCCCATGAAGCAAAATGATCATATTCAATCATTTCTAAAACCGTGTTTTGAATACCATTCTTCTGAACGCTTTGCCGTGATAACACTCATTCAGACGCTCATTAACAATATGACTCTTCCGACTTTATACAACTTATCATTTTTCATAACTATTCCTCTGTTGTTCTTTTCTTTTCTGTCTAAAAAAATAAATATATATTAGCATATCTTGTATAACATGTCTGAACTTTATTGCTTTGTACAATCACTATGTTGTATGATCATATACATGTTTACATTGTATGTATGATATTGAATAAAAAAAACACAAACTATATGACTCATGGGGAAATTAAAACCGCGACGTTTTCAATATTAAACGCTTCCCGGCTAGCGTGTCTGGTACACGCGCTTCTCACCCAGGCACACCGGTTTCTCTCCCCGATCCCCACAACACAAGGCCACTCCAAAGTTCAATACTTTTTATTAAACAATAAATGCATGTGGCTGGATATCGATTCTATAATTCTTCCCAAATAAAGTTCGATTTTTTTCAGAAATATACACAATCAAAACGATGATAGCGTAGAAAGGCTGTCGACAGTACTTTTTGTGTATTTTTTCCCCATACCATCATCACATCTCTGCAATAATTGATGCTATCCAACTATTATTATATGATAGTTTTAAAATTCGCTCAATGTTATTGAGTGGTTAGTATTTCAAATTTTGAAATGCTGGCACATAAATTATTTTAATGATGGAGTTGGAACGCAAAGTTCAGCCTTTGGGCTACATATTTCGCGCAGTTGCTTTGTTGTTGACTAAATTAAATAAGTAGATCATGTTTTTGTGCTGAAATATCATTTTGATATTGACATGAAATATATGAAGTTTGAATATGTAATGATTATTGTTGTGAATCCATTAATAAACACCGGAGATTTTAACAAGCCATAGCAAATAAAAAAAATATGTTTTGTTATGTATTCCATATTTAAACTCAATAACAAATGGGATAGAGAAATTCGCCAGAGGTTAATATTTTGAACATATCATTTTACACAAGAATACTTGGAATTAATAATATACTCACTTTCCACTTCAGTTCCTAAAATACTCACCATATGCAACATTTTTCAGGGAAATGTGCTTGTGTAGTTTTCAAATATTGGTTTCATTGATAGCATTAAGATGGGAAAAATGCTTGTTGCCTATATGTTATGTGTCAGAAAGAGAAAAGTCTTCATAAAAGTTAAGTATGGGATCATCCACTTGCGAAAGCCATGTTTTTATGGAAGCAAAGTTACAATTAATTAGCACAGCTATTTTCACTAAATGCAAGCTTCCTACTTTTGAAGTTTCATGTTGATACCTCTTTTAACTTGCGAGATATGCCCTTGACAAACGTGTAACGCGAAAATCAACTATTCGTTGTAGGAATGTGTTTTTTTAATTTTGTATTGCAGCTTTGAAGACTTTGTTCTAAGAGGATACTGTGCAATGCACTTATCATTGTATTTATTTATTTATGTTTTACAAATGTCAACCGAGAAAACTACACTGATTACGCGAATATTTTTGATAAATTCTGAGTTTGTAAAGCGTATTAAGAACGCATGGTATAAATAAAGTTCAGAATTCGATCTCGTGTTTTACATGTAAACTACTAATAGAAAGAAACGTTTTCTGCTCGGGTTATTATTGACATGTTTATAATAATGTCTTCAAAGAAAGACAGTTGGTTTATCTCCGCGGTATACTATATTGAATTGACTATTCCAGCGTTGAAAGAAACGCTGCACATAATTTATGTTTTACATATCAAATAGTCAAATAGTTAACGTGTTAATGAACTTTGCTTCCGATTGTTTTCGGTTGATTTAGGTCTCGTTTGTTTGTCTGACATAACTAAATGTCATGTTTTTCTGGCAAAACTTAATGTCATGTTTGACTTAAAAAAAGCTACAGCCGTGCCTAGGTTCTCTTCTTTCACATGCGATGTACAAACGCAGTGCAGCAGGACAGGACATCGCCAGGATCTTGCACTGTCTCCTGTCAACCAGCCAACACGAAAGTACAGCATTGAAACGAAAAAAGGAATCAGTATTTTCAGTTTTTATTTGCACTTTGAACAGTAACACTCCTGACAATTAACGCGGAAACTACCTAATAATTATTTCGTTGGTGCAAATGTAAAATGTCTGTAGATCGAATCTATGATCGAATTTCGCAGATAAAGCTTGATTTTCTCTAATACGTACAACAATTAACAATCATTCATGACTGCTTACCAAAAATTTATTTTTAATCACTTTAATTATAACCGCTTAATTGGCATATTGAAAAGTAATAATTTATTCAAAAAACGTATTTACCTTCACGTGTTGAGCTTCAACAAAATGTCCCATTATACGGGAACATGGAGTGAAGTCAATATTTGATCTTTAAAAATAAGAAACATAATAATTATGGAAGCTTACCGTAGCTCTTCGTTAATAATTAATATTGGAAAGTACCACATGTAATGGTCGTGTGGAATAAAAGAACGCAACATTTATGTTACAAACTTAATATCAACAAGTCGAGTGATATTTGATATTTTCGTTAGTACAGTCATATACTTTACAACCGACCCTTTATTCAAATTGTCCCTTGACTTCCGCTAACGATGTAAACGGCCATATACGCCATCAATATTATATCAACTTTATAAATGAATAGCTTTTACAACTGTCAGTAATTATTTACTAAATATTGCTTCAACAACAAATATTTACACTAAGCTTTACATATTGTTGTAACTCCGCCCATAAAGTGTATTGCTTAATTTCACCAGAGGTGATGTTTCTTTGTCAAAATAAAATAATGTCCCCACACTGATCCTGCCTTTTTCTAACCGTTCAAACGCGCGGTTGCACTTTGCTGAAAAAATACTTATTCGTTTTATATAATCATGATACCTATAGAAAGCTCTCATGAATGAGCGGGCTCTCCACTTTATCCCATTGAAATGTGTGACATATTAAAAAAGTTATCCTTAAAATCTTACCTTCGTCGCGCTTTTGTTGACATTTTACTCCCCACACAGATCTTAAAAAGTCACGTGGTATAGGCACCGTGTCTTATATAAGGGAGAAAAGTACGAGCAAAAAGCCACTAATGAGTTACCTCCCCAAGACAGCAGCACAAGTAAATTTATATAAATAAACATGTTAATTTAAAGATCTTTGCACAACGCCACTCGTTTTTTGATTTTCGTTTACCGTAATATCACACCAAGAATGGTACACGGGACCAAACAAACCGTTTTAAGTGTTAATCATTGGTTACGTTATACAAAGATTGAAACGAAATATGAACAGAGAACTTTTCTTGTTTTGTTTTATAATTACTACAACGAAAAACGATAATAAGAACTAATTTTTTTCGTATTTTGTTCTTGTTTCGGTTATTAGAAAATTGGAATATGAATTTATATGCGTCGATATTCATGTTTAGTTTAGTCGACTAATAATAATAATAATAATTATTAATATTATAATTATTATTATTATTATTATTAGTAGTAGTAGTAATAGTAGTAGTAGTAGTAGTAGTAGTAGTAGTAGTAGTATTAGTAGTAGTAGTAGTAGTAGTAGTAGTAGTAGTAGTAGAAGTAGTAGTAGTAGTAGTAGTAGTAGTAGTAGTAGTAGTAGTAGTAGTAGAAGTAGTAGTAGTAGTAGTAGTAGTAGTAGTAGTAGTAGTAGTAGTAGTAGTAGCAGCAGCAGCAGCAGCAGTAGTAGTAGTAGTAGTAGTAGTTGTAGTAGTAGTAGTAGAAGTAGTAGTAGTAGTAGTAGTAGTAGTAGTAGTAGTAGTAGAAGCAGCAGCAGCAGCAGCAGCAGCAGTAGTAGTAGTAGTAGTAGTAGTAGTAGTAGTAGTAGTAGTAGTAGTAGTAGTAGTAGTAGTAGTAGTAGTAGTAGTAGTCCATGTTGTAGAAGTAGTGCAATCAAAATAAAATATCATAAGAAGTCCCTCAACAAGGGGGAGACATATGTTTTTTCCGGACTGTACGTCTGTCCCTTCATTTTCTTGCTGCACACGTACACTTTCTTAACACAACTTTCATATAATACATGATGACATGTCATTGTTATTACACATTGTATTATTATTTACATGTTCTTGTGTGACAGTTTATGCATTGAATGCGAGTTCGATATCAAGTTTGTTACGATTGCTTACTAAATAAGAAATAACAAATTATCAATTGAAACGCATTACAAGTTATCTGACCATGAGCGTGTATCTAGATAGTCGTCCATGAACATATTTTGTTACATAGAGTTCGTAGTTTTGAGTCAAAGCAGCAAATAAAATAAATGTGTTTTATAACATTGTTTCAAGATGATATTGTTTGTCATTTAATAGTGGTTTACTAAATGACGTTCAATCGTTTGATGCATACAAACAAGTGCTTTAAGAGCGAAACTTGATTGTAAAAAAGGCACTGAATAATTCCTTTCTAACACATTCATGGCGATAAAGTAAGACACTGATATTCAAATATGTTTGCTTTAGGTACTGATGTATATATTCAATTATTGGCCATCAATTTGTATCGTATAACTCGAAATATCAGCTAATTTGAGGTATTAGTGCACAGTTAACGTCAAGCACCATTCACTAGTTATTAAACTATTAGTATGAACCTACTCATATGGTATTACAAATCAAGGAAGTGAACAATACCTAGCTACAAGATAGGGTACTTATATCATCTGATTTACATCTTGTGTAGATCAAATGTTATGCATCCGCAAATCTATACTACGCATTTATACCAGGCACCGTCTAGATTAAACCCAACTGAAAAAGAAAACGACAACACGACAAATGGGAATATATTTCGAACTTAGATTACACCCATTGTTAAACTGTAACAAACGAAGGACCTATATGTAGAGAAGAACAAAACAAACCTGTTTTGCAACTTAACAAACCTGAACGTCCCCGTTTTTAAAGAACTAGAAAAATCAATCGCTAAAACGCTGCATTTTTAGCGGGAGTGAATATGATTTTTGACGTTTGACCTGTTAATATTGACGACATAGGCACTTGCGTAATATCTCTGAAACAGATTATTTGCTGTTTGTGTTGGTTTTTTTGTCTAAATTAGATTGCATCTCAGTGTCCAAATATGCATAGATGAATCTGAGTCGATTTTCATAAATGATATGTTATAGTTGACCACGATTAATATCACCTCCCCTCAAATATCGACTTATATAACAACTTCCTGTTGAACTGATATACAAATGTATCAGGAAGCGTTATCTCTGGCATATATCATGTATGGTATGATTTCACGGGTTTTAGGCCTTTGAGCAAACAATCTCTTATCAGGGACGATGTGTGCACTCATATGTTATGCAGTTTGCAGTTGTCCAAAGAAGGTGTCAGACATATCATAAGAAGTTATTATGTGTAAGTGAACGATGGTGGTGTTTCAGGTCTTAGCAATAGTGTGTACTCTACGCTCCTGAAGAGCCAATTCATTACAGTCTACTGGTAATCAGATCGTGGATGACAATGAATTGATGGTAAAACTTCTAGAACGCATGTAATATAAGGATGAAGCCATCAATAAATTACGTCAGATCAAACAAAGCCAGGAAGCAACTATATCAAAACTGCGCAAGGATGTAGATCAAATATAATTTGAAAACAAACAATTGTGCGATTCCTCGTACACAAGTGCAGCAAACATGTTAATTGAAAACTGCTTGTTAGTTAAACAATATTTGATAAATGAGTACACATACGTCTTTAATCGACGTGTAAGACAACATATTGAGCTCCATAAATGCAGTTGTTGACTGCAGCAGGCCACTGAAATCATAGCGTAGAACATAGCTGTTGCGATTGCGATGGATGTATTGCACGTCTAACGTATTGTGCGATACCAATCCGGACAAGGGGCATACACATGTGCAGTTGAGTTCATTGATAGGTTACGTTGTCAAGATTACGGCGGAAGTTTTTTTTTTACACGACCACGTGCCTTAACCAGTTTGACAAAATTTTATTTGTGTGGGCATACTGTAGCAGACGCTGGAAGAGCTTTCAATGTTAAACTGAGAAGGGTGTATAAAATGGCCTCGGTATTATGAACTAATGAATACTGCTGAATACGGACATTCTGAAACCTACTCCTGCATCATCCCAATACATTACAGACATTTTTTTTGTTTTTTTTTAAAAGTGTTTGGAGATTTAATAGTCATACTTGTCGTCCATTTCCTGGCATTATCCGGCGTTTGTATCGCCATTTTACATTTCGACCATTTGGTTTTATACACACGATGACATTGTTGTTACGTAATATTTTTTATTTCATCAGTGTAGCAGCTGGTCACCATTCTACAGCATATAAAGCAGCTAGGTAACATTTTCTCAAGGTTACACTCATAATTACGGTTGTAAACTTTTGAATAGTTTAGCGGTATAATATTGTTAAAGTTATTTCGTTTATGAATGAAACTCTTTCTTAAAAATGTGGAACATAAATCCGTTAAGTATTTTAATCTGGACTGAAGAAAGTGGATGTTTTTGATGGTAAATATCAATATCAATAAAATGTGAGTATATTGATTAAAAAGTTTAAGGTGATTTGTAATATGTGGGCAAAAAATAGTTGATAGATCTGTATAGTAATAAATGTTCAGGACAGGCCTCTTTATAGTGAAACAAATGTAGACCTAATAACAAAATTATTTTTATTTCATCCGCTAACCGGGTATAATTTTAAATGTTTTAAGACAGCCGATCGCTGAAACAAAATTGTATTTTTTTAGTATATAACACATAACCCTTTGCAGTACAACCATAAGCCGCCTATAAAAGCCCATGTTTTTGCAGCATACATAAACATGTATAAACGTATAAACACATTAGTTGTGATGAACGAAGTAAATATTCAAACATGGAATGCACAAATTATAGTGTTATTGTACGTCTTTGTACGACTTTGCAGTATGCAGTAGGCTCGCAAACATGTAGGCCTATAGGAGAATGGCATGACAACTGTATGTGGACATTGCAAATAACCAAAAACCAAATTAGAAATAGCACAAGCATAATATACTATTAGATTTATTTAATGTTTGTGCTTATGCAACAATCGGTGCAATTGAAACATTGAATGTAAGTAAGACAGTGAAAGTTTATATCGGAACAAAATATCTCTGTTCAAATAAAGGCGATACAAAAGAACACAACCCAGATACTTGGTATAAATTTGCTAGAAACAAACACAACAGTGGATCTTAATATTATCAGTTTTAATACAACGTGTGTTTACTGTTTTGTTACAACAATTTAACTTACGGAATGATGAAAACATAAACATTATTTTAAAAGCCATATGGAATTATAAGAGAATTGGTTATTATTGTTTAACAGTGTTTGTAAAGGTATACAAATAAAGAAAATTAACAAGGTACCACACAATAGCTTTAATGTATAATGTATTCACACTGTATAACTATGTAAATATTGTTTTTCATAACAACTTCATTAAAAAATTTATACAATTATCGTACAATTGTTAGTGCTTATCGGAGGTCTCCTTGTTTATACTTATATACTCTTGATGTTATTAAAAGTTTTGCGTTAGTTTACTGGCAATACATATTTGTATTAATTATTTCTCTTTACCTATTTAATGTGCACATAATTGCACATGATTTTTCATTTAAATGCACTCCTGAACTTCCTCGTGCTCGTTCATTATGTCTTAGATCTGAAACACAACCATGATTAGAAGCTAAACTGAGACGGCAAACGTGGCATATAGTTAACAATCATCATTACAGCGATTTATGATCATAGTTTACGTTACTTCATTCATAGCAAAATGGTACATTCAGCATAATATTCCAATCGCTATTTAAAAATAAAATAAAATATAACATATTCAAAAATAGTAGGACGTGTCAGTGTCACGTAGCATAGTTCTTCACAGCAAGGCAAATAAAAGGATAGGTCGCTGGATACCATTTGCTACAACATTAATCAGTTGGTAGAGCGCTCGACTACACATCCAAATATCGCCTGTTGATTACCGGTGCGATAAAATAACTTGTTAGGTGATTGCTCATGAATTCCTTTACACAACATCCTAGGTCCACATGGCCCCGGTTTACATAATGCAGGTGTGAGTTAATGGCATAAGAATGTGCATTTGGTACTGGTGACCAGCTATCACATAAAAGTGTGAGTTGGTTAACCAACCGCCGCGATATTAATGAAATAATGTTTGAAACAGCGAAACATCAAACCAAACAAAAACTGGTTTTCAGTGTTAGCCCTGTTTGGAACTGGTTATGTTTAAATGTGAACATCTTAAGATATCTAGATAATCAGATGTTAAAACATCTTAGTCATTGGTCTGGGAAGCTTTAAACTGTACTGTGCGTGTCCTCCGCGTAGACCACTTTTTTCCATGAATCGCAATTCAGCGTTCGGTTCACGTGCTTCATCTGGTTAAGAAGACACCAAGACCACTTCTGGATCCAAAAGAATGCCACGCACGAAGGCTTTGCATCCACACATTTCATTTGGCATTTTTCTTTGCTTACTAACTGAAATATAAACATTATAATACTTAAAACTTTAGCTTGCATGTTTCTTAAAGATTCCGTATTTATTCTTATCGTAAGTTCGACAAGGGTAAGCAGCAACATTTTCATATTTATGTGTTCGCGTCCTTCACTTTACCTAAAACGGACATGTATGTGGCTGAAATGAGCAACTGGTTCAACACATACGAGCAAAAAGTAAATGTAAATAAACGTTAAGATATATGCTGTTTCGATGTATTCGTTCTTGTGTCATATGCATATAATTACAACCGCTTTCATTATAATATATATTCTGCATACATATCAGATAATCCTACCACGTTGCCTGTTTTTTTTCCATTCCAATATGAACCCGATGCGTATGCAAATGAATACACGGTTGGTGCCGGGATAAAACAGTTTATCATGTGAGTCTTTGACAATGAAAACCGGCATATCCGTGCTGAACCCGATACAATATTTCATTCCCGGAACAAAGCACCTCTACTTACCCAATATTGCCAAAAATAGAACGTTCCGTGTGAAATATGATGTGTACTAGATATCGTTTATTCACAAATGCATTATTTTCAGCATATTTAACATAATGAGAATACTTACAATAAACCATATTGTTTTATAAAAACGTAGATTCGCTTATTTTTCATTTCATAACAATTGACGATAAGGGGGCTGTTTTTTTTTTATCAAAAATACAGTTTATAAGTCAGTACAAAACATAACGACGTTGCTTTTTGTTCGACAATAGTGAAATGACGTCATAATGTGACGTCCCGAAATTAAATATGTGTCGTTCGGAAACGATAAACCGAAAACTTAAATAATAGTTTATTCTTAAAATAGATAATAGAGGTTGATAAGGCCTTTAGAGTAAAAAAATACATGTACTATACACCCAGCGTCGACGTGTATGCAAATAAGGCGTAATTTCCCAGAAAATACTAACCCCAATGAAATTCAGACAAGTGCTGCTCCATTACTAAATTTATTTGATACACATTAGTATTTGTGAATAAATGCTTGTTTTCACAAGCAGCTATTCTGTTCTTTTAAGAAATTTACAAATTTCCATGCATTAATTCAAAGCATATTTACAATGCGCGAATAAACAGTGCGGGAAAGAGTGTGAAAATCACCACGGATGGTTATAACTGGGGTCCCTTCATCATATTACGAGTTAAAGAGGTATTTGATGAAAACTTAACTTTCTGCATAAAAATCGAAATAGTATTTATTAAACACTGTTTCGATACTACATAATTACAGAGTTCAGTCTGGCTTAAGAAAACTGATTCACTTACAACGCAACTCAATCCAACTCAGTATATGTAGTAAATAAGGCCTTTGCACTAAAGTTCATAGTTAAAAAAAACGACCACATGTTTGTAGTGGCGAACACATCATCGTATACAAAAAACATGATTGTGGTACTTTAGATGATTTACATACGTACATAATATAAATAGTCTAACAGTATATGTTGTACTCATCAAATAATAAAAGTTATGCACAGTATGTCCACCCATGTGACAGCTATGTAGAACTTCTTTACATCATACTTACATCTTTGAAACAATGTATGATATTTACAATCAATAATATATAAATTATTACATAAACATAAATTTCTTATAATCAAATTATATGCACTATTTAATTTATGTTTGGATCACCTAAACTTGGCAAATGCCTGTCTTATATTTTAGCGGAAATTCCAATAAAAAAATCTACTTTGCGAACATCCTGAGAGATCCAAACAAACCATATCTTAATAATGTAGGATTTTACATTCGTTTCGCCATAATGACTCCCAAGGTTGTTTATTGATATGAACATACTATTGCATTGTTACGGAAATATATTATTATGCATTATTAATATATGACACCAATATTTAAATCAATGCACAAAATACGCATATACCCATATATGTGGACTGAAAGACATATTGGCTTTACCATGCTATCAAAAAGTAAAAAGAGTGTTTTAAAAGGGGATTTTCAAAAAAACGTTACATAACTATAAATGGAGGATATTGCTCTTTAGGATTATGGGATTATCGTCGCACAATAGTTTACCATCAATTTCCTTTCTATGTAGTTCTTGACGCATTAAACTGTGGTTTATTTTATCAAATGTCTTTACTAAGTCAATATACAAGCAATAGCATCTACCCTCTTTCTTGACAAACATTTTTGAGCCATCGCTTGAAGGCAAAACACAGAGCTGAATAGCCGGTCCGAAACTCTGCCTGAGATTTATCAAACCTATTGTTTTCTTCCGCCCATTCATATACATTGTTCATTTAATATACTGGAAACATTTTGTATATTATGTCAGTTGAAGAGATTCCACGGTTATTTCAAAAAAATATATGTAGGTCCCGATTTGTGTATTGCACATATTAAACTTTGAAAACAAAGTTTTTTTAAATAACCTGGAAACAAAATTCGATTAAAAAGTAATACCACATGATATCCCACGGGCAGATATTTGTCGGGTTGTAGGTCGCCGGGTATCAATGGGAAAATTGGACTGTGTAAAGTCTTTTTCTTTGTAAACTTGGTTATGCACAATTAGTTTATCATTGCGTATTACGGCATTTTTTTTCTCTCTTGTACCATACGCTCCCCGAGAATTTCTCTATGCTTTAGTACTTTGTCGCTGAAGTCATGTTGAACAGAGTGTGACCGATTATGTTGTAGCCGCGTAGTCGCCCTTCATTGAATCAGTTCACACATGTGGTACGTCTTAGTTTAACACACAATTATCAATGCAGTCACGCAACGTAATTATGTCCATTATAATTTTACGAAACAATGAACAAATCGATAAATTATAAACTTTAAACGTGTAATAACACAACCATCTTATCAAAAGCACGAAACTTCAACCAACAACGACAATCCAATAGTTTTGTGAGTTTGCCGATAGTAAATATGTTATAAAAAAAGATGTGGCCATCAACCTACCTTGTTATAACTGGACAACGTTATTCCGAAATCCTTATCCAAGCAGGCCGTCTCGTATCTGAACTCCCGGGTCGTAACAGTCCTTACTGTCAACTGGCCGACTATGCCAGCGACGCAGGCGAACAGAAGAACGGACACTGTACAAGACCCGATAATCATCTCTTGAAGGCGAGAGTAACGTCCGACTTGGTCGATTTTGGCTGTTCAATGCTATCTTATTATCCATTTCATTAGACAATCTACAGGGGAACTGTTACAAAAGATCCACCTCCATCTGAACGGTAAAAGGCACGAGAGACCCGGTCACGTGCAATATTATGTTATTTATAAAATCAATACTTTAAAAGTTTTTGCCACATTCTTGTCAATATATTTATTTTACTTTTTAGATTTGAACTCAGGTTTTTTGTCAAGTTTGAACCTCGTGTAGTCTAACGTCTCTTTTATTTTCATGAACAGTAAATGTTTTATTATAATATAGAAATCTTTGCATATGTTTGACCGTTTGTCAGTACTTGCTATATACAATTTGATTAAAGTGTTCAAAACGTTCCTTAAAAACATAAAATATATCAAACTTGTTATTGTTATGAGTGTGGGCATTGGGCAATCTAAAACAGGGACGGCTAATTGACATCTCGCCAACTTTCAATCAGATTCGTATCTAAACATCGATCGACCAATTAGCGATCGATAAACCGGGCGCGTCAATCGCTAACGACCTGTCTGCCATTTTCTAGACAAGCTGAATGAATAGTTCTCATTTATTAAACGAGTTTCGTTTATTTTGTTCGCAATAATAGGAAATGAAATATAGCGAAATGGTGTAAATAAGGTAAATGTAACTCGGACAGATTATACAAATAGAAAAGGTAGAGTAATTTAATTTATACCATTTTCAACACGGGAATGTGGTCTTGACAAGTGCGAGTGGAAGCTTCAATGTGTAAAATTACCAAAAATCCCCTCATAGAAAATAAATTGATTTCAGAAACTGTTAGTGTCATATAAGCAACATTAAGTATGAATTATATCACGTGTATATGTAGACTAATAGGGAATATTGGTATTTGCGTAACTTAACGAAATCAACGTTATAAATCGCTTTTGCAGAAATAAATGAAAACTATTTTATGTTTCTTTTTTATTAATAAAAACGTTTCGATAAGTGCCACTGTTTTGATGTTCTGCACTTTCAATTATAATAATTGATGAATGTCCCATTTGCAATTTTTAATATTATTAATATCCCTTTTATACGTAATACATTGGGGATTTCGGTACCCGCTCGGTGTCAGAAAGCGTGTAAAACTTAAGAGACATCACAGTAATAAAGCGCTATTCGTGTGAAATACATGTGAAACAAAATGTTTTGTTAGTATTTTCGGAAATAACACGGGTAAATGCCGATGTAGATGTGTTAATTTATTACTAATACCAACATTAGATTACACGTAGTTACAGGTTAGATTTCGGTAATCGTGCAAGCGTTTGGGAGCGTGTTTAAAGTAGCAAAATACCCATTATACATAGCTAATGTTCTTTATAAACTAATATGTTTTGCATTTGCATAAAAAATAAATGACACAAACCCATTTTATCAGTGAAAAAGGCCATTACAATTTCGGAACACCGCGTAATCTATAGGCAGTCTATAGGCAAAGAAGCCACTAAGTTGTTGGCTTGTCTAGGTATTCAAATCGCTAAGCCACGAGACTAAGTGGGCAGAGGAATCATCGTCAAGGCGATATGTCAATTATAACACGTTCAATGAAAAACACTCGGATTGTGTGTTACAAACTGCGAATATTGCCAAATAACCAAATTGCATGACGGACGTTCAATACTCATCGGCGACATCTGATTTTCTAAAGAAACGTTTTGAATGAGGGGTCGCTTGTGTAATATATGACTGTATCCACGAAATTATCATGCCAGTCTTGTTGCTATTCAGTTTGTGGCATAAATGTTATGTTCTATTTTCCCAATTACCATAACATATGTTAGTTTCCATTATTAATTATTAACGAAGAACTACCTCAAGCTCCAATTAGGTTGTTTTTTTATGCTTCAAATATTGACCTAACTCAACGTTTTCGTATACGTTTTGTTCAATGTTTACCTCATTAAGGTAAACACTTTTAGTAACTATTGTATTACTTCTCAATATGGCAATTAACCGGGTATAATTTAAGTGATCGGAAACAAGTTTTAGAAAGCAATTGTGGACCTTGGTAAATTTATTATAGGTATTATATATAACGACCATAGAGATCGATGTTTGATTCGATCTTCAAACATGTTTAATATGCATCAACGCTATAATTGTTCGGTAGATTCCGAGAAGATTGTCAATAATGTTGAATTGTGCCAAATGCAAATCAAAACTCATCATCAAAAACTTGATGAAGATTCGTTTCTGTTTCCTTTCAGATTGCTATTTCGACGTTTAAGCTGGGTGCAAGGAGACATTCTGGCGACGCCCCGTCCTTCTGCACAACGTTTATACAACGCTTGCAAAAGACGAGAACGCAATTTTTGTTATAGTTTTTTCGTAGTCAAAAAAACATTAAGCTTTGACAGAAAAGCAAACGAAACTTTTATCAATCGATGGCAAAAGAAAACACAGTTAAACACAAACCCGTATTCATAGTGTAATTTATTAATCGATAATTACAATATAAGCGATTTTCAGAGTTGGTTTACAAGCACAAATAGGCAATGTAACCGTAAATACGGTGTTGTTAAATCAACAGTCCTTTACCTTATAGTTATAATAATGTTAACATGAAACCATGCAGAAATCGTTGTTTAAGGACATCTCTTGGCTTGTTACGAAAACGGTTTCTGCCCGATATCTGACTATGCTTCATCAATCCGCATTATAATATTGTATCGCATTAGATAATGCCTTTAATCAATTTAGTTTACTTGGCTGACAAAACTTGCAATAGACAATAAAAACCAATACATTCACCGGATGGAGAGGATAATGATATTTTATATACTTTGAAAATTAGGCATACATGTGACATAATACAAATTGAAAGAAACTGTTGTAATATGCATGCGTTACAATAAAAAAGCTTTACTATTAAGTAATATCGTTGACGAATAAAGCTTTTTAAACATGTTTAATAATTATGATGAATTCAATTATTAGCAGCGCGTTGCTCACGCTGTACAAATGCATTTACTTCACAAATAGAAACTTTTAACCCGATGACAAAGTCACTATTGCAAAGTTCTGTTTTTTATCTGTATTATCAATCGCTATCATGTTTAAAGAAGCAGTTTAATCTCATAATGATACATATTATTAATACCAATAATTTAAAACCCTGTTTTCGATCCTACCCTTCAACGTTGTTGTGGTCGGAAATTACCCTTCACATGCTTTTGAAATGCGACACAAGGAATTTAAGACTCGGAATATGTGTCATTTCTGGAAGTGTTATGGAAGCCTTTGGGAATAAATACAAAAGCATTTTAATTTCGATATGGTTGTAATACGTGTTTTAATATTCTCAACAAACAATGGATGAAAGCCATATTAAAAGAAGATAATGTACTCCTCTGCAATTAAAATATATGCATAATCCGGCGGTTAGTGGTGTTATGAGTGCAGTCACGCGGAGTTGTAAATATAAACGACAGGTTAACACCAATCTAAAAAGTAGTTAAAGATAAAAAAAAACGATGCTTCATAATGAGAACATTATTTCTAATATTTGTAACAAGCCGAGACCGGGAAAAACTTCTTTATAGCGATTATTCGAATACATTTAAATTTGAGTTACACAAATACTTTGTTTTCTTTTGTTTTCTATCGGCATCATGTTTGGTTATAATAAGCAGTATAGTGGCGACTATAGTGGCCATAGTTGTTTAACTTACTCATAATAACAGAACACAACTCAATACAGATACTCATGTGCTAAATGATGGGGAGGTATCTAACTTTCTCTGAGTGCAATCACCAAGTGCAAAGGTAGAGAAGAGGGGCTCCGAAAAAGATCATTGTAATAATTACAATTTTAGAGTGTCCAAATGCTATGGTTAAGTAAATGTTACCTTTTACTACAGTGCAATTAGTGATTGGAATGCTTTGCAAGATACAATAAAGAAAATTGATAATAAACATAAGTTCAAATTAGCTGTTAAGAACCATCTATTGTGCTTAGCTAAAACACCTTAATACATATTGTAACAATTAAAATATTTGTGATCTAGTCATCATGACAAATATATGATAGAAACATGATTGTAAAACTTACATGTATACTCAATTATTATCAGGGACTAATTGTTCATTTTGTGTAACTTTCACATAGGATTATATTATAGTAAGTATGATCTAAACAGGACCCCATTGGAAATAAGATTTCGGGCTTTCATGGGCAATCCTAAGTTTTTACACTATATTATCCAAGTTATTTCATTCTACATACTTAGTTTCTCAAAGTTGTGAACGTGTTTCTATAATATATCTAATTACAAGTCTATACTGGAAGTATGTGATAGTAAATATATGTGACATACATGTGTTACTGTGATATTTAAGTAATAAATTAAACAACTGTGATATTAAAGCAATATATTAAACACCATACAGTAACATTAAACCATATTTTAAGTGTGAGGTAGTTGTTAATCTGTTCCCTTTTAAACTAGTCTGAGTTGATACGCTTTATTAAGGTAGCGCACCCGTAATGGGCACCTATCAAAATATAATCTAATCTAGTATTTTCTTAATCAGCATCATTTCACTGAACTACATGCAAATTTTTAGGTAGTCTTTCCATGCTTTTAAAAAAATATACTGATTTTTTCACAACCAACCCCACACTCGGCTTTTTCCAGTTTATGTGCACCCCTGGGGTATATGAAAGTTCCATAATTCATCCAGATTACCAAATATAGGCATGCAGTTGGTGTGTACAGATGCAGTCAAGGTGTTTAAAGTTTAAACACGATGAAACAAGATTTCTTTTACAGACATTGATTTTTTATAACTTGTTATCTATTGAAGAGCGCCATGAAATGTAAGTGGTTTCCGGCAAATAGATATTGGGTTGATTAAAAACAAAGTGTCATAAAATTCAAAATAGTATCATTTAAGTAATATTTTGTTCTTAGAATTTATAGGTTCACTATATACAGCAAAATTACCAAGAAATAGACAAATTTACCGTTTACTTTTTGAAATGAAAATAAAAATGCAACATGCATGGTTCGTATTTTCAGCAGTAAATCACCCAATTTAGCCATAACGTTGTTTTAATTTAAAAAAATTGAAGAATGCGCATAAAAATTGCAACATATTTAACAATAAACATAGCTTATATGCCATATTAAATCAAATTACGTTAAAAGAAATAAAACGCGACGCAAAAAAGTATACGTCGTTGGCAGGACTCGAACCTGCGTGGGAATATCCCAAAAGATTTCTAGTCTTTCGCCTTAACCACTAGGCTACGGCACCTAATATTAGGCTCTTCAATCTTCGAAGAAATCGCGGGAAATCATTAGGGGTGCGCTTCCTTAAGATCCTTTATTTTGTCGCACTTGTGTGTTCCTTTCCATTGTCATATCATAATTCACATGATATTTACAGCAGGTTTTAGACCATAGGTTTTGTTCAGAAGCAATCTCACATATACTTTTAGTAATAACTTCTATACTTTTAGAAATAATTGTTATGTAAATTTAATTAATAACTTGTATATTATGTGTTTAAACCTGAATAATAATCAATCAACCAATCATTATTTCCCTTACAACAACAGAGGAATATATCATAAGATTTTAAAGTTATTAACTACACCAATAACGTGGATGGTATCGATCAGTCCTGCTGTACAATTGGAGTTAGCGTGTTAGTTAGGAAAGCTGGAATTACTTAGAGATTTTACACATATATCGTAAACGTATAATTAAAGGTTGGATGCTTAATTGCAATAAATAAACAATATAAACACGTATACAAAAGAGACTCTATTTATATTCCCGATTCGGGAGATCATGAATGATCCCTTGTATATGCTTCTAACCACATCACTTTTATTTTTTGTAATTTGCAGATTTCATACTTTTTCTCTGTCCACATTTATTAAGTCCAATGTCTTCCTTCGCCAGTGAAATGCCGCTTGCTGCTTTTACTGTGGCACATAACGCAATTCTTTTTGTAAATTACTAAAAATACGTAAAAATAAAATAAAATAAAAACAACGTTACCAGTTTGAATATATTATTTTTATGCATTTATTTTTGCCCAAGTGAAAGCTTCTTCACAACACACGATAGATAAAGAGTCTATTCACCACCAATCATTTAAAGTCTTTTGCTGGTTGACAAACTGAAACTCAAATACGCGTATCGGGAAGAACTTGTTTATTTGAGGTTTGCCAAACAATCACTCATCCAATATTCGGTGCAGTTTTTAAGCAATGTCTTTGATTCTTATTGGTTGGATGCATTAATCGTTATAGATGTGTGCGAAAACAATTATATACATACCCCATGACCTCGCTGTCAATATGAACAGGTGCAAAACAGTGCGCCGTAAATCTCGTTTTTTTTCTTTTAACACTTCACAACAAATAATTGTTCGTGGACTAATACAACTTTACGTGTTCGTTTTTCTTCAAAAAATGCAAATGGTTGGAAACGTTTGTCAAATGATCGCGAACGTTTCAATTGACCTATATATATATATATATATATATATATATATATATATATATATATATATATATATATATATATATATATATAAATATATGAGTATCTGCGGGTTCGCCCACACGTACTTATCTCTCTAGTCATTTTGCCCCTCCTAACCAAGCGATAATTAACTTGCTATCTAACTTGGTTTGACTCGTTTATCTTATTTCTTTTGATAAAATATTGACGCAACAACTACTATTTATGCTTCTTTGTTAGACTTTCTCTTCATTATATTTCCGCTATTCAGTCTTACCGTGAAACAACTAAAAAATTGCTGACAGGGAAGCTTTCTGAATAATGGTCGGGAAGTAGTTATCAAAAAGCATTGTGAACACTGAATTAATGCATTCAGCACTAAGCTATTAAGTAACTAAATGTAAAATAAACTGAAAAAACAAAGACAATAGTTAATTACATTTGTATTACGAAAATAATCTGGTGATCGTGTTCTGCACACATTAATGAATTATTGTATATATTGCATGCCATACAAAAATGGATATCTTTCTCACATTTAATGCAAAACATTTTCATTAAGTATTAAGTTATATGAAAAATGAAAACGACTGCATAATTTTTGTGAGGCGACCAGTGTTGATGAAAGTTTTAGCGTAAGCAATAAGATATTTAATATTGATGTACAACTGCCAAAGAGGTTAACATTTACCAGTATTGCACACTATTGCAGCTACATGTTCATTACTTGAGGATGTATATGAGGCACATATCTCCACAGGTAAGTTAATCCATATTTAACATTCGTTTTGGCCCTCAACATTAAGCTCGACAATGTTATGCTTAAGATTATTAATTAATAACATGTTAAGATGAAAATACGTTCAAATTTAAACGAAAGCGTGGGAAAGAAATGGAGTGAAACGGCAAGGTTCTGCGGCCTTCTCATTTTTGGCTCCCTTTCTGGCCATCTAGATAGTCTATTAAATTAGGCATTGAATGCGAATTTAGTGATACGTTTGATATTTTCTTAATAGATATAACAAATAAATGATAAGAATTGGCTTAATATTTGCAACGTTCTTTTTTCAGTTTGCATAAAAACCAATAGATGTAGTTGTTTATAAAACAATGTAAAGTAGAAAGCATGTTTTGTCCATTCTAATCCAAAGACTCTCCGCTATTAGCTGTTTGATGATTCACTAAGTTATATGCCTTGTCATGCTTTTCAACATAAAAGGCACAAATCTAGTGAGAAACATAGCGTGCGAAATAAATGGAGAAAATCTTATTTCATTTCATCGATGATGAATTGTGAAAATTATTCTAATAAAAGAACAACGAAACTTAATGGTTGATAGTTCAAAGTGTGTGTACGTTATCTGTATTCGGCTTGACAGAAAGAATTTATTGTTTGCGTTTTCTAATAATATTTAAGCTTGGTTGTTTTTAGTTTCAAGTTAAATCTGAAACAAAATGAACTTAATAAGCTGAGACGTTCAGAACAGAACAGGCGACATTTTGTTTTGTCGAAAATTAATTCGAGTATGTATTTTGGTTACTAGTAAACGTATTTAAAATATTTAAGGTGATAAATCGTGTTTGAAAAGTGTTGCATGCATGTGATTTATTTATAATAATTTCCCATATGACTTTTTCCATCAGATAAATTGGACAATTTGTATAATCAATATTGATATTTGTTAAATCAAATGACATGTGCATATTGTATACACATAGGTACAGTTAAGAATGTAAATGCAAACAAGTAAAAAGTATACACTAAATAGAAAACACTAGTGACATAAACTTGTACATATTTATTTTAATCAGACCCAACACAATATTACTTTATTTCAAAATGCGCAGCACTTTTGCATGATAAAGTTGAATTTTAAATTTAAAAGAGTGAACAACATGTAAGGGTTATACCAACATAACAAATCAGTAATGGCTTTCACTGCAGGATTATGTGCTATGTTTACTGACTGTCTGTGCAATCAACCAACAACGCTTGGGCCTTGCTCCAATTCTTTCAGAAGAAAGCCAGAGAAGTACGAGAAATCACTGCCATGGACAGCATCTCCAGCTTGAGCATTCTGAATGGTAATGACATCTCCTTTATTGAGATATAGAACAAAGGAACCAGAGCTGGTATTGTATAGATTTGCACTTGCCACATGTGCATACATATTGCAAACCGTATTCCCATGGTGAACCAGTTTAAAATATTTGTCGTGCCCTAGATATGTAAGGAGTGTTGACATCAACACATAAACACCCGAAACTGGAGCCATAAAACCGCCCAAGTGCGGATTATACGCCGAGCCGATGTTGGTTATGGCGTGATCAAAGAGCAGGTTTTGACCAACGCCAAGATCCATAGCATGTTTACTCAACGTCGAAAAGAAAGCAACTTAATCTGTACCAGCATGCCGTTTTCCAACAACTTGTGCGTGTAGATCTTGTTCTGAAATGCATAATAAATAAAAATTATTCTGAAAATAATACAAACAATAATGTTGTCGTTAATAATAATAATAATTATAATAATAATAATAATAAAAATAAAAATAAAAATAAAAATAATAATAATAATAATAATATTATTATTATTATTAATTTTTTTTATTGTTATTTTTATCATGATATTGTTGATATCCGTAAGATATTTTAGAAATTATTAACCTCTTTGTTTTTGGTCGGTTTCGTCGTTTGGAGTTTCTTTAAACGATGGTGTAGATCTGTTAACAAGTATCGGCACGAAGTTAACCAAGGATTTTGTCTCAACATTCATTTGTCTTTCATTGTTTGTTACTTCGAATCACTTTGCGTTTGTAGTAAGTTTTGAACGGACACATGTGACAGCTGGATCTTTTTGCCACATTTCAAAGCATACTTCTGTAATTTCGAAACTTTCTGATTAAGTTTGTGGAAGAGTGTGTCCTGTCTTTTCTGATTAACTTCTATCCGATTGATAACACTTTCTTGTGTGATTGCTTTCTTTTGTAGATCGTATATACTTGCATCCTGTGCACTAATCTTAAACATAAGCATCTTCATAGTTTCATACTGTTGCCTTTGATTTGCACGCAATTCATTAATTTCTGCATCCTTTGCGTCCATACGATTCCGTAGTTCCAACAACAGGTCATGCTTTAAAATGTCGACACTTTGTTCGGAATGTGATGAGTGTAGCACACAGTACACACAAGACGTACTAACGTTGAACGCATTTCGTGAGTTAAATTTCATGACAGTACGTTTTGGAGTCACTATATATATATATAACTTGCTAGATAAGGAAAACAAGAGTATAGTTGGTCAAGGTCACACACCTCAATATGGCAGATACATTATTGTCATCTAAGAAAATCTTGCTAATATGCAGAAACTTTAATATAATGACTGAGACCAAATACATTTGGCTAAATCATGTAACGGCGGTTTTTGAAACATTAAAAGTACGTTTATTTGTTTTAGTTTAAACTATGTCTTTTTAACTGATGTACAGTTATCACGTATTGTTTGCTATTTATATCTCATTTAAATTAAAAAAAAACTAATTGACATTTAAGAATCAGTTAAAATCATGCTCATAAATGTTTATGTAACTAAACAGAACGTATGTACACACACATTTTGGATAATGGCTGAAAGCTAGAAGTGTATTTGTAACGGATTCCATAGTCATAATTTTGGATAAGTTGAGCTGATTTCTAAACTAAAACTAAAAGTTGTTTTTCGCTGATAAGAAGTGTAAACCAATTCATTTTATATACAACTACTCTGTCATACAATGCACGTTTTTGAATGTGTAAACTCTTATCCCTCGTAATAAAGGGCGCTCAATTTAAGATCAAAGGGACGTATCAACAGATTATCGCATTTTTAAAAATTAACCGGCATAATATTCTAGAAAAAAGCATCATCAATACAAATTGTACTCTTGTATTCCAAAATGACTTGAAAACGTTGAGGACCCATCAGCAGTTATACTTGTTCGTGTCAATATCGAGGACCCAACGAATATTTTAAACTTTTTAACAACGGGAATCCCCTTTACAAAATGTTAAACCAGGAGAGAAAAATACAATGCCAGCAATGGTTGCTATGTGCCGTATTTTAATAAAGGAGACATCATAGCCATACATAATGTGCAAGCTGGAGAGACTTACATGGTGAAGATTTTCGTTAACCGTCAATCTGGGGAACTGGTTAAACGGCATTGGTCTCCATGTTCTCCGTGTTCGAGAGCACTTAGAGGTCAACCTGTTAAGGTCTAAGTAAATCATTATGAAACAGTGTTTAAATATGGTACTCAAAAGTAAGATTGTTAAAACGCGATTAAGTTATCCAGAAAGGGCAACATCCTTTAATTACCTGAGTAAGGCCGTATCTCTGAATATTATGTGCTGAACATTACAACGAAACTTTTCTAGAGTTTTATCGGAGTGTTTGAACATTTGCAATGGGATGAAAACGATATCGGAATGGAGTGAAAAGAGATTTGCGCACAAAAACGTAACGATGACCCTATCATTACCATACGGCCAAGACGGTTGGAACAAAATTAAATCATAAATACTGATCACATATAATAATACTGAGCAGTTATCTGTGAACTTTATGCAATGATAGTACGTGGGAGTAAAACGATGGAACAAATTCAGAAAACTTGACGTGCCTTATATAACAGCTCGTGAATGAGGGATGAAACAATATCATTTGGAAAAACATTTTGTGTGCCTTTCTTTAATAGTTTAGAAATAGACCTAGTTATAATTAGTTTTAACATTGACAATTGCAAACGGCAATACATTTTTCAAGTTGATAAATTGAAATAGGCATAACCTTAGTGATTAAGAAGTGTGAAAAGTGACCATAATTGTGAATAGATCGTATGGTTGGTGCCGTAATTTCTAAACGGACTCAATTCAATGGAAGAAATCATTTTTCTTGAAGCTCAGTTTGATACCTGTTCATGTGATGTACACTGTATCAAAACGTTTACAATGTCATCCTGGTATTGGTGTGTTGTGTGGTGGAGTATTGGAAATGATAGGCCTGGCATCGCATTGATTTGGCTGTCATTAAATTGCATGAGGGCAAATTTAGGGTTCCATGTTACTGTTATTCTTGGACCTGCAAGTGAGGATGCCTGAACAGGAAATCTATGATCAAAATTGTCATTATTTGTTGCTTTGTGTGACCGGCTTAAGGGGATTGAGCCCATTGTGTTTGCGGATGATGGGGGTGCTAGTCCGTAACATGTTTTAGAGGCTATTTTTGTCGGCATCATTTGGCAAATAAGCACTGGTACAAACTGCGCATTTTGCGATTGGACTATAAGTCCAAGTCGAATAGCTCAATAAAGAATGGTATTCAATAAAACACAGACAGCCTGTTGGCTGTATAATACATTTTAATAAGTGGAGTCAATCATGTTAACATTCGCTGTTTCAAAGATCATAGAAGCAGACATTCAAAACGAGAATACTTAAATACTTAGTAATACACTTAAATGTGAATTGCTGACTAATTTACAATGCTTGGTGGTCCAAAGGCATATCAAATAATATAAAGCCTACATGTGTCATAATCATATAAAATGTACTTCGACATTGTTATTTAGTATCAACAACGTACGTAGACATCATGGATATGAAACCAAGCCGCTGGATATTGTATTCAGTGCAAATAAAATAACCGACATAATAATCTAAAGGCACTGACATTATGAAATAGAAGGAATATGTTATTGACCTATAAAATCCGATTTCAAACCAACATCGAATCAGCTCAGTGTATTATTGTAGCATGAACATATATCACCGACTCCTTAATACAAAGTATAAAGAAAAGTGCTATTTAAATACAGTATGGGTACTTAAGTGCATTTGCAACTTGTATAATAAATGAGATGTTGAACGCCAAGACAGTTTTCGCATTTAAAGACGACAATTACCCATAAGAGAAAACGTTTTTTTTTATTGAAAAATGCTTTTTATGCTATTGCGGTACATAAACTTAATCTACTTTTGCTAATAACTCATCATAGTACATCGGGAACTTACGAGCATATATTAATGAAACGTACACCAAAATTATACTTATCTGAGGTCCATTGACAAATTTTAGGGGCGATGATTACGTCTTAAATGTGTAAAGAAAAGTGGTGAAAAGCATTTTTCACTCTTACGCAAATCGGTCCTTAGAACAATGGCGATTTGAAAAGTTTAATATCAAAAACTAGTAATCGTAAAAAATATGTCCGTGATGTTCCAAGGTATGGCATCATAAGTTTCAAATAAAGTGCAGCTTAACAACCCAGGAATTGAGCCAGCCCGTTGCGTGCATGATGAGTTCACTTAGAATCTTGTGGGCGTCGTTATCTGGATATCCGGAGCGTTTTGAAGGCAAAATGTTACCAACAGGCTTCCAGAAGATACCATCAAATGAGGTAAATGCAAGACGCCACCTGTCAACTATTAGTTGAATACTGATTGGATGTATTAAATAAAATAAACTTTTAATTGGATTAGGAAATTCTATTATTAGCCCTGGTCTTCAGAGGATAAAAATCGTTGCCTTAATAATAAATGTCATGCGCCATTTTATGTGGCGTTAATTAAAAATCATACTGAATGCAACTAAAATCTTTAACATATTAAGGGAAAACGAAGAACTTCTATCACTTGATAAATGAGTATATTGAAGTGATTTCTGTAGACTAATACGTATACATCATTTATTTTAACGACCTCAGTGTATGAATGCATGCTCACAATTACCATGGCACTATGTTGCAAATATGAACTTACAATTTTTACACTGTCCAATGAATTTCCATATCTCTAAGTCGTGAGGAACAGTCACGACCTAAACTCAAATAATACATGTGATTAGATGAACTCGGAAAGTCATGCGATGCCGGCAAATTGTGTTTTGATATAAATGAATAACGTTTTCATTGTTTTTTGGACCAATTAATAGGCAAATCCTGCTTTCAATATCTTCATTAAATTACACGGGTTGCATAATTGTTTCTTCAATTGTCTAAACTTACTTTGTATATGTCTTATAATTGGAAATTACGTTAGGAATGCATGTCGTTGTTTTTGTGCGTTTTTCTAACTTGACCTGTCCTTTAACTTTAAGATTCCAGAACAGAACAACTATTTGGACATATCTGAAACGTATTGTTTTGGAGAGGAAGCTATCAAAACTTAAATTTCATGGGGACAAATGTTTGAATATTGGCTACGGTCAGTTCACATGGAATTATTTGCTGTAAACTGCAACTATATACTTTTCATTACTTTATTATTATCATATACAAATGTTGAGCTTTGATTCATCCAACAATCGGAGGATCCTCTTCCATGGCCTTCAAAAGAAACCCGGAGAAGTACGAGTAATGAAATCCAAAAAGGATCTCCCCGGAATCCATATTCTGTATCGCGACAACGTCTCCCTTGTTAAGATGCAAGATATAGCTGCCACCACTGGACTCGTGATTTCCACTACCGGTTCCACCAACGTACATATTGCAGACGGTATTACCGTTGCGAACCAACCGAAAATGGTCATTGTGACCATACATTGACATCAATGTAGACATCAGCACGTACATTCCAGAAACAGGGGCAGAAAAGCCCCCAAGATGTTGGTTATAGCCATTGCCGACATTTGTAACCATGTTGTCAAACAACACGTTCTGGCGCACGCCAAGATGATCAGCTGTTTGGTTCAGTGTTACAAAGAAAGCCACTAGATCTGTCCCGGAATGGCGTCCAAGAACTGTTCGTTTGACGGATTCCTTTCCTAAAAAGACAGGAAATGTTAAACAAAATTATGTAATGAAAGCTAAACTTTGATTTTACGTGAACTTTTACCTGGTCCTCAACCTGTAACCACTGTTCCATTACCACATAATCTAAGTGAGCAGAGGATCAATTTAGGGCTCGTAAACTTAAGGTCATGGATTTGAACCTTGATTGTTTTTCCAATGCCAGAGCAACTAAGCCTGACTTTTTATGTACACGTTATTATTTATGTTCACATATTTTAGTCTTAAACATACATAAAATATATCAAAACTGGTATTGTAGTTTTTCAAGTTTATTGCATATTCTACAGCACGTTTACGGTCGTAGTAGTAATATAAGTAGTAGTATTGTATTATAAGTGTTACATTCGAATATTTAAGTATTCTTATAACAATTAAATGGTCAATAAAACGCGACCAACCTGCGCGTTTTAGTCCTATTTCAATCCTTTGGTATTCAGTGGAGCTCAATGCAATTGTCCCACTAGCTTCAGGCAGAGACATTGAAACACTGGTATTCAAACCGGCAAAACCATCTGCTTCTTCCTTTTTGTTTTTTTCGTTTTCTTTTGTATTGATAGTACTCGTCACATGCTCCTCGTTTGTATTTGTCTTCTCCAACTTATTAAATGCAATCATCATCGATTGAATTTGCTGCTCACAGATGGAATAAGAGTTTGTTAACTGCTTGTTTTCACTCCGCATATCGTCCAAGTCCAGCTGTATTTTACTTATTGTTTCATCTTTTTGTGTTTGAATGTGTTGCATCTCGTTCATGACATTAATCATTGTGTTGAATTTTGACTCTTGGTGTTGCAGTGCCAGACGTAGCTCTTTAACAACGGCATCGTATTCATCTAAACGCCCCTGCATCTCTGTCAACAGCTTAGAGCTTAAATTGTTTTCTTTCATTTTAAACTCAACAGAGAGAACCTTATTTAAAAACAAGGTACTCATCAGAAATGGAACCAATAATGAAATCATTGTTAGTGTTCTCTTCAACATTCGGCGTAATGGTAATGGATCTTGCAATCTAGACGTCTATAAATGGACAACGGTATGCAGCAATTCCACACATCGCTCACCTGCAAAATCGTGTATTTGACGAAGAACTACTTCGTCTTCGTACGGAATATGCCAGTTAGTAAGCATTAACTTAAAGGTTTAGAAAAAACACACTTTATTGCATCATTTATTGTCTCTTCTTTAGATAATTTGACAGGAAATAACGAAACAAATGAGATGGCAGAATTCTGTGCATATATTGTTTTTCACGCACTTTATCGTCAGGCGAGCTAATAATAAATTTACTGATATGGATGTTCCACTAGTGAGTCTATTTAAGGTAACGCTTTTTAGAATGTCACGTTTAAGAACGTCTTCAAAGTAAAATTATCTGTTACGTTTAAATGACTCTAAGGCTCATTTAATTGGTTAACAGGTTATGCATATCAAGGATATTATAGGCAGTAAATGTTCGATTTTACATGTGCAGTTTTGAATTTAGTAGATAAAATATATTTTTTTGTATTCATGATCTTTTAATGCATGTTGAAGCGGAAAAGATACATTTGCAATCAAATAAAGTTTTAAGAATTAAAATGTAGGAAACCATTTTCACATAAACATAATACCATCCAAAAATTATGCACAAATACAAATGGGCGTTTTACAAGCAATTAAAACAACATACACGAAAACTGAGGAGACGAATCCTTCTAAATGAGTATATGCAGAGAATTTCCTTTTCGCCAAATGAACGAACTAGCTATTTCATTAAGAACACACATTTATCCTTATCAAACGTTGGCGCATGCTTATGTACATATGCAACGACCAACTTCTCTGTGTCTGTGTTCCTTTCTTGATGCTGAAGCAATATAACGACTCACAGATGGTTATTAAATTATCATTTTTGCTTTCATCTCGCAACAACACATGACCCGTGTTAAAACAGCCAATATTTCGGAGTTCAAGTTTACGGCTCAACAGATATATAATGTAAGGTTTAGTATCTGAATCAATCTTGACCACATCTCCTGAACATCACATACGGTCAAGACATTAACCATTCAAACTTCAGGTGTAGATCAAGAGATATGATATTAAGCTAATAATAATTATAGTTTAATATAACAATGTATTTTTAAATATTACATTAAACAGCATATATTTCAACATTGCAACATGTGTATTAGTGTTTATTTTGAATGAAATTTGAAAATAACAAATATACTAAAATAGTAATAATATTAGTTCTTTCAGTAGAGTCGCCTAATACTAGCGTAAACGATAAAAATATTGCTATGTACATAAATCACATTTTTTTTCATGGACACATCTATTCTTAAAGAGGGAAATGCAAACATGTGTGCACAAGCAATGCATGTTGGTGTACATTTACACATATATTTTGTTTTATTGCATTACAATGTTTATTATACTACTCAAACTTATTTTAAAGGCATTCTTCATTTTATCTTACATAATCTAGGTCAGTTATGCAAGTATATATATGGTTCGATACATTTTGTACAATTGAAAGTCAAGGAAAAAACTTCGTTAAGATTAAGCAATTAATATTATGACATTTCCGTTAATTGTCGATCAATATCAATTGTGAAATAAAACAAAAAAAACTCAGTGTTTCATGTTTCTGTTTTTAATATTAACTTGAGTATTTGATATTTATTTTTTTATTTAAAGTTAAATATACTTTGTATTATAACGTTTTTTAAAGACAATGCTTACGTTTGAACTCGCTATTTTATGTAGCATATGTTGAATTGTAATTACCTTTTAATGATTACCACTTGAAGTTAATGCTCTTAAACAGTATCAGTCATGACTCTTTTTTATTTAATACCGTGTATTGTCTTTGATCAAGAGTGGATAAATTAAAATTAACATTTTGTGAAACATTAACAATTTATTTTTTAATATTCGAAATGTTTGCGAAATCTGTTGATAAAAAAATGAGCAAAAAGAAATTGATTAAAAGAATAACTGATTCTTCAGGAGTGCGATTGAGTGCATGTAGCATTAAAGATAATGCACAATTTTTTCGTGTCATTTCGCAATAATTGGACAATTAAAGTCTATATAAATTGCATAGACCCTTTACAATATTATTTTCTTTTTTCACCGAGGAAATATTTCGCGGTTATACCCTACAGGGTCTCCTCTACATCTTTCAGGTCACTCCTATACAAACGAATGCGAAATAACAATTAATGAATTAATTGTATATTTGTATTTATCTGTAAATAATGCTGCACAAAATGCGATGTTCATTTTGCAAAACAAATCGCAGAGGACCTTATACATAAATAAATTTAGCTTTTTATTTCGGTGCTCGCTGTTTACTGCGTATAATTGGATTTTTCTACATTTAAATATTAATATACGTGTGTTGTTTTAATAAGAAACATAATTGGCATATGTCATTAATTTTATTCAAATCATTTGTCTTTAAAAGAATGTTCGAATATAGTGAGATGTCAGCAATTATGACTCTACATTAGGTGGTAACGATGCTTATGGCATCTCCCTATCAATAAGTCTTGAGGAATCATCACGATCTAAACTTATAAGCACAGTAGTGTGGTAGATTTACATTTACTTTGATTGAGAGTCTCACGACGACGCCCTATACATTTTCGGAATACATTGCAAATATGGTTATACGAAAGGACAGCTAACTTAATACATATTTGATTCGCACAATAAATCAAACGACTATGATTCACCTCAAGTTCAATCAGCAGTCTTGCAATTTTAGTTAAAGCATGAATACTTAGTAGTTAATTAATAATGTATTTGTAATAAAAAAAGAACACTAGATGCTACGAACAAAAAGGGTTCAAAATTTTATATTATGAACATTATTTGGCTCGACGAAAAAGACATAATAGTATTTATGCTTAAAATTTGTTTAAAGATCGAATCAGTAGGGCGTTAAATTTAGATTTATGTACAAAAATAAGCGTGTGTTGTTCGAGCAATAGGTTATGAGTGAACAAATACGTTAGCTTAGAGTTACTTTTTGCAATCCGTATACGATAGTGTTGTGTAATAGAGACAAGTTCGGTTATGAGAATCATTAAATGTGATCGTTCAAATTTATTAAACGTCACGCAAATAATTAAGTATAGTTTTAACATTTCAGACCCCATTTGAACGGCAATAACATACGTTTGAACGGCAAGTACTTTGTTTCACATATGCTTTGATTAAACGTTTTCAGAAAACCGTTCGTTAATGGACGTAATGTGTGAATGGATATTTCTACACAATCCTATTAACGGATGTGAGTAGCTTTCATAACTTATAACAATGCTGTTATGCTTAAGTACTATAAAAATGTGGATAAATACGAAATTCTATGTTAACTCCTGCGTTTGCAAAACATGGTTCAATCATTTCTGACTATGAGGATTATAGCACCATCAGTGTTTTAATGAGAAATGATCCAACTATACGGTTATGAAGGAAACGGTATTTCATGATGTATTACGTATGCATGTTTAACTTCAAGATTTCAAAACTGATCGAGTATTCGAATCATACACATGCTTTAGTTTTATACATTACTTTGAAGTTGAAGCAATCGAAACAAAAGAGCTAAAAAGAACAATTTTGTTTTTATTTTTTGACATGATTATTACAAAGTAAATCAGTTAATAAATACATTAGCTGTATGCTTCTACGACAGGTTAGTATCATGAACAAACAATATATCATGACGATACAATATGTGGATGTCATAAAGTTTTATAGATAGCAAAGTTCAATTACTGTAAATTTTATAAAACAGCGGGAAGATGATTTCCACAGGTTGATTATTTTGTGTGACAATCCTGCTAAATATATTTAGGAATTATGTTTCTATCTTCAAAAATCGTTTTGCATCGCAATTTTTTTATTTTGAACACTTCGCACTGATTGATGTCATCTTTTTTTTACTCAAAAAGACTGGTTCAATACTTATCACTTTAAACCTGTCTATATTCTTAAACGGCTATTTATACAAATTTAACACAGTTTCAACGGCGTTTTACAATGGTCAATAAGTACAACAAATACAAAGGCACGTAAAGGTTGTATTATCTAATATTATTGCATAGGAAGGAACAAGTGAATATTGGTAATGCCATAATGTGATAAGTAAGGAATTACTAAGACAAAACATTCATTGCACTTTTTATTGAAATACTACAGATTTATTCCCCTAAATATAAGGACAAATTAATGTATGTAGAGATTCGTGTTTATAGTGTTTCTAACGACAACTGATTTTAAAACAATGAAAATTATTCTGTAAAGGAATGCGTTTTCAAATGTATGAAAAGAATTAACGGGCTCTCTTTGTCTGAAATTTAAAGGCAGTTAATTTAAAAACTTAGGTTTGACAGTTGTAAAGCTTCTATGACAGAAAGTCTTCTTCTTTCTATTACTTTGATGTAAGACTATCTGATGATTCTGAGGATTGAATGGTGCGTTTTGATAATTTCTCACTCAAAAGTTGAATTAAATATAGCACCTTAAGAGGCCAAGACTGAAAATTTCCTTTCGTTGAAACGACATTCTAAGTCATAATTGATTTACCGGGAAGTCCTTTAACATTCAACAATACCAAAATTGAGCTGCACTATCTTGTCGTTTAAGACCAAGTTAAGTGCACATGTTCTGAATGATATGAAGTTTACCAGCCTAGGGTATACCAAATAAAAATGACAATTCAATACTTTTAATCGAAAATAAATAATTACAGAAATAGGATTGCAGTCGTTTCTTAAGTTACAAATTTACAAACAAGTTAATGTTAAATAGTTAATCATTGCACTTTTACACTTTGGTTTAACATGTTCCTTTAAATTAAGAGGATTTGTCTTCAAGAAAAAAGGCCAGTTAACTAGTACAGTTCAGTGAACGAACAGTATCTCCAAAACTGTTCATTTATTTTGAGGTGCACTTACTTAATTGCTTTCGATTGCAGTATAATTTCTGTTAAAGGATCGTTCATTGTAAGTGCATAACTGATTTACGGTCGATTACAAGAACGCAATTTGAATGTTCCTGCACTTAAGTCCTATTTGCAGTTGGTGTAGGAAGATAGCATGTACTTTTTTTATTCTCGTCCGCAAATGGAGCGACTGAAATGGACAGCGACACAATGTCAACATAAATTTAGGAAAGGTCAACTACAATAAGAGCTCTTAGACATTTCCTTACATATTATTACATATCGACGGAGTGATGACGTTTAAACTTGGGATGCTAGAATGATTCAAAAAAGGGTCCGGATGAAATTATCTGTTTAATTATTGAGAAATAAACGCAAGTTCGGCATTTAAATCGTTAAATGAAATGAATTATTGCTGTTATAACTTAAAGACAGTGTCGGTGACGATTGGGTAGCCTTATTGTTTGTATTAAAGACATAACAGCTGTATGTTATGTAGACAATGTTCTTTAACTTTTATTAAAATATATCCGTTTTACATTTTCGTATTACTAAAATGCATTTATACGAATTCATTTATATGCAAGAGTGTGATTCAATTTACGACATGAAGTTAATACTTTTTTGAAAAATGATGTTAGAATAACAATAAATACCGAGTGTTCAATTAAGAATTACCATGCTGGAATAAATTCAATAACTCCACTAAAATATGGATTTGTGTTTTTGTTTTAAATTTTATTTTATTTTTTATCAATAAAGCATCGAATCATGATGTGTGGTCTAATCAGGTATTATAATAGCTACAAGCAAATGCTAATGGAATGAATGGTTTATCTTTGCATACAACTAAACCTGATACAAGAGGAGCCCAGAAAAGTACGAGTAATTATGAACACACACGATAACACACACATGCGTGCTCGAAAAATGTTTCCACCTAAATTCAATTTTATTTTCCTTAACATTCGGACAAATAAACATGTTTGTAATGTATTGGGTTCGTGTAGGAGTTCATGGTTTGAGAATGTGTGTATTCGAAAGGTTATAAGTACAATTATAGTTTATTCCCCGCCTTTTCTCAGTCGTAGACCGACAGCGTGTTCCAGCGTTAGGGACAGTTTCCTTTTCACAACGCCGCGCACTGCTTCTCGAAATTCATAATCACAGTTTAGTAAGTCATAATGGTGGTTCGTTGTAAGACTTATCTAGACATACAAGTATTTATAATTGTACCATGCTAAATAATGTGTGCTATGCATGGTATTTAATATATACACACTGTTTCTGTAAGTAAATTGTGGCCACAGACGTGTCGAATCCTGTTATCCATTGCGCCTATCATGAGAACGCTATTTTGAGTACGAATCATATTTACGTACATTACATTAATTACTTTACTAGATCTATATACAATCTTCGGATGTAAAATAAATGTCATATAAATCCGGTGTAACATTGGTATGATGTAAATTTATTTCATTTGCCTAGCAATACATAAATGAGTTCTTTTGCAAAAAAATGTTTACTATGACGGTATACTGTTAATTGACGAAAATAAGAGATGATATATTGCTACATTTTTAACATAACATTTATTAGTTGATAATAACCTGCATTTTAATTGACGAAACCACTAGATTACACCCATTTTACCAATAGTATGCATGTTCAGAACATTTTTTTCTGGCGTTTGATAGATTGTTATGAAGTTTACCTTTAAAAATATGATTTAACATCGCCACATTTCGAAATCTTTAATGTAGGAGTGTCAATGCTGCTTTTTTGCCAGAAATATTATAATAATAGTTATCCTTATTCTATCCAGCGCATCATCCTGAACAAAGTAGCACAGAAGTGCATTAAGTTTGTTAAGAATATATCTTTTTACGTGGGTATTGCATCTGTAAAACTGTTGATTAATGTACATATATAATTTACAACATAAACTGTTGATTAATGTACATGTATAATTTACAACATCAAGTGTAACTTCATCTTTATACAAAGATAAATTAACAAGGGAATGAAAATTAGCAATATTTGGATGGCAGTGTAATCATCATTAATACAACAGTTTTGCTGTGTTTTTTTATCTGCGCATGTTTTATGCAACCAAAAATACAGTTTAGGTAAAAATTACTCAACAATTAACAATTCCAAGTTGCTTATCGTCGATTTGTTTTCCGATTTTGTTCCTAAACCATTCATTTATAAAGTGCACTCATGTTAACTAATTTGGTGTTAATTTAAAGTAAAACATGGTTTATCCATGTATGATGCTAAATGATTGTTAAAAGAAGATTAAAGAAAAACATAAGCACACAAGTATTGTTATCTTCCCTTTTATTAAACCAAAAAAGAATACCAATCTATATGCATAAGTTTGTTTTATGCATTAAAAACAGCTAGAGGATAATACAAACGTTGAACGAGACAGTTTTTTTTATAAGATATCATTCATTAACAATAGACAAATATCCTGTTTTATGGCAAACATATAAAGTTCCAGCTGCACTTTCAGGGGCAGAACTTTTGCCACAAATTAATAGGCCATAACATGCTGCCGTTAAGAATTTAATAGGTTACACGAATTATGAAAAATGTCTTCATTACTAAACGACTATCCTAAACTGCTTATAAGTCTTTTGTTAACGAAAGCAATCGGACCCATAAACGTGCACATTGTTAACCCAAGCAAAAAACACAGAATCGCCTTGTTTTTATTTGCACAAAAGTTCCATTTTGAAAACATATGTTTTAATATGTGAAAACAATGGATAGTAAATTATCAACTCACATTAAAAAATAATGGTTGCATCGTATCCACAACGATCAGGAAGAATCCATCACATAAAAGCGTTAGCCTGCTGAGGGATTTGAACCGGGGTCCTTTCTTGGTTACCGAAAACGCTCTACTTCTACACCACGCAAGCATTCCATTAAACCAGGCGCGTATTGTAACCGCTATCGTGTTTTTATTTTGCCCTTAAGTTGGAAAAGGTTCGGATCGACAGACATGTTCGACGTACATGAAGCTCGCTCAAACTCGTGTGAATCCATAGAATATTAATGAACCGTGCTCTGTGGAAAGGGGTTTAATGCATACACTTAAAGTGTCGTCTCAGATTAGCCTGTGCAATACTCACAGGCTAATCAGGGACGACACTTTCCGCTTCTTTGATATTTTAAAGAAAGTCTCTTCTTAACAACAATCCAATAGGAAGAAAGGTGTGTGGCCTGGGAATGCATCACGCGTATGCATTAAACCCATTTTCACAGAGCACGGCCCATTTTCATTTGCTGACACTCCTTTCCGAGCCCATCCGTGCGGTGAATGGTGCGTCTCCCGTTTTCAAGAGATTGGTATTGAGTTGTTGCATACAAAAGACGCGTTCGAATGTTACGGTGTCTCAGATTCATACAATTTATGATAGCTTTAGTGTCCGCCCGTTAGATCCGTTATCTAAGATATAAAATTGTGCACTGTACTTTAAGTAGTGCAGCTTTTTATTTGACGAGCTTGTAACAGCCGAGCGAGTGTATGTCTTTTTAAACCCTAAGGTCTATTAGTTTTTTTACAATATTTAGAAATAATCATCATGCTATTTGCGGTGAAAACTATAACATAAAATAGTGTTATAAGCGTGTTTCTTTAGGGAAACAAATTGGGGCAATAATATTATCAACATAATACAATAATCGTTGTATTACAATGTAAGGAAACATAACAATAAATCCATTTAAACACCAATTACTAACAAATTGTAATAGCTTGATTTCATTTTGAGTCAACAAGCATACTTATCCGACAAGAGAAGGATTGCGCTCAAGTTGTTTCAAAAGAAATCCTGAAAAATAAGAATACTGATTCCCAAGAACGCCTTCCCCTAAGTTGATGTTTTGTATGGCGATCACATCTCCTTTGTCTAGATAGAGCACAACGCTTCCTGAAGTACTATCGTTATTACCACCGCCTGTACCGGCAACATGCATTTTACAGACAGTAGCTCCATTGCGCTTCAGTTCAAAGTTGTCCTCATGTCCTGCGAATGACAACAATGTGGACATGAACACGTATACACCGGATACTGGGGCAATAAATCCCCCGAAATGCGGATTATACGCTGAACCAATATTGGTGATTACATTATCAAACTTCAGATTCTGACCGACGCCAAGATTTGATGCGGGATGGTCCAGCGTAGCAAAAAATGCCACCAAATCTGTTCCAGCATGCCTTTTCCCTATGGTGTTTCCATATGAATCAGGTTCTGAAACACATTTATAATTTACCATTAATACTATTTTGTTAGAATCTTAAAGAATAAATATCGAATGGGGGAGTGTATTTTTAAATATGAGCAGCAGTTTAGACCGGAAGCCTTTAAGTAAAATAAAATATGTTCTATTGAGAACGTTATAATCTTTTTAACTAATGTTAACTAATATGGAAGTATATACACCGGTTACTGTATTAGTAAAATAGTACATATACCGTTTTGTTTACGATAATCTTCGTGACGTGTATTAGGTTTTGGGTGTCGCGAACGTTTGGTTGTTGCAGAAACTTGATCAAGTGTTACACTCGAATTGTGTATCAATATGTCTTCAAAATATTTAGCAGTGGTCGACGCTTTGGTATTTTTGGATTCACTCAAAAAAGTGTCAGTAGTGTTGAATTCGTGTACCATATATAGAACACTAAGACTAACTGACGCAATTTGGTCTTCGCACTTCAAATAAGATTCTCGTAATTTTCCATTTTCCATTTTTATTTGATCGATATCTCTGCGCAGTTTGTCTACAATTTTTTCTTGACGTTGTTGGTTCTGTTGTAGCTCTTTGATTGCTTCATCCTTTTCTTCAATTCGCTTGATAAGGTCGACTAACAGGTCATTGTCAACATTTACATGTCGTGAATGAGGACACGCACGCAATGAGCTTATAGCAGTAGTAAACAATACGATCTGAACCACCAACATTTTGTACTTACATAATCTTATTGTAGAAAGTATGTCTATAACCATCCATTAGCAAAAGTTGACTTGAACACTGATTTGAAATAAAGCGTGTCTAATGATAAAACAATTGCGTTCTTTACTGCTCTTATTTTGCACGTATCAATTTCACATCACTATACATCTCTTATCTACTATAGGTACATCCTGTTTGTGTTTAAGACCCTTATCGGTGAGAGATATGTCCTATATATTATGCAGGCGTTAGACTGCGGAACAGTTGAATGGCGATACTCGACAAAACGATGATGAACACGGAAAATTACGACCGTCACGAACAAATAATTGTTTGGGCAAAAAACGGAGGTGTCTGACAACTAAGATTTATAACGGTGTGTGGATGATTTTTCTTCAGAGTTAGTTTTAATGGGTTGTCACAACAATGATCAGAATAATGAAATGACCAGCAGTTAAAATGACAGCGTAAATTCGAACAATAAATAATGTACCAAAGTGAATACGCCCGTCCAGTGAAACACTTATTTTTCAGTAAGTGACTAACTTGGTGTAACAAAATCGGTGATGGAACCCTGCAAGGCACCGACGGATACAGGATCGCAATCAACACTACAGGACGTCATGAGGTCATAAGAAGAGCGAACTGCAATCGAACACAGGTTAAAATATTGGATAAGACCAATGTTTGACGACATTGGACATAGACATAAAATCGATCCAATAAACATTATTGTCGAGCGCATTTCGATACTCGAACACATCTCCGAGGGCGCTGACATAGCGGCTGTATAGGCCTCAAGTAAGAATGATTAGCTTGAGCGCGACCGTGAAAGCCTACGTGTGGATCTCATATATATATCATGTCAAATAGAGGAACAATGTAATACGTAAACGAGTGAGACTACGGAAAGAACATTGATAACACATTTAAACAATGCCCTCAATCACGCAATGGATGGAAAAGGCGGATTCTTTCAGGTTCGAGACGGGGCATCGATCTTTGGGAGAACTCGCATATGTATTTTCGCTGATTTTGAGCGTTATAGAAGCTTTAAAAGTACTTGAATATTAATAATTCAACTCATATCGGACTAAACGAATTTCGTGTGAAAATCCTGACAAAAAGACAAGGACTTTTCAATATGTTACAGGATGATTATTATTTCGCCAAACCTCTTGGTGTTTTACCACAATTGTATAAATATTGTAATATTTATATGTAAAATGATTGATATCGCTCTACCTGAATTCGTTGCAAAATATATTGCAAATATTAAACACTCTTGTATGGGGATCGAACCTGGTTCCTCTCTATTAAAGGCGGATGTTCTAACCCTAACGCAAAAGTAAGTTATACTTTGAACTACTGTCCACTCGTTGTTTCGTATTGTCAATATCTGAATTACAGGGACATGATCGCAAAAACACTATAAAAAGGAGCGAAATCGCGATGCGAGAACGCGAGATCGGCATGCAAGATCACAATAGTTACATTAAGATCTTTAAAACGTAAACGTTGTCATCACATCGTGACCCCGTGTTCTCGTCATTGGTTTTCCACATTGCAAAAACACGATGCGAATAGTCGACATAAATATAGCGATCTCACATCGTAATCTGGCAACCTCGCATCATGATCTCCCCCACGTTTGTATTTGCTCTTATTTTATTTGTGTAAATCGAAAACAGAATTAAATGCACATACTTGAATGTTGAGTCCATTTACATCGTCAAAAACAAACTTTGTCAAACAAGATCTCTGTTCTCGCTTATAGTCGATACAATCGATAATCTTCGATTGGCGTCACACAGGGGAGATTATAATGAACCGGCAATAACCGAAAGGGTCTAAAAGACCATTTCAGTAATTCGCATTTAGTTGTGTTAGAGTTGTATCCCGTAGCCGGATGAGACGTAATTAGGTGATGAAAATCCGCCAGAGAGAAAACTGTAAAGTGTCGCTGATAATATCAACGTCTCTTGCACTATATATGCGTAAGTTGCACAAATATTTCATTATGATATTGTATCGACGCATATTTCTTTTAAGTTCGTTGAAGTGTGAAAATAGATTAAACATACCATTAAATAACCTGGTGTGTCGCAAGACAAATCTCGTACTGTTACCACTAAACTTTGATCGTAAATATTTAAATAGTATTGATCATGGGCAAATAATTTGAGCGTTTTTTACCACTTTGGCAACATGACCTTCACCATTGAAAATGGGAATTGATGTGTCCATTCACCTCTATTTGGAAAAATAGTAAGTATAAGTAAAACTTAATAAATTTTTTGGAAATTTTATTCATAAGAAATGATGTGAATAAAAACTAATCAGGGGAAGTAGTAATAAAACGTACGACTTCTTTTCACACTGAAATTTCTTTCTTGCTAAACTTTCAAAACTGAAACTGTTCATTGGGGATTCTTTGACTGAACGTCTGGAGTGGTGTAAAAATGTTTGTTTTGCCTTTGGGAACATACTCATAATGGCTTTATATCAGCAGCATAAAGCCCTGGATAATAAGTGGGATAAATTTATCCGGAATGCTTTGTTTACAACACCGTTGTACCAAGGTTTAACCAGATGGGGGAAAAAAGATAGAAAGCACAATAATACACGAATGTGATTGTCACAAGATTTGCTTGTTTAATTAAAATATGAGTTCACTATAAAGACTCATAGTTTTATAATAAATATATGCGAGTACATTAACATTGGTGGCCTGAATAGATCCAGGACATATTCAGGTACCATAATGATAACCGCAAATCTCAGGAATGCTTTAAATTTAAGCTGTCAATGTCATAAGATCTCCAATGTTAGTTTTTCTAAAGATGGTTTGATCTAAATATGATCAATATTGTATATTGTATAGGTTACATAATTTTTGTAAAGGAATTTTAGTGCTTAAAACCTGCCTTTAAAAACAAATTGCAGCTGTATCCCTATGGATGTTTTTACCTCAACTACTAGTGAGATGATAAATTACAGAGTTGAAAAAATGGTTGTGCTCATCTTAACATATTTCTGTTGTAATAAAGCTTATATAATTGTTTATAAATTGTTTTTACTCCAAGGATTACGCCCATCTGTAGCATATATCATATCATATCCCATTGATTCAAATGTAAGTTAAAATGCTTTCTTTGAAATAGCTGTTTTTGAAAGATTTAATGGTCATCTGGACCCTGTTGTACATTGTACTTTTGTAGAATATTAATACAATGTTATAAAACTTTCGAAGAAGCAAAACCAACTGAAAATACCAACTGAAGGTGTGTAGCTGCAGTTTTGCAGATTTTTTTCCATTTAATAGATTTTGTCCATAATTTATATTTAAGTTATATATACAAATACTATATGAAAAATGAAATAAAAACATAGGGTCGCCGGCCTTGTTTTGATTTTATTCACCATTATATAACATGTACTTTTTCAATAAAACTGAAAAATCTCTTATTGCGTAAAATAATTAATAACCTATGACATTGGCAACATGTAGATATTATATAAGCTAAGATACATCATACATCATTTTAGTAAACCACACACTATCAATAGAATGGAGTACACAAGTAAAATTTAAACAAGAATAATTTTTATAATTTTTATGTCACCCCGAAAAACGTCATTTTGTACTATTGTAACCACATAAATGGAATTTAAAATTGTTCTGTCTACGTATTGTCATCATAAAACACAAATAAATAAAGGGGGTCACCGCACTTTTAACAGAGATGTTTTGTTTAAACTATCCCTACCGTCTACGTCAACTTTCATAAAATACAGCAATTAGGCAAAACCCAAGTACCGGTACATAGATTTTTAGAAATATCCATAAACATTAGACATTGTTTACAATCTTAACTGGGATCACAACAGATTACCAAAAGACATTTATAAAAAAAAACAATATTTAATCACAAACATAATACCATGCAGTATCAAACTCGACCTTAATCATTAACAACTTACATGTACTTGTTCACATATTTCGGCATGTTTTGAAGTTTGTTATTAAATGCTTTAAATTAATAAATGTAAACAACAGGACTAAAGAGCTCCATGATGAAATAATAATTAAATTAAAGAAAGAAAAAGAAGTATAACAAAAGTTAACCCCACCTGGGATCGAACCACTGACAATTGTATTATGAACCAACTGGGTCATTTCTGATGATACTGATAACAAAATTATTGAGTTGTGATAATAGCATCATCGGTGTTGCTATAACTATATCCTCGGTAAAATAAACTGCCGCAACACCCCTTAAATGATTACTTAATTTTGTATAAAAATTGTCATAAATTAAACCATCTTGCATGGTTGTTAAAGAAATGGGTCTCATGTTCAGAGTCGCAAAGACATGATATAATTGGGTCTTGAAAAAGAGTGAGCTATGAACACAACGTCCAAATTTGATTAGTTGTCCAAAACAGAAAAAACGGAATGACAGAATCAAATATGTGGAAAAATATATTCTACATTGCACGTTCCACAAGATTTCCCTCAGCTTCATATTTTATTAAACCAAACAGCTCGAAGTGGTTCACCATAAGCTAGAAATGTCTGATACTGGACAGCCCATGACCGTCTATCAGTACGAAGCTAGTGGTTCAACATTTAGGAACACAACTGATCATGTTTGACTGAAAGTGCATGAAGATCTAATAATTAAAACATGTACAAGTTGATAACAATTTAACCTTTATTTTAAATCATTGAAATCAGCATTATGAATTCCACAAACGTGATTAACAAATTGGATGTGTTTTATCCAATTTATTAAAAATATGTTTGATATATGTATTGAATGTTCATAAATGTTTTTAAACAAATCAATTTACTACACAATTTACCATTGGCTTCTTCTAGAGTGATATTGTAATGTCATGGACTTACGATCCATTTGGTTTTGAGTCTGATTTTGATGTGGCTGTGTAACTCTTGGCAACATATTTGTGGCCATTCATCTGTTGATAAAAATTCTTTTTTCATAACCTTCCTATTGGCGGATATTTTACAGATAAATGCACAATGCGGTATAATAATGTACAATTTCTAATCAAACAAATAGCTTTTTAACAAACTTATAGATGTTACATTGGATGCCGTTCGCTTTCAATTAAAACAAATGCACCATTGGTACAAAAGCAAGGTTTGAGTGCCTATTAGTTACTTCAAAATATAAATATCCAAAATGTGAATATATTTTGTTGATGAGGTCATAGTATTTTTAATCATGAAACATGAAATAAGGCAATGTTTCCTTCTGTTGTATCGATACCGACGTTCCTGAACAGGATTTGTTTCAGTAAAAAATCGTGTGTTTGAATGATCCGGCATCGCGAAAACATATACCAGACATGAACAATACCGCTGCTTTATCAGCATTATAAACCAAATATCAAAATTGCATAAGTTTAATAAAACATTATTGACAATTAGGTTAGTACAAACCTTTTCGTACATATGTTGAGTCCATTTACATCGTTGAAAACAAACATTGTCATGCTAGATCTATGTTCTCGCTTTCAATCGATACAATCGATTATCCTTGAATGACGTCGCACAAGGAAGATAATTACGAACCGGCAATAATTGAAACTGTCCTTACTATGGATCATGGTTTTATTAAAAAATTGCTAATTTAATTTTATGGTTTCCCATATTTTCATAATGATGTTCCGTTAAACAATCAAATTGTACAAGTTTTAAATTACGCCTTTTTTCACATACTTGCCATTATTTATTTTGTCTATCGAAAAAAACTCCCATATTTTGAATGATTTAAGCTATACCGATTTTGCTCACATTTGCTTAGTGAAATTCCTCAACATAAGACAATTACTACGGACTTTATTAAACTTATTTTGCAGTTGCGTGAATAAGGGACAATGATAGTATAATTGAAAAACTGTGTTAAACTTGCTTTTTTATAAAGAAATATTACCCAAGATTATTGACATTATACAAAAATGAATAAAAAGATAAATTGGTTATATAGAAATGGAAATGGACAAAGGCTTGCGACTCGAGACGAGAGATATATCGAAAGTGCTTGATTTCAAGCATTTGATGACAGTTGACAAGTGTTATGGTTAGTATTAGAATAGAGTTAAAGCTCAAATTCAAGCTGTGCATGTTAATTACAATAAAGTTATTTTAGTATAATATGATGATGGTTAAGTGCCTCATTAATATTGGTTCATAAACAATGAAAAACTTAGCATATCTCAGAAAATTATCTGGATTTAATACAAGGTCAATCAGAGAAAGGTTCATTTCTTCCTTCCAAAACTTTCCCAAATATCCATAAAATCCACCCAAGGAAGATATCAAATTGACACCAGTTACCAATATTGTGTTTCATTCCATACAGGGCTGCCAATTATGCCTTCTAGTCTATTGTCATATGGGTGTTGAAATATGCCTTATCAGTGGATATATCTCAAGTTGATTATGGCAGACACAGTTTGGTATCAGATAAGATTAGCCCTCCCAAAATAATCAACTTTGCATAAAAAACATTTATAATTGGTCTTCATTGGAAACAACAATATTTCTTTTGTAAATAAGAGTGAATTGTTAGAAATAAATAGTATAAATAATTGTTGGGTTATTCTAAGTAGTTAAACCGTTGAAAAAAGTGCTTAATTAGAAAACAATGATTTAGTGTAATAAGTTATGGAGTTAATTAATTGATAATTTAATATATAATGTAATTTATCAATTTCGATTTCATACACGACTCATTTTAAACTTAATGAAATAATTATATAATTTAATTTTAATAAGATGAACAAAAAATATTAAATCTAAAAATTGTATTTTAAACAGGTGCTTGTTAATCAATTTATAATATATGTCTATGAAAGGTAATAAAATAAGGTGTCTTAGCTTGGGTAATATTAAAATTTTGTCTTATTCCCAGGTATTGTGTGTTGTAATTGGTGGATTCAGATGAAAAGAATTCTGTTTTATGGAAGTATTTTTGAGTTACAATGTTACTTTCATGTAACAGAAGTTAATCCTATTTTACAGGTAACTGTATGTTCGAGACGACAACTGCAGTAGTATGTTATATATTATGTAGAAATTACCATTATTTCAACATGCAGTTACAAGTCCATTGAACAATCTGAATGTTATCGGTGTGAAATGCTGAAACAAAGAACATGAAGCATTATCAAATGCATGTAAATATTTTGGTTGATTTATGCCTTCTTCATAAATTCCATTAGGTCTTTTTATTTGTTATCTAAATATAGAATAGCAAATGACACATCTAACATGCTCATTTGTGTTTGCAGTTTTGCCATACCTAGGAGTAGGCGACTGAGTTATGGGGATCTCGACAGGAACTATATGAATCACCCCCAACTTCACTTTAAGATGGTTTCCTGCTCGATGAGGATGACTTTATAAGGTAGAACCGCGCTGATGATACTTCTCTCAACATCGCATTTTATGAAAAATATCGAAAGTGTCTACGAGAAAAACGCAGGCCTCATATAAAAATTGTTAGCCATGTATATGGACTTTACGAAATCAATATACAAACATGCTGACATGCCTCGTTAACTTCTCCTTTAAAATCTACAGCAGCAAAGCAAAAAATAAGGTCCTTGCAATGTCCTTGCAATGTGACGTAGGCAGGATAGAACGGCAAATTAAAAGGCTAATTGGCAGAGAAGGTATTTAAATGGGTACGTTACATTCAGCGGAAATGAGGGACCTTATGCCGTTGTGCGAAAAGGAGATTGTACTGTCATATCCAGATTCTAAATCATGTCAACGCCTGTTCTGGATCCAACAGTTGAAAGCAGTCAGTGCTGCCACATTTGGAATGCGATGGCGTCCTATGATAATAAGGTGGTACTTAGCAATTAACATTCATAACCTGCCTCATTCCATAATGGCTCTTATGCTATACATTGTGGCCTGCATTACTTCAGAAAAGTAGCTGTTTACTTTCAATTTGTTATTTGTAATATCAATAACTTGCTTAATATGTGTTATGTTTGATACATTACTAAATGTTTGCTTTGCCATGTGTATTGGTATTTGTGAATGAAAGTTTTGACGAAATGCCATTAAACTTTAAAAACAATGTTCACATATTCTTTAAGTGCACATATTGTTACTACAAATATCGTATAACATAAATGGTTTAATTACTCCTATGTACAAGTAAGATCACATTTCATATAGTATATGTACATAAGAGGACACACCTTTCAAGTTTAGATTATGCTTTTTTACAACATGCCCACGGAATCCAGATATGCTTTTCATTAACGTTTCTACGGAATTCTACCCAGACTACACGATAACGAACAACTGCATAACAATCGGCGCTTTAATTTTGCGTATAATATATTATTTCAGTTTCACGCTCACCTTTGATCCTGATCACGAGGTAAAAAGCACGCGTTTTTAGTGATGCGACCGGTCGACGGGCTATACATGTTTGCTAAGAAATGGAGTACCTGAGACGCTTGGATGGTATGCATGGACGCTTGGCGAGATCAGCGTCAATAAGGCGCTTGTATAAAGAACTTGGGATGCTTTGTTTATTTCAGTAAGGGCTCGTGTTGAGGATTATTGATCCACATTTTTTATTTGACTTCAATTCTTATAAATAATGTTGTTTTTAAATGGTTTTTAAATGGTGCGCGTGGCTGATTATATGTACAGTATGCTACAACATTGGTTATTTATAAATTATAAAGTAGTTCTACTTAAACAAATCAAGTTAATGCTTAGATATACGACTTTTCTGCGACCAGTTCTTACCAAACATAACCAAATAAAACAAGCAGACACATACATATCCAGGTACATTGTTTGCAAAAACATTTCATGAACTGTGGACATTAAACTTTCACAAGAGAATTATGCTGTGTAGTCAATCCTGCGCGATTTGACTATTTTGCATTTATTAATATTAATAGAATGTAGTAATAAGTTCAACGTTGTAGAAACGAAACACTTATAAATATACAACTATGCAATAACAGACATTATTTTGCTATAACAAAATGTAGATCATTGTTGAACGAAGCACCGTTTGAGATAAGGATTATATCTACTTGTGGAAGCAAAAATGCGTTTAAATAGTACAAAAAGGCTCCTGCACAGGTCTAGCTGCAAAATACTAATAAATGGCATTTCATATTGACAAATATAGAAAATTTTATTTCTTAATATACATGAATGAATCATCATAGAACACAAAGCTCCACCCTGCTATGTATGTCATTTATTATAAGGCTTTTAAGCTTATAAAATTGCTTTTGGAAATAACCAAAGTGCTATATTAGGAACTAAGAATCTCTATAAAAGTTGTATTTTTGCTTTCAGTGCATGATTTTATTTTCTCCGTAGAATATTATATACATACGTAGAAAATTTCATGCATACATACAAAGCTTTACATATAGTATTTAGAATTTCATAAACGAAGTATTTCATGTACAGCTACTTGATAGATATATAAATATAATTGTCGTACATTCAACATACATTTATAACCATATCTATATATATTTCAAGTATTTTTCAACAACAAAAACACAAGCATTTACCATACAAACTCACTTAATGTTTAATATTAATAGAGCTGAATTGCATTGTATAAGAAAACTGATAATGCAGAGAGTAAAAAAAATGTGAACAACATTATTTATATTATGTGATACTATTACAAATGAAGGTATATGAGATGTCAGTAAACGAAATAACAAGGGACCAAATTTTTAATTCTTCATCGGATTAAATCGTTTTTGTAAATTTCAAAAGTGTGCTTCATACTTTTTACAAGTCAATACTTTGAAAAGATTCTGTTTTTTCTCTGACAATGAAATATAACCTGTTTTTAAAATTTACTTAATAGAATACGTTTCCATCTTGGAAACCATAGAGTATACATGAATTTTGATACAAAAGCATCACAGCAACACACAGCTATGGTTCGTTTTAATGTGACTTAAAACGTGTGTTTCTGATATTCTAAATTAAGCCTGTTGTTTTGCCTGTCAATCCGCCTTCAGTAAAAAACCAGAAAAATTGGAATAATGCTTTCCATTAACGCCTCCTCGTTTAAACTCGTTTATACCGCTATCAATTGCAACGTCATCGTTCTTCTTTAGGTGTAGGACACTACAACATGTTGCCATATCGTAACTTTTACTTGTTCCACCAGCGTCAGGATATATGACACAAATCACATTCCCATTCCTGATCAGACGAAAATCCCCATATCATCCTTTGCTGGACATCAATGTAGTTGAAAATACGTACAATCCCGCAACTGGAGCCACAAAGGTACCGTTGTGTTCATTATAGGCATCTCCCGTGTTTGTAAGAACGTTGTCAAACAAAATTCGTTGCCGATCATGGAGGTGACCTATATCGTCGCTCACAGTAGCAAAGAATGCAACAGCACCTGGTCCTGCCTGTTGTTTTTCCTCCAGTAGTGTCACTCTCCTTTCCAAGGTTGACACCATACTCCTCAAGTAGTCGACTTCTTTTATTAGCTCACTCTTTTTCAAATCTATCAATGGCGTATTGTCAACAATAACTTGATCTTGGCGTTTAGTAAGTTCTTTTATTTTCGTTTCCTGCTCAGTAAGTTTATCGACTAGAGCCATGAAACTTTTTGGCAAGTTCTCAATAAGAACGTCCCGCTGATCACTACATGAATATTCAACTTCGTCAGGTTCATACTTCGCCATTATTAAGAGACAACTGATTTTACCAAAATTGTATCTATTGCGATTGATAAAGCGCGAATGTCAAATTGAGTTATTGGCGATAAACTTTTAAAACATTTGTTATCGGTGGATGTGATAAAGTATAAATGATGTCACGGTGTAAAAGCGTATCAGTAACCCTCTCCGTTATTTAACTATGAATCAACACAGTACACTGCAGTTATATCAAGTTTACGTTAATATAGATATTTTATTCGTTTAAATTACATTTAATTCAAATCAAAGAACATCATAAATATTGAACTGCTTATCTATTATTTGTTATGTTAGATATAATGCTTTGTTTTCTATATTTTTCTTCTATAACGGCAAAGGTTACAAGTACGGATAATCTTTAATGTGGTGTTTTTTTTTACAAATTTATATAACATATAAGGCACGTGTTACTTTACTTACTGCCGATCAATCAGACAATGCACTAAACTGAAATTTACCGATAATTTTACGTAGATATAAACAAATTTCAAATGTAACATTAAGTGATCAAATAAGGATTAACATTGTTCCCATTAATTTTCGGCTCGCATCGCAAGGTACATAAAAAGTTTCGTAGAATAATGATGCGTATGTTCCTTGCTCGGAACATTTTAAATAACTTATCTCATAATTGTTTTCCTTTTTGTGCCCCACATCTAATGGATAATGACCGATAATGACAGAGATTTTTATAAGTAAGTACGGAGAGGGTACTGAACCGTATTAACACTGTGTATGTAAAATATCACAGTACCTTTCAGTGTTGGTTGTGAGTAGATAACACTTTCATTGTAAAATATACGGTATTTTCTGAAAATAAGCAGATCGCCATTCGGGCATAGTTTACGCGTGCATAAATAAAGTACTTCCGTGTGACCAAGCTACATTATAAATTCTAATACACCATCCTGCATGGTTGGAAAATTACGCAATACAAATTTGAGACAACAATGTTTAGAAAAGCCTTTGCATTTTAGCTATAAATAATTGCCCCATTGGTACAAATGGTACCATGTGCCTTCTCATTTCAATGTCACATGGTACCTTCTTGCACCAATCGGGCGATATTTATAGCTCAAGTCATTGTGCAAATCGACATCTAACAATGCACACTTTATATAGAACAAACAGGGAAGTACTTTGTTTATGCACACGTTAACTTTGCCCGAAACACGATCCGCTTATTTTCAGTAAATACCGTATATTTTACAAAAACAAAAGTTAACGGGGCGATATATATACCTAAGCAATTACTCATCGACGTTTAGACGCATGGGGGCTCCCTTTTTGAGCTAGTTAGGCTAGACAACTATAAAGCAATTAATCGCAATGATGTTTTCGCTATGCTTACATATTTACATTCAAATTATTACCAAAACATTATCAATTTGAAATGTAGATAAAAAATTCTGTACATAAAAAAATCAACCTTATTATAAAACCTACAGCATGCGACCTTTCTTTCGGGACTTCCGGTTTGTTTATATGTAACCACATACGCGACCGTTTAATGCTAAGTTGATTTAATTGTCGGAGGGCGAATCTCTTATCTGATACTTATCTGATACTACACTGTGTCTGGCAAGCTTGAGATATACCTACTGAAATACCTACTGACAATACTTACTTCAACACCCAAAATAGCCATAAACTACAAGAAACAATTCTACATATCTGTGTTGAGTAATACTCAACGATTGTGTAAATAAATTAAATATTACAAAAACAATAAGCACATGCATCAAGGAAGTAAGTCACTTTCACCTTATCGTACAGGCGTGATATTCGCTCATACACCCTTTAAGCCCTTTCTTCATGCACCTACCACAGTTGTTTCATGTCCTTCTAACACTCTCTATGCGCTTAACGATGAACTTTGTTATCTTGTATTTTGATTCTCGAAATTTCTTTGGCTTTCTGAATGTACTCAATAAAAATATATCGACAAATGTGTTCCGTTCAATTAAAACAAATTGCACATGATTTGTGTGTTTAAACAATAGGAAGTAAAAGTGGACCGATCTTTAAAATATCGTGTGTTCAGTATATCTTAAGATAAAGCCCCTTACATGCAACATATCTTTATTGTTACATTTTGTAGTGATAAATACTAGCAAGGTCGCAAAAGGTTTTGGGCCGTGTTCCTTTGTGGGTACAACATAAATGATTTCCTACGAAATCAGCATAATGTTATTGAAATAGTTTGTTATTCTTATAGAAAGACAAAATGATGCCATTGCAATTATCTTTTTTGTTTGACTTACATTTCACAAAAGTAAACTTTATAGCGTTTTCATAGAAAATTAACTTGCTGACATACAATAAATATACTTGCATATCTTCTAAGAACTGTTCAAACTTTAAGGTCAGATTTCAAAACAAAACCCCGTATTGTCAAAATTGGGCTTGCCTGAACTGTAATTTGCCCGTGCAATTCAGAATTCTTAAATAACATGGCGCACATAATCACCTAGATGTCGCGCAAAAGAACGATGTGGCTACCTTTAATTCCATACTTAGAGCTAAAATGTCAAAATACATCAGGTATATTTAGAAATACGGCTTGCAAACATTTTAACTAAATTAGGCATAAACTGATTTTTTGTTAAATGGCACAAATACTATATCGTTTCTTTGGCACAAACGAACTATATAGCTACACTAAAGATAAAACTTAGACATCAAAAATTAGAATTGAGCATGGATTGTAAATTCTGTGTCCGTGCTAAAGCGCTATGTGGGGTACAAATGAATTTCAGTTATGTCTTTAATTTGTAATCTGACACACTGTTTGCCTACCATAACTGCATTTGATACAAGTATATCCGTAGTGATAATTATACATAGGTTTTATTCTTAGAATGTAAATAATCTTATTTATGTTTATATTCGGGAATATTGATACCCATAATTGATTTATAACGTCGTAAGCAAAATACAATGTAAATAAATTCAAAGAATTGTATTTTTGCAATATCTACGTTTTAAAAAAGTGTTTTCTTTACTTAAAAAATAAAATATGCGGACAGTGTCTTCTGGTACGCACTACAGTAATGTAAATGAGTTAAACAATAGTGAACGTTCATTTGTTAACAATTTGCATTGTTGACTTGTAGATGACAAATATATAGCTTGTAACATATTCTTTGCTCAGTGTCATACCGATAGAGGCATGTATTTAAACGCAGTAAATTAACAACATTAATGAAAACTTCAGAAATATTTGTATAAAGGAACAGTGAATGTTATGTAAATTGTCTCAAAACAAGCATTTCGCTGTTTGCAAATTTCAACCAATTGCAAATGGCCTGTCAATCCGCCATCATTAAAAACCCTTAGAATAATGCTTTCCATAAATGCATGATCATTACTGTTCGATCATTATTCAAAATTGTAGGTGCTATACATACTTTATAAAAGGTTATTTTTTATCTTTATTTCTTGAACATATGAACGAGTTATGAGAAAACAAACGCAATAAATAGTTTAACCACACCAGGTTTGTGTTCTATAAAACGTGTTATACCGTTTGATGCACAATATTATTAAGCAGTTTGGGCAACATAATAATTGCCACACGTGCTCATTAATCTCAGCGTAATTGTCGATGATTAATAAAGAACAGTATGTTGCGTGGATCTCAGAATGAAGGAACATTAAGGCATTGTTAGGTACTGTACTGTACACAAGAAAAGAAAACTATTTAATTACTTAAATGATTTCCAATTATATATTTATTTTCTGTGGATCATAAACAAGGGAAATCATTATAAATTGACTTAAGTAAAAACAACAAAAAGGTGATTTCAACGCGGCTTAGCCAGCTTAAAGCGACTTCAAGTGTAAAATGTACGGCTTATAATACAACAACAACATTTCTAATACAACATATATTGATACGTGGAGAAATGTGAAAATTGCAATTAAGGTAGCGCACCTCTAATGATTTCCCGCGATTTCTTCGAAGGTTGAAGAGCCCACTATTAGGTGCCGTAGCCTAGTGGTTAAGGCGATAGACTAGAAATCTTTTGGGATATTCCCGCACAGGTTCGAATCTTGCCGACGACGTATACTTTTTTGCGACGCGTTTTATTTATTTTCTAACGTAATTTGATTTAATATGGCATATAAGCTATATTTATTGTTAAATATGTTGCAATTTTTATGCACATTCTTCAATTATTAAAATTAAAACAACGTTATGGCGAAATTGGGTGATTTACTGTTGAAAATACGAACCATGCATATTGCATTTTTATTTTTATTTCAAAAAGTAAACGGTAAATCTGTCTATTTCTTGGTATTTTTGCTGTATATAGTGTTTCTATAAAACTAAGTTTAAAATATGACTTAAATGATACTATTTTGACTTTTATGACACTTTGTTTTTAACCGACCCAATTTTTACTTGGCTGAAATCACTTACATTTCATGGCGCTCTTCCATAGATAAAAATTTGTAAAAAATAAATGTCTGTAAAAGAATACTTATTTCATCTTGTTTAAACTTTAAACACCTTAACAGCATCTGTACACACCAACTGCATGCCCATATTTGGAAATTTGAATGAATTATGGAACTTTTATATACCCCAGGGGTGAAAATAAACTGGACAAAAGCCGAGCGTGGGGGTGGTTTTGAAAAAATCGGTATATTTTTTTTAAAAATCATGGAAAGCCTACCTACAAATTTGCATGTAGTTCAGTGAAATGATGCTGATTAAGAAAATAATTACTTAAATTATATTTGGATATGTGCCCATTAGAGGTGCGCTACCTTAACATATAAGGGAACGGCACCGTAATACCAACAATTCATTTTTTGATAGTGAAATGTAACAGGTTCGCATTAAACATAAATGAAATAAAATGCATATAAGACTATCTGTTTATGAAACCACGAAATTAGGCCTGTATTAAATTATGGTTACAATCAAAATTTAATTTTTATCTAAATAAAAAAAATCGGTGTCTTTTTAAAAATAACACAATAAAACAAAGATATAAACATGTTTAATAAACAAAAAAACATGATATGGATATGTCATTTGCATTTAATAAAAATATTTTCAAAATTATATATGAATAACCACCGGGTTCACTGTCAGACGGTTGAATACAAGTTCAAAATCAATATGAAATAAATGCTCATTTTTACAACGGATTTTTCATCAACTCCCTATATAATATGTATAAGAAACGTTTCTGATAGTCAGTCTGCCGTTAACTCATTTATTTTGATTACGACATTTCTCTCTAAAGTAAAAGAGCATACTACATCAATACAAATATAGAATTTCCCTCACGTAATCCGCTATACTTGCGATCTGCTTGTCGGAGTTTTCTAATCACTAGACCACGTGACTATGTGGGCGGAGCGATCGATAATTTGGCGACTGTTCAATTGTTTATGTAATCATAGGCAATCAAATACTTACCGAAATTGTTTCGTTTCATAAGCGGTTCTTATTGAATTTGTACTTGAAACAAACACATGGTCACAAAGCATAATGGTGATTATTTGCTGTGTTCTGAGCATTTCCTAAAAGAATTCCTTATAACTGATTGGTTTCGTCTTGCTTCGTTTTTTCCCCGTTTATCAACGGAAACTAAAGTTTGCGTTGCGAAACATTCACCGTAACAGAGATGGTGCATTTTGAATTGCAATAACGGATAAGTTACTTAACCGGTTTAACATGAATGTTCAATATCAACTGGCCTTCACATGTTGACTTTAAGTAGATTACACATTTTTGAAAGTGTGCGATATCTTTCTGAACAATAAGCGGATTGATTTGAGGACATAGGTAACGCGTGCGCAAATACCTTCCTTCTTTGTTTTATAAAAAAAGCATGTCAACAGTTTTCTCTCTAGTGTGCAATAGATGATATCCGGATCTTCACAGGTCTGTGTTCCAAAAAACAATCAAATCTGTAGGTACTAAAAAAATTGCCGCAGTTTATGTACCAATGGTAGTTTCGATAAGATAATTACCGATAAAGTTAAAATGGTATGTGATTTTGGATAGATTGTAAATGTGTCATTCGGGTCTTTACCTACTCTTTATCTGCAGTCCAAAAGCGGCTTTAGCTTCGGTTCAAGTGCCATACTAAGACCACACCTACTGTCGAGGTAAATGTTAACCCTATTAATTAATTTATTGATGTACACTTTTTAAAGTATTTACAACTTTGGCTAAACTGAACATTCGAGACGGCTCGCGTTTCAAACATTAGACTGGTTAACTTTGCATGTCTGAGACTAAAATTGACTTGATTATGGTTATTGAAGATTTTTCTGTCCTTGAAAACGTATCACATTATTAATGAGAATCGACAAGACCACGGTATTACGCAATGTGCTGTTGTATAAATGTTATCGATTTGCAGATACATTGAAAATTAAGATCCTGATACAAATAAGCACGTTAATATACGTATAACTACATCCTGTGACTGTTGATTACAGTAGTATGCCAACGATTAGAAATGCACAATGGCGTTCGCTATGTTGTCAAATGTGTTCATTACATTTCTGCATTGAAAATATTGTCTAAGTCCGGTATATTAACATGTGATTCCCCACCATATAATACATCTATCGTGACATGTTGAGCTGTTCAGTACACTGGCCTCCTTTAAATGTCTTGGACAGTTAAAACTATTCACCATAGAGGTGATCTCTCAGGTTAGAGATGACAATGATCTGACCGAGACAAAGGACCGTAATATTTCAAATCTTAGGGAAAATTTATAAAAAGAGCTATTACAGAAATATAAGTCGCATTGTTATAAAGACTTTTTCGAATAAGCGTTAATTACGTATTGGCATTTGTTAGTAATTTATCTTATAATTGTGCAATTATGGTAAAATGTTTTCTTCATGATCATATCGATTTTCCTGGAAAATTGAATGGCTATATTGAACCAGGATATTCCAGTAGGTGGTGTCGATTTCGGCGCCTATTCAAACTGTCGCTTGTTTACGTTATTATGTTTTGAGAACACATCTAGTGTAAAGGGATCGTGGAATATCCAAATATCCGCGTCTGTGTTTGCCAATACAATGATGTAAGTATATATTTATATGTGTATATATTTAAATCACGTTTCTGTCAAGGTACTCTTCAATGAAATATTTAATGTTTTGCATCTAAAGCATTTGAAGTTTTTTTTATAGTGTTGAACTGGAGAATGTGTTTTCAATTTGTAAAAAATAGGCATTTAATTGTCGCAGGTTCCCGATCTGTCTAAATTTCATACCAAATGTTGCTTTTAATAATATTAACGTGTACTAATCGAATAATTCATTAAACGATAGTTTTAAACTAGAAACGTCTAAAGCAGCATTTGTGTAATGCCTTTTTTTTAAGAATACTTCGAGAATGATGCCTTCAATAAAATATTTGCAGTTATTTTGCTCGTTCAGTTCATGTGCCCCAAAAATGTGGGAGGTATATATGCTTTTTAATTTACTTATCATGGTAATGATATACTGATATTGATATATTATATATTGGTAACCATTTATGGCAGATCTGGGCCAGACGTGTATTATCGGCCATCGGTCAATATTTTATAGACCTATCAACCTTTGACATGTAATTAGTGTTGAAGGCAAAATTTACTGAATAATTTTCGAAAATAATTGTTTCTATAGTATATCTCAAACGTTCAAATGTGTGTAAAATGAAATAAGAACCAAGGTCATCAGGTTTGGAAAATACTCTTTGAGCCACCACTTTAAGCAGCCGACGTATCAGGAAACTTTGAACATGTTTTTGTCATAATTTGTCTTATTTTGTTTTGATGGTACGGGTGTTTCAAAACCTGGTGGTTCTAAACGGCTATCGTCTGTTAAAGCACTTTCACTTGCTGTTGATGAATGGGGTCTTTTATTCATTGTTTGTAGTCATAACCGCGTGATTTTACTTTTACCTTAATCAATACAATCACGATAAAAGAAAAACAACGCTCTGGCTCGGTCACCCTCGACTGATCTTCTGTCGTATTGTACCGTATTGTACCTATTGTCTGAATTCCAATTGCTTGTCACACTGTTGTTTGGTAGGTAATTCGACAATTAAACTTTTCATTCATGCGTGACGAACTAACTGTAAATTGGTAGGTAGGTGCTAAACCAGTTTTCCAATCTAAATTTTGTTTAAAAAATTCGATACCCCACCTGGCGCATTATACCGGTAGAGGAAAAAGTTTCAAACAAACTACTAATGTCTTTATGATGTAGTTTTCTTAATTTCCATGTTAACCGTTTTGCTTTTTATCCTACACATTTATCCATTCAATTTCACCATAAAATATGACTTAGATCACTAAAAAAATAAATATATTACTTCATCTTATTTTGTGTTTTGATACCAACGGAAGCGGAAGTATATCGTTCTACATTTTCTACTTAGGTTTTCTAATGCATTAACCGATTGTAATACTTAAAAAAACACATTTATTAAGAAGTTAATATAATTATGTTCCTTTGTTTCGTACCTTTAACGTTCCGTCCATGAACAATCGGGTCGCGTTCTGTAGCAGACTCAATTGGAAATGCGTAGCGAACACGAGATGTCGTCAACGCGAAGATCAGCAATCAAGAAGTCGTGACACTTCAGGTAGTCCATATCGACCTGAAACAAAAACATGTTAACCTAGACCTTTGTTATAAAACGTGACTAAAAAGTTTAAAATAATACATACAAGGTTGCGTTTTAACACGGTTACATTTATGCTTACTGTGCTGTTTGGGCAGCTTAAGTTTCACATTTGTTTACTTACATCAAATTCAAGTTCAGATGGCTTATGCTTCGCCCGACACTTGTTGGCAGTGCGCTTCAGCAGCTTCTGCTTCGGGGCCAGAAACCGCTCATCGTTAGTAATGTCCGACATGACATCAGCCACAATATCCATTGCCCGGGCATGAGGCTGTTCCTTGATACGCTGTTTGACTTATAACAACACATAAATACGATAATGCTTTACTGGGAATAATGCATGTGCGTAAAGTGTCGTCCCAGATTAGCCTGTGCAGTTCGCACGGGCTAATCAGGAAGGGCGACACGAATTACCCAAATCTACCCACAGCTTCCCAAATTGACCCAAATCTACCCAAATCTACATAAATCTTTGTAAAAATAATTATTTTACATCATGTTTGTGTGATGAGCACTATTGTTTTGTTTAATGCTTCATCTTTACGCGTGACAATATTTAATTTCCAAATAAAATTACTTTTAATAAATATAGGTTACACACCACTTACAAATTGATTTCTGTTCTGGCCACTAGGACCCAATATCCGATACCCAATATATTTTGGTCATAAATGTTGTCGTTGTAGTATATGTTACCGTCTTGAAGATTTGTTTCACATTTAAAAGTTCACTTGTTTGATGTCATTCTTAACAGTTTCCACAATAAACTCGAACTGTCTGCCTACATGTATTCTACTACCCAAATCTTACAATATCTTTTCGTCATTGACCCAAATCTACACAAAATTTATACAAATAATTATTTTACATCACGTTTGTGAGATGGGCACTATTTTTTTTTATTCTTCATCTTTACTCGGCATGATATGTAATTTTCCACATGCAGGTGGTTAGCGTGTTTCTATGATACCTTGTAACATATATATTTAATTTTTTTTTTCAGAAAAGTTAATTGTTCGTTATAATTTGATTATTTATCATTCAAAATGATGTTTTCACTCATTAATATCATAGCCACACGCTATCCACCTGTGTAATTCCCCAATAAACATCAAATATAGGTTACACACCACTTCGCTAATTGATTTCTGTTCTGGCTACCCAATAAATTGTGGTCACACATGTTATCGCTGTAGTATAAGTTATTGTCCTTTAGATCCAACGTGTTTTTCTTTTTTATGTTTTTTTGTTGTTGCCGTATTCAACAGTTTTAACAATCAACTCAAACTTCCCTTCATTCAACTACCTAAATCAACCCAAATCTTACCAAATCTACCCAAAATCGACCTAAATCTACACAAAGCTTAAAAAAATCATGTTTGTGTGACGGGCACTTTATTTCTAAATGCTTCGTCTTAACTCGTGACAATATGTAATTTCCTAATAGGAAATTACTTGAATAAATATGGGTTACACACCACGTACAAGTTGATTTATTTTCTGACTATTCTGCTTCTGAATAAATTGTGGTCATGCATGCTATCGTTGTAGTATATGTTATTGTCCTTTAGATCATACTTGATTTACACTTTTTATGTTTATTTGTTTGTTGCCATATTATCCAATTTCAAAAATCAACTCGAACTGCCTGCCTATTCAACTACCTAACTCTACCAAAATCCTCCAAAATCGCCCAAAATATATACACATCTTGTAAAACAGTTAGTTTACATCATGTTTGTGTGATGGGTACTATTGTTTTTTTTTATGCTTCATCTTACACAATTGATTCTCCCTCGGCTTTTCAAGGCATATGTCACTACTTATGACATGTACCATAAGGGCTAGGAACCTTCTAGCTTTTTATATAAGCAAAACTCAAAAGAATTAATCACTGTGCAATGCTCAATAAAGGCTAGGCAGCATTAAGATGTTATTTTTTTATTGTTACTTTCACAGTTTATATTTATAATCAAAGCACAGAACCGGATGATTAAGCTAATTGTTGTACTGTCTCCGGAACTCCCCTGCCTGCTCAGCCTCCAGCTTCCTCTTCCTGTAGTCCTGTGTGGACTACGGCAAGTAAGGTTCTGCTGGGACTGAAATCGACGAAGCCAGTGCCAGGTCAGGGGCGGGAGCAGTCACAAATCGTACTAATGGTGCCGGTGCAACGGGCACCGGCACTTCTGGCTTGAACTTATCTGTTGGAATAATTCGTCTATTACAGGTGCGGTATGACAGCTTCTTGTTGTACTGTCTCCGGAACTCCCCTGCCTGCTCAGCCTCCAGCTTCCTCTTCCTGTAGTGCTTTATAGAGTACGGCAAGTAAGGTTCTGCTGGGACTGAAATCGACGAAGTCTGTTGAAAATTGCGTTTTTTTTCATCTAGGTTTTTATTTCTCCAAGCAGCTTCGTTCATTAAGTGTTTTCTGTATTCACCAAATAATAAGTAATTTCCGGATCCATTAAGTGCCCTGCGCAAGTCGTTCATGTGAGCTTTAATAATGTTTGAAATACACTCGATTGCACTTTGGATTGATAAGATTTTGTATTGAGTTTCTTGTTTAAGTCTGTTGTTGATGGATTCGGCATTGTTATTTGTCCATAGTTGTGATATTTGTTATTGTTTTAATGGCATATATACACATTTTTTCAATTTTGGTATCAAATAACGTTCAAAGTGTTTGGAGAAATTGGCATTATCACTTATTATCTTTATTTTACGTCATCTGCTCGCTGGCTAAATTGAACGTCGTCGGCACTAAATACTTATCCGCATGAAGGATGGAAAATGGAATTAATCACTTGTTTTCGTGTTGGTTCACTCATGCCCTCCTTTTGCATCCGATGTATTATGTTATCCTTTAAATGTTTCGTACATAGAAGCACAGTCGACTTCGGGAAGCTTTTCTGAAGTGCATTTCTCATAGCTGTTTCGTCGTCCGTTCCAAACGTGAAGTTGTCAGTACCTAATTTATTTCGAATATGATCAAAGAAGGTTTGATATGCGTGTTCCTGTCCATTAAATTGTAAACATATAGGGCCCATTGTGATTGGAAAGTGGTTGTTTTTTCTTCTTGTGACCGACTGATTCGAAGACAACACTGTAACATAAAATCTGCCGATGTTAAATGTCGTGTCGATTCCAATTACACTTCCGCTGTTTCCGTCACAATTTCGCTTAAGATCTAAAATTTGATTTTCATGATATAGTATTATAACAGGGTCTTTATTTTTGGTCAATATAATTTCTTGTACGAAGTCATTGTTATTTAAATCTGATATTACACTTAAAACATGGTCGGCTACATTATCTGATCTTTTCGGGATGTTTTCAATTTTCTTTTTTTTTTTTCATTATATATTTTGTCTTGAACTTGTCTTGCAGATTTTGGTGTTTGGAAGCTGTCATCGGTGACCATGTCACTCACTACTTGAGTGGCTGTTTTTCGTCCTTCGTGTACTTTGTTTGAAGCCATACGGAGTATTTCGGGATTCGTTCGCTTATATGTTTCCCCTGATTTGGCATTTCCGTGTGTTTGAATCGTTGTTGGGGCTCTTAAATACTCGGCGACACATTTCAGGTGCAGATGGACCAAGCTGCCGGTGGCTTCTGCGACGATTGAAATGCGTCTTGAATTGAGTCACCTTTAATTTCGCATAGTATCGATGCAGTTTACAAATTGATTCCGGTTGAGGGTCATATGGCACATATCGGATTGTCTTGTTAATCTGGTTCTTGGAACAATATACCCCGTTGTGTTTGTAAACAGGTTTAATGCCGCTGCTTTCGGTATATGCCCAATACTGGTTAACAGTGGTACCAGCCTCCCATATGCCACAGTCGTCAACAAATTCAAACCTTGATCTGACGCTTCCAGGGTGCTTCAGTACGACATAGGCGTTTATTTTTTCACCGCACGGAATAGAATTAATTTTCGTTTCTGTCTTTAAAATCTTACATAGTTCCTCATTGTTGAGAAAATTCAAACCGGGTAAATTTGTAATGTCACTGCCGCTATCTGAATGTCCGTTACTGGTTTCTGCAGTAAGGCGTTCCCGCGAATGCCCAGAGATTTTGGTCGGGGAGCCGCCATTCGTTGTATTTCTTCGTCTCTTAACTGTAGTTCGCCTCGCTGGGAGTGTTGTTGAAATGTTGTCTTCGAAGTCAATCGTGTTGTCAAGATGCTTTTCAGATGGGCGTGTGTCATAGCGGTTACCTCTACACACCGAAGTTTCTGACCTTGGACGCTTCGGAGTGGTAATGCACCGCTTTGATGGCACTGCCCATACCTCTGCTTCGTTAATATCAGCGTCGCTATTGCCGTCCCTCACTGGCGTGCTGTTAGTTGGTACCTGTTGCTGCGTCACTGCACAAAAATGGTTGACTTTGTAATACTCATCTCTGACTGGCACACGTCCCATCGCGTTCCACATGATGGTCAGCATGGCCTCCTTGTCACAGTGGTCATGCGTGAACACTGTGTTGAGTGCCTTGTATGCGTATTCCTGATCTTTATTGGCAAACGGATAAATCAGCTTGATTGGCTTGGAAACAACATCCGCCAAGGCGAGAATTGTCCACCCGTCCGAGTAACAAGTAACTATTGCCGAATCCATGCATGAACGCTTGTAGTTTTCCGCCAACTTGTCCAGTTTTTCTGCGAGATGGTGCGATCGGTAATTGCGCTCTTTCTGTACCATTCTAAGACACGTGTGGTAACGCAACTCCATACTTAGTCCCTCGTGTCCACAGACACTGCGTTGAAAAAACAATCGCCATTCCCAGTGTTTTTTTTTTGGCACGCCTGGCTCATCAGTGTAGATGTCCAGAATACTGCTGGCTACGAGATCCTCTGCGGGGAACGTTTTAACAGTCCCAGAAGGCACCTTGAGTCGTACTCCAAACATCATCTCCCTCGACACCGCAACTCTTATCGCCCCGATGTTGTTCGTCTGTGCGGCCTTAAAAAAAACACTTATTACTTTCGTGCGTTTAAATTGTAGTACGATTATTACTTTCGTGCGTTTAAATTGTAGTACGATTATTACTTTCGTGCGTTTAAATTGTAGTACGAACATTTTGCATTTTGTATGGTTATTATGCATGTATACAATAAGCAGATTAAATTGCTTCGGAGTTCATGTATACAAATATTGAGACAGCACGTAGTTGTAGGTAAAACTCAACTACGTATATGATGTGTTTGTAAAAATTTAATTATTGCATGCGAAAGTCAAATCTTGGTTTACATTTATTACGTTTAATTTAAATGGATTTCAAAGGGTCCTTTTCACGTTTTGGTAAATTGACAAAATTAAATCATGTTGTTTCAGCTTCGTAAATTTTCGTTGATTTTTCTGAGGAAACAGTTATACTGCACATTAACCATGCTCAAAAAGAGCTATCATATGCATCTTTTGAAAATTATGATTTAAAGGGGCCTTTTCACAGATTTTGGCATATTTTTAAGTTTGTCATTAAATGCTTTATATTGATAAATGTAAACATTGGATCTTAAAAGCTCCAGTAAAAAATCAAGAATAAAATTAAAAAAAGGAAAGCAAGTAGCCGGTACCAGGGCTCGAACCAGTGACCCCCGGAGTCCTGGAGTTAGTCTGAAGTAAAAACGCATTAGCCCTCTCGGCTATGCCGCCGGGTATACTCAGTTTAAGTATTTTATACCGTATATAAGCAATCTTCGTTGTTTCGTACAACAACAGAACTCTCCAAATTATTCAATCGTTTTGCGTTGCAACGCTTTATAATTTCTAGGTTTTCAAATCGTCAAAAGATACATATAATGACTATATTAGACTATGGTAAATGTTCAGTAATACTATTTCCTCACAAATATCATAACTTAAACGAAAATTTGCGAATCTGAAACAACTTTTTTCAATTTTGTCAATTTACCAAACTGTGAAAAGATTCCTTTAAAAACCTGAACACAATAAAGCGTTTCAACGCAAAATGATTAAACAATTTGGGATAGTTCTGTTGTTGAAAATACGAGGATTGCTTATATAAAGTATAAAATACATCAATCTTTGTATGAGCCTGAATGGCCGAGTGGTTTAAGTGGTTGGATGTTACTCCAAGACTCCAGGGGTCAGTGGTTCGAGCCCTGTTGAGGGTGCCTTTTTTCTTTTTAAAATTGTATTCTTGATCTTTTTCCTGGAGCTTTTTAGATGCAATGTTTACATTTATCAATATAAAGCATTTCATGACAAACGTCAGTACATGCAAAAATCTGTGAAAATTCCCCTTAATGAAACACTCATTGTTAAATTGGTCTTACACGCATTTTGCTTTGTTTATTGCTACGCAAGCTAACCCGGAACAACGTCTACCCCGTCCTGACGAAAATTATGTAAGAACCACCAAAGTATAATACACCTTGAATTTGATTTTCATAAAATTCTGAACAACATCGCAACACAGATAAAATTCTTAATTTCAATCAATTAAGGGGACATTACCCTGGAGTTACGAAGGCTCTGCGAGCACCACCGCAGTATGTTGATGCATATTAGTTTATAAGTGAGATACAGGTCCTGACGTAAAAAATCCTTTAAATCAGTTACGTACGGCATCCGGATAGTGCCATCTATAATCTCGCACATTTTCATCATGGGACTAGACACACGAAGCGATACTTGATCTTTTTCTTGACAGTCGCGGCGATACTTGATCAATCGCATCGCTTCGTGTGTAGCGTTCAAAGGGCGACACTAGACACACACCCAATACGACTCGAGTTAGTCTGTTCAACAGGCCTTAGATTAACGGAGTTAGCCTGTACGGACAGGCAATGGTATGGGGTTAGCCTGTAGATAACCTGGATAAAAGATCTATAAATAAATAGTTTATTTATAGATAACGAAGAAAAAGGGATTAGGTCACGGTATCTCGATCTCTCGATTATTTATTGAAAATAATGAAGAAAAACGCCCTGTTAGGTCTTGAACTTAATAAATATGTGAAATATGGAATGCAAATATTTATTTTATTCAAGGAATTTAGAACATTTTAAGATTGAATATAATAAATGCTAAAGTGAATCTATCTTGTTACCGCGTGGTTTATTTGTAACACCTGTGAAATGTACAAAAGATTCATAATATTGAAAAACACTATGCATTTGTTGATACATGTAGTTAAATTATATTTAAGTATGCAATAGCAAAAATAATAACAAACAAAAAGAATGAACGTAATTTTTTTTTATTATTTAGCCATCTTTTTATCTATTTATTTATTAATTCATTCATTTATCCTTCCATCCGTCCGTCAGTTCGTACATCCGTTTGTTTGTTCGTTTGTGCGTTCGTGCGTTTGTTTATTGTTTGTTGGTTGGTTGGTTCGTTCGTTCTTTGGTTCGTTCCTCGGATCGTTCGTTTGTTTGTTCGTTTGTTTGTTCGTTTGTTTGTTCTTTTGTTATTTCGTTCTTTTTTGATTTTGGTCTTTGGTTAATTCTTTTTTTCGTCTGTTCGTTCGTTCGTTCGTTCGTTCGTTCGATCATTCATTCGTTCGTTCGTCCAAGCATTTATTCATTCATTTATGTATTTATGTTTTAAAAATGTCGGATTATACTTTGTAGTGGTCAGACGTGTTTCGGGGGAGCGGGCTAAATTTGGGATATCAAAACATTGGATTAACCAAATAACGTATATTTTATATCATAAGAAAGTGAATTTAATGAGCATTATTGTGACATAAAATGGAAATATAATGACTGGTAGAAATAGAAGAGAAAAGAAGAAAAGGAGGGAAAGTGACTCGGATTCAAGTGAAAATAAACGAACAAATATTCAAAAAAACGCCTGAGGGATTAAATTCAATTAGCCAGGTTCTCAGCGAGGCGAGTGCAGTTTTGTATGACGAGGGGATTAACGTTTCAATCAGCAACCTATTCGAGCAACTAGATAACGTGAGCGATACTTACCCTGATCCTGTCATAACTATGGCAGGGCGTTCGTGCCATGACGAACCAACAAACTCGGACATTGTAGCAATGTTGGGGAGAATTGATTTAAAACTTAAGGATATGGATAAAAGTTTGAAGCGTATTGAGTCACTCGAGAAAAAAGTAGATAACTTTGACAAGGAGCTGAAAAAGGTATGATTACACCTCGACAAGTTTACGAATGAGATCAGTGATAAAGTAAACAGAGTTGAACATAAGGTGGACTCAGTAGATATAGAGTTAGAGGGTTCCAGGAGAAGGATAGCAGATCTTGAACGGGATAAAGATAAGCTCAAAGAAGACATTAATTATGTGCAGTCTCAAAGCATAAGGAACAATTTAATTTTTGGAAATATACCGGAAGTGCAAGACGAAACACCGGCTAAGACAGAGCAAATTGTGCGAGAATTTATTGTGAGTAATCTCAAGGTGACAAAGGAAGAAGTGGACGGTATGCGGTTCGAGAGGGTGCACAGAATGGGCCAGAAGCAAAATCAATCAGCAGGGCAGGGTTCCACCCGGGAAGAAAATAACCAGCGCCACCGCAGCATTGTGTGCAAATTTTGTTTTTTCGGCGATAGGGAGAAGGTTCGTGGTAACAGCAAGAACTTAAAAGGTTCACAGTTCTACGTCACAGAACAATTCCCACAGGAAGTTGCGGCGAAGAGGAGGCGATTATTCAAGAGGGTCAAGGAGGAGAAACAGGCCAGACGAAGAGCTTGGGTGTCTTACGACACTCTGTATATTGAGGGTAGACCAGTAAAAGACGCGTAGGGTGGGCCGGATGAGCTAAATTGTTTAGTTTGGAATTGCAATGGTTTAAGTACTTCCAAGAGAGAGGACCCACATTTTATTTCATTTATAACAAAGTATGATGTAATAGTTTTAACTGAAGCTTGGACTGGTAAAAATAGCAAAATTGATCTTTCAGGATATCACTGTCATAATTTGTATAGAAAATATAGACACAGGAATGCTAAACGAAACAGTGGTGGAATTGTAATTTATGTGCGTGATAGCATCAAGGACGGAAAATCGATTGTAAAAAATACACATGACACAATTATATGGTTTATATTGGATAAGCACTTCTTTAATAATGACAACGACATATATTTTTCTGCAGTTTATATGTGGAGTGACAATTCACCTATTGCTAATTTGTTTGATGCAGACTTATTTACGATTCTTGAAGAGGATATTAACCATTATCAATCATTAGGCATAGTCATGATAGCTGGAGATTTTAATGCTAGAACTGCTTGTAAATCAGACGGTATCATTTGTGATTTTTATATACCTGATATTGATTCTGAAGACTATATAATTGACACCCCATTACAAAGATATTCGATGAACAGCGGTAATAACTCTTACGGGAATAAGTTGTTAGATATGTGTAAAGGTACCGGTTTAAGGATTGCAAATGGCCGACTAAGATCAGACTTTGGACTAGGTAAATATACATGTTTTAATAGGAATGGATCTAGCGTGATCGACTACTTAATTCTTAGCGAGAGTAGTTTTAAGGTTGTTCAAAATTTCTCTGTTAATGACTTCATGAACTTCAGTGATCATGCCCCACTGTCATTTGATATTGTTTGTAATAGGCATGTTGTTAAAGAAGATCCTTATACAATTGAACGTTTAAAGTGGAGTGATGAAGAAAAAAATACGTTTCGCGAGGGGCTGATAAGTAAAATGGCAGATTTTGACAATGTAGTTGATAATGTTGATGAACACTGCTATAATAAGGCTGATTATATGGTAAATAGGTTTACGGAAATTGTACGTGAGGTGGCAGATCCATTATTCGTTAAGCACACTTTAAAGTACCCACAGTTTCAAAAATGTGTCATATCTGACTCAGATAAATGGTTCGACCATGACTGTAGAGAGGCTAAGCTTTTGTATAAAAATGCCCTATATGTGTATAATAATTCGCATAGTGATATAGATAGAGTTGAACTATGTAGATTAGAATGTCTGTACAAAACCATTGTTTTAAAAAAACGCAGAGCTTTTAAATTCAAACGTTGTAAGGAATTTGAAAATTTGAAACATAGTAGACCAAAAGATTTTTGGAAATATTTTCGGTCACAAAAAACAAATAATAACGATAGTAATATACGTCTTAAAGATTTCAAGAACCATTTTGAAAAAATGTTTGCTGATATAAACCAGGCTCCAAATGTTGAAGCTGAGGATTTTAATAGTAATTACGATTTTAATGATTTTTCGCATACATTTGGAGAGCTAGATAATCCAATCACATATGACGAAGTTTGTAAAGCTATCAAATTAATTAAAACAAGGAAATCGCCAGGTACAGATAAATTATTAAATGAATATTTCATAGAAGCTTGTGATATTTTAGCTGGTCATATTACAGTAACATTCAATTTTATTTTGAACACGGGCAATTTCCCAATTGCATGGACCAAGGGTATTATTGTTCCCTTACATAAAAAGGGCGACAAGTCTGATATAAAAAATTATAGAGGTATCACACTACTAAGTAATTTTGCTAAGTTGTTTACATGTGTACTAAACCAGCGTATATCAAAATGGTGCGAAGAAAATAACACCATTTCTGATGCACAATTTGGATTCAGAAAGGGTAGATCGACAGTAGACGCAGTATTTGTACTGCACTCAATTATTGAAAATTATGTTAATTCGAATAAACGTTTGTATTGCTGTTTCGTGGACATGAAGCGTTGTTTTGATTCGATTTATCTCAATGCCCTATGGTTAAAATTGTATAAAGCTAACGTGGATGGTAAAGTGTTGCGTATAATACGCAGCATGTATCAATCTGTTAAGTCATGTGTTAGACATTGCGAAAACTATTCTGATTACTTTAATATAGCAGTTGGCTTGAGGCAAGGGGAGATAATCTCCCCGATCTTGTTTTCTCTTTTCGTAGAAGATCTAGAGATGTATTTGCAAAATAGAAATAGCAAAGGTATAGTTATACAGGATATGTGTTTGATTCTTTTGTTATTCGCAGATGACATGGTTGTTATTGGTGAAACCCCAGAAGATTTACAATTGTCAATAGATCATTTGCATAATTACTGTGAAACATGGGGATTAAAAGTGAACACTGCGAAGACAAAAGTTGTAGTATTTCGCAAACGAGGTGGTTTAAAACATAATGAAAAATGGATATATGCTGATGAATACTTGGATGTTGTTAATGACTTTAACTATTTAGGTGATACATTGAACTACACTGGTAATTTTAATCTTAATTCTCAGACGTTATATGGAAAAGGCTTAAAAGCATTGGATAATTTATTGTCAAATCTGAAAAAATACGAATGTAAACCAAGAGTAGCACTGCAGTTATTTGATGCTTTTGTTTCTCCTATTATTACGTATGGGTGCGAAGTATGGGGGTTTACCAAATCATCACAGTTAGAAAGGATGCATTTAAAATTTTGCAAAGCTACGCTTGGTGTTAGACAATCTACAGCTAATGTAGCTGTATACGGTGAACTGGGTAGATACCCATTGTATATAAACCGATATGTACGTATTATAAAATACTGGTTAAAGTTAAAGGATAGTGATAACATTATTACCAAGTCAGTTGTTAAAGATGCTGTGTGCGATGTAAGTATAAATAGGACGAATTGGTTTAGTAAAGTTAAGAACCTTCTTACACGTTACGGTTTTTACTATGTTTGGTGTAGTGACATACCTATAAATACCAACCAGTTTATTTGTACATTTCGGCAAAGGCTAATTGATGAATATTTGCAACAATGGCAAGAAAATGTTACAGATAGTGGAGTTTTAACTTTGTATAAAATACTTGACCTGTCACATGGATTTGAAGCTTATCTAGATCTCATTGTGTCGAGAGATCTCAGAGTTGTATTTACAAAATTACGTATATGTTCCCATAACTTGAGAATACACACTGGTAGATACGAAAAATTGGATAGACATTTAAGTATTTGTCAAATCTGCTCTACCAATGAGATCGAGGACGAATTTCATTTGATGTTTAAATGTACAGCATATGCTCATTTAAGACCAATTTATTTAAAACATTATTATAGAAATAGACCTAGTATGTTTAAGTTGATACAACTGTTTAATACAAACAACAAATCTGAATTGTTTATGTTAAGTAAATATATATCGGAAGCTTTTAAAATTCGCAACGTAGCATTGACGGATTTATAACACTGGTCATTGTATACAAGACTCAAGACTAGTCATTGAAAGAAAACATTACAATAACAGCTTGTTATTTGATTACAAGCTATTTTTGTTCCAACAATACATATTTATTACCATATGAAATTAATCATTGTACCAAATAAGCATGAATATTGATTGTATATAAGTTCATCCTGTTAAATATATTTGTTAAATAATGACCCATACTTCATTGTATAATCTTGTTGTAATAATTATTATATGTATGCATATATATATAACACAAAAAACTGTAAAGTTTACGTGAATAAAATATAATCTGTTCTATGTTTTAAACATTTTTTTGTAAATTATTTATTCGTTCATTCATTAATTAATCTTTCCATCCCTTCGTCCGTCGGTTTTTTTCCGTAACTTTGTGCGTTCGTGCGTTTGTTCATTGGTTCGTTCGTTTGTTCATGAGTTCGTTCGTTTGTTTTTCCATCCATCCATCCATCCATCCATCCATCCATCCATCCATCCATCCATCCATCCATCCATCCATCCATCCATCCATCCATCCATCCATCCATCCATCCATCCATCCATCCATCCATCCATCCATCCATCCATCCATCCATCCATCCATCCATCCATCCATCCATCCATCCATCCATCCATCCATCCATCCATCCATCCATCCATCCATCCATCCATCCATCCATCCTTCCTTCCTTCCTTCCTTCCTTCCTTCCTTCCTTCCTTCCTTCCTTCCTTCCTTCCTTCCTTCCTTCCTTCCTCCTTCCTTCCTTCCTTCCTTCCTTCCTTCCCTCCTCCCTCCCTCCCTCCCTCCCTCCCTCCCTCCCTCCCTCCCTCCCTCCCTCCCTCCCTCCCTCCCTCCCTCCCTCCTCTCCCTCCCTCCCTCCCCTCCCTCCCTCCCTCCCTCCCCCCCTCCCTCCCTCCCTCCCTCCCTCCCTCCCTCCCTCCCTCCCTCCCTCCCCCTCCCTCCTCCCTCCCTCCCTCCCTCCCTCCCTCCCTCCCTCCCTCCCCTCCCTCCCTCCCTCCCTCCCCCTCCCTCCCTCCCTCCCTCCCTCCCTCCCTCCCTCCTCCCTTCCTTCCGTCCCTCCCTCCCTCCCTCCCCTTCCCTCCCTCCTCCCCTCCCTCCCTCCCCTCCCTCCCTTTCCTCCCCTCCCTCCCTCCCCCCTCCTTTCCCTCCCTCCGTCCCTCTCCCCCTCCCTCCGTTCCTCCCTCCGTCCTCCCTCCGTCCCCCTCCTCCCTCCCTCCCCCTCCCTCCCTCCCTACCTCCACTACCCCTTCCTCCCTCCTCCATTCCTTACTCCCCTCCCTTCCTCCCTTCCTCCCTTCCTCCCTTCCTCCTTCCTCCCTTCTTCCCTTCCTCCCTCCCTCCTTCCCTCCCTCCCTCCCTCCCTCCCTCCCTCCCTCCCTCCCTCCCTCCCATCCATCCATCCAGCCAGCCAGCCAGCCAGCCAGCCAGCCAGCCAGCCAGCCATCCAGCCAGCCATGCCAGCCATTTATTCATTCATTCATTTTTCGATGTATTTAATAATTTATTTACTTATTTTGTTTTCAACCTTATACCTTTTTTTAGTTAATTAAATGTATTAATTTTCTTTTTAAATATATTGTTGTAACAAACATACAAAATAAAATAAAATTATAAAAAAAAACGTTCTAAATTGAAATAGTGTAAATTACTAAAATTAAATAGAAATAACATCGATGAAGTACCATGGTTGCTTTTCACAGTATAATACAAGTTTAAACTCTCACAGACGAGAAAACGTTCAAGGCACGTTATTAAATAACTTAATAATTTATGCGCAAAGTTGGTTTCTATCACAGCACATACTACATTTGAAATAAACATTCGCTTGCAAGACATATAATTGGACAGAGATGCAATTATATTCCTTTATAAAATACGATTTTTAGCCTCAACTTATCTGTTGACTTTTCAGTAAGATACCATCTGCCTCCATAGGATGCTTATTAGTTATTTTATTATTTACTTAATTGTATGTGTCGTCCTCAGTTGTCTCCAGGTGTCTAGAAAATCACTTCTTTGATGTCATCTATACTCTTCAATTAACAAGTCAACGGCGCTAATTTCAGACGATTTTTTATTTCAAAATTGGATTCCATATTATTTTGGCAATGCTTTCTAAACAAACATGTTTCAACAATAAAACAGCGAAAGTCTACACTGTGTATTAGCAACCTGCAGTGGTGATCCCTTTCTTATCTATTTGAGCGTAAAGTTATCTGATATAGATCAGACATCGGCCGGCTATTAGTATGACTTAAATTGGTTGTGATCCCTAAATCTTATCCATTTGAGCGTCAAGTTCATTCATACAGATCAGACATCGACCGGCTCCGTTATGTATTAGTCTGACTTAAATTTTCTGTCGTAAAGTACAGGTTAGATTGTCCAATTCAGAAACGCAAGTAGTCATACATGTGTGATTAGAATGTGTGGAAAGATAACTGCGTCTAAATGAAATACTTAAATACCATATAGTTCAATTTTTGAGAACAGACGTATGCTACATACATAATATGCCATATGACTGATATGAGGACGCATATAACAGTGCTTAATGTAGTTCAAGTTATATGTACGCACACAAGTGTTTAGTTTGATTACACTTTTGCATTCATTTACTTGATACTTCCAATATGGTTTTCTTTCCCGGCAAATACTATAATTAAGTGTATAAAAGTGCACGGGAAATATGATATGCCCTTTTTAATGATTTATAAATTATATCAGCAGGACTTCAAACTGTCATACGTAAATATACAATACACTACATAAAAAATTTGATGTGTTTGATATGCGACTTAAAACTTAAAAAATCAGTAATTTAAATATAACGTTTTATTTCAACCTTAATTTTCACGATCGGGATATGTACCGAGCATCGTTAAAAAAAGGATACTTCTTGCTACCATTACCGTAGTTTCATAAAAAAATAACACATGTTAAAGAGTCAATTGCTTTAGTAAATTAACAACTATAGTTGTTATGTAATTTCGTATTAAATCTTCAAACTTAAGACAGTCACACTTCAGATAATCAATATACTTTTAATATAAATTGAAACCAAGAAAGAGTCAAATAAATAACCTGTGGCATTTGTTTTCGCAGTCTCATATTGTTAAGCAATAGAAATTACAGTTATCACCATTATTAAAAGTGGCTTTATCGCATTAAGGGTCCAATAAACAGGACAATGTTGCATGACACACCGACATCAATCACCCTGTCGGCATGATATGTCATAAAGTACCCAAGGCACCCTTCCTCCTGCTATGTGACGATATCACCAATCGATTTTTGTAACTTCATTCAACATGCATTTTGTTTTAACGTGGCAGCATTAACATAATATGCATTTAATATAATACAATACAAATAATACAAAATATATAAAGAAATGAAATAAAAAATAAAAATAAATAAAAATGATGATAATGATGACGATGATAATGATGTTGTTGTTGTTGTTGTTGATGATGATGATGATGATGATGATGATGATGATGATGATGATGATGATGATGATGATGATGATGATGATGATGATGATGATGATGATGATGATGATTATGATGATTATGATGATGATGATGATGACGAACGCAGAAAAGCTCGAACGCACAAACGAACGAACGAACAAACAAATTGACGGACGCATGAACGAACGAAAAAAATAACAAACGAGCGCAGGAACGACCGACCGACAGGCCGGCCCGCTCGCTCGCTCGCTCGCTGTCTAACTGAGTGACTGAGTGACTGAGTGACTGAGTGACTGACTGACTGACTGAAAGAAATTACGAACGAACGAACGAACCAATAAACCAATGAACAAGCCCACGTACGCACAAACGGAATGAATAGATAAATAGATAAATAAATAAATAGATGAATGAATAAAGAAAGAAAGAAAGAAATACATGAACGAATGAATAAACGCATGAATGAACGCATGTATGAATGAATGAATAAATAAATACATAAATACATAAAAAATACATTAATACATAAATAAATACATTAATACATAAATAAATGATTGAATGAAACCCTGTTCTGTTTACAATAATTTGATTATTATTTTTGGTATTTCATACTAAAATATAATTCAACTATAAACAAATCCCTTGTGTTTTCAAAATTATTAATCTATTCACTGTCAGTGTGCAAGATATTTAATCTTAAAATGTTCTAAATTCATTGATTAAAATATAAATTTATAACCAATATTTCCATTCTTTATTGGTTTAAGACCTAAAAAGGCGTTTTTCTTCATTATTTTCAATAAATAATCGAGAGATCGAGATACCGTGACCTAATACCTTTTCCTTCGTAATCTATAAATAAACTATTTATTTATTGATCTTTTATCCAGGTTATCTACAGGCTAACCACATACCAAATGGTTTGATGGTAATACCATTGCCTGTCCGTACAGGCTAACTCCGTTAACCTAAAGCCTGTTGAACAGACTAACTCGAGTCGTCTCGGGTGAGACACACGAAGCGATACTTGGATCTTTTTCTTGACAGTCGCGGCGACGCACGATATTTTATGTTTCAAATATCGCCCATATAATCCGAATCTCGTGTATCGCATATATATATTGCCAATATATATCAAAATTATTATGAAATTAAGTTAATCTGTACTCGGTTTACTAATGCTAGAATAATCTTGCAGTGTTATAATAAATGTGTCGATGCCAGCAATATTAATAATAAAAGCGCTGAAGGCACTGTAGGTGTTCGCTGTTGTAGTTGAAGTTTAGACGCAACTCAGTTTAAAAATTATGTTATAGCTTTTTATATTGCAAGTTTTAAATGAACACAACCCATTCAAATTTAAAGCACAGGTCCAGATGTGTTTTTTTATCATCAATAAAATATCATTAATAAAACTATCATTTAAGCTTAAATTTGGGAAAACAGGCCTTAATGCATATGAATAAATTGTCATCCCAGTACCAGAGACTCTCTTTAATCGAAAAACATTATAAAATCAGAGATGTCGTCCTTGATAAGTTTGTGTGCATTGCACAGTCTTATCAGTATGCACAGGCTAATCTTATTTTACATGCATTAAGAAAAAGAAAAAGAGCAAGTATCGCCGCGACTGTCAAGAAAAAGATCGAGTATCGCCGCGACTGGCAAGAAAAAGATCGAGTATCGCCGCGACTGGCAAGAAAAGATCGAGTATCGCCGCGACTGTCAAGAAAAAGATCAAGTATCGCTTCGTGTGTCTAGTGTCGCCCTAGATGTGAGAAGTGCGAGGTGGCACAGTCTGGATTGCGTAGTTACGGGATATAAGTGACAAAAGCTAACCAAACAACGAAATGCTGCGTGCACCACCGCAGTTTGCTGATACAATGAAGTGGACATTATTGCAAAATGTACGCTTCCACCAAAGCACTCTTTTATACAAAATGACCTTGACAAGATCTAGGTACCAGAAAACACATTTTCACACATTCTCGACACTAGTAAAATGGACCATGATAACAAGCAAACTTTTTACTTGAACAGAAGTTATTACAAATTATGTAAGAACCAGTCAGTAAATTGTGTATACCCTAAATATTAATCAATAACATATTTAAGCATACACTAAGCCGTGCGCTAGAGAACAATACAAAATGTATCTATGTTTCGAATCCTTGACGATATTTTCGATTCACGGATAATAGAAACAATTAACATAGCATATAGAGACCTGTATTAACATGAACTGATATCAACTTAAAATAATAAATAAATAAATATTTTTACTGATATAATTCGGTATTGAACGCTTTGATAGTAAATAAAACGGACGCTGGCATTTTTGTCATCCGATATTTTCAACGGTACTAATAAATTAATATTATTAATTTTTGTAACACATTGCTAGAGTTTCTATCTAGCAAGGTCTTTTGTTAATGGCATCACTGAACAGATCAGAAAGTTCATTCCTATATGCTAGATAGAAAACGCTCTAGCAATGTGTTAAATTAAAGGTTATCAGATAATTCTAATCGATGTTTCAATTCTTTGTTTGAAGGTTAATGAACTCTTTACATTTAAATCATTTAGTCACAAACCTATGTACATAATTACATACGTCTAGTTTTAAATATAGGAATGAATACAGTTGCATGTACTGATTCTTGATACGTCCAAACCTATACAAAACCAGTATTTTGAAGCATTTGTGACTTCACTTTCCGTCTTAACTTAACTGGAGACATCATTTAAACGAAAAAATCCATAAAAGCTGAAATTGTAGTCCCATGTTTTAATGAATAATTTAAATATGTTAAAACATTACGTTTCACTCACAATAACTTACAATGGTGGAAGACTTCGCTTTAAGAGGAAGCTTCGGGTCAGCTGGGTGCACGTGCGCATTGGAGCATTGACGAAAGTCACTGCCTTTCTGTAGGACTGTCGCGTGACAACGCATTTTTTTACTTCGCACGCTACACCGCCAGAGTGTGGAACTCTTGTTAGCATTCTGGAAATATGTGTATTATCTTACATGGCAATCGAGTATAATATAGTTAAGCACATTTTATAAAATTCATAATCATTAATGAAGCGTTCTCGTAAATTAAGTACTTTCAGGCCGTATGAATATTATAAAATAATACACAATTTAGTATATTGGTAATTAAAATTCATATTAATTAATAAAGCGTTATCGTACCTTCACGCCGTATGAATATCCGTTGCTAAACACCAGCAATCGGCCGCCTCGTTTACTGCCGTTCTCTAGCATGGTGAAAGTTATAGGAACATCTTCTGTCACTGTGTCCGGTAATTCAGGCTCTGCTAGTGCTGTCTCTGTCGGTTCCATTGTCACGTTGAAGTTGCGTTGCGTGATATTGAATGTCCCATCCAACGGTTCGAGATCAGCGGCGACAGATGATACATCTATAGATGTCGAGTAGTCCAACGGTTCGAGATCAGCGGCGACAGATGATACATCTATAGATGTCGAGTTGTCCAACGGTTCGAGATCAGCGGCGACAGATGATACATCCATAGATGTCGAGTTGTCCAACGGTTCGAGATCAGCGGCGACAGATAATACATCTGTAGATGTTGAGTTGCCCATCGATTGTTGGTCAGTGTTGGTGAGAGCTCTTTCATCTTCATCCGCATCGGTGTCGGTGATTTCTGGCCAGTTTCTTTCCTCACACTGTCTGCATATGAAATGCAACCCATCATTCTGTTGGGCCTGACGATAGGCCTCATTCGAAATTCCTTAAAAACAAACAAGAAATATTGAATTAGTTTATTTAAAAACGTAAATTAGTTATATATCATTCACGTTCCATAAATACATCAGTTCTCATTGTATATACATATGGGGCCTGCTTTCTGCTAATCTTGGTTTCAGTGTACATAGTACAACACACCAATGGCGGCTGAGCGCAGAATACTGCAATCGGCCGCCAAAAAAATCTACAGTCCACTCTCGTTATCTCGAAGTCGGCGGGAACAAGAAAAAATATCGAGATAACGAGAGTTCGAGATATCCGATTTGGCGTTTTCAAAGAAAAAATATATATGGATTTGCGGACAGAAATACAAAGAAGGAATCTGCGGACGATATATACAAATTTCATGAACTAACAATGACATCGACAAATTTCACTGACAACACGGCTTTAATTGCTTAAAATATAGTCCGTAATGCAATTGTTGCGTTATAACTCGTATACAGATAACTCTATTGATAGTTCTGTGTTCTTTATTCAGTTCTTTACATAATGTTTCAAAGTCCAATACATCCAAGTCCAAAAGTTAATCAACAAGATATTACAAAATCCGTTCAAATCCATCCGTATGAAATTCTAACTAAATAATGTATTGATTTAATACATCAAGCAAAGATACTCTTACTCTAACGTACATTTAGTCGTGATAATATGTCAATTGCGGAAGAGAAACCTATCACCGAAGACGTAATTTATCATATATATCGGTCATTTTGGTTTGCTTATACATTAAATGGTCTTTTTAATTGAAACGGCGGACGAAATCGACTAAGGTTATAATATAAATTGACATTTTATCTCTCCATTTGGAGACCGTTTACATATTTTACGAAATTGGCCTTTAAGTTGCGCTGCTTACCATTTTAATATTTATATAATTAAATAATAATAATCTTATACTTTAATGTATTTATTATAATTGAACATTTTCTTTGAGGCCAATTTCTAAACAATTTAAAATATACAGCTCTGTTTCATTTACATAATTTATGTTTATTTACTTAATCATACGCTTATTATCGTATTAAAGATAATTTCTAAAAAGACTAATAATAACAGTTCTGTTTTATAAACATGATTTATGCATGCATCAATATTTAGTATACTCTTTAGGATAATAGTTTTAACTTAATAATCATATTCTACATAACTAATTTCTATATGATTTAGTAATTGTTCTCAATGTTAACTATATAAGGTTAATACGACACTCAATCAATCAATTAACAGAGACCGTTATCTCTTTAATCTCTTAATTAATCGACAACGATCAATAAAGGCCAGTTGCTACTTCACATAGCGCAATACACGCGAGAATTATTGGAAGTTGCTCAGTTTAGTAAATTGAATATTGATGATGTTTTTATTGAGATTTAATGATGTTTATATGAATTTTAAATTTATTTGCCTATGCAGGGATCGACAAGATTACAAGATATTAGATAATCCGACAGACGGTGGTTATATATTGCTGAATGAAAGAACCATAAACAACGCAAGAAGTTACACTCAAAATCTCATAATCTTAATGATTATAATACACATATTAATGTACAAATAATTTATAAATTTAATATATACAGCTTATATATAAAATAATAAATGATGCACTTTATATTGTGTACTATAATTTAGAGTTTACATACTCACCAGTTCCAAATAGTTTATTATAAATGCTTATAGCTAGTAATAATGATAAAATAATAAAAACTGAATAGTTATATTTTATTGAGATGTTTTTATTATATACAATTGACAAATTAAATTAAACTAACCAGTTCCACAAAGTCGATGCTGCCAACGTTCACAAACGTCGCATGTTGTCTAGTCTCCAAAAGATATATCATTATGTTCAATAATGAAACAAGCTTTAAAGTTGTACAAAGTCTTCATTTTCTAATAAAATAACTGCCATGCCAAATAAAATAGATATTTAACTGAAATAATTCGCTTCCAGAACAAATCTGGTTAGTTTTCTTTAAAAAAGAAAGAAATCAAATACTACAATAAATAGTAATCTGCTATGTTAATCATAACATATGCAATGCCGATGCTTATAAATTAAGTTTTTTTTATGTAACTTATTGTAAT